>NC_143149.1:16988106-17291136 GCF_059928025.1 Delphinapterus leucas
GCATCAGAATGTCATCAGTACATGTACACTGATATACTACAAAAATAACTCAATACGTTATTTAAAGGGTCCAAAACTTACAAGAATTTTTTGGAGAAATTTCATATATGACTTTTCTTGTTCTTTAAGGTGATCTATTAGATGAGTAAGGCGCTCAACATTAGCAGATCTTTCATTTTTCTCTACAAGATCTTCCCGCATGGAACTAGCTTTAGTAATATAGTCACGAATCTGAACAAGCCTGCTTACAATCTGCAAGGGAAATATTTGGGGTGGGGGGGGGAATTATAATTATAGATTTTAATTTCAAATAACTAAAGATACTTCTAGGTTTATTGTGTGAATTCATACATGCAAAAGATCTGAATCAAATTTAGAATTTAATCAAAACATAACAGACAATACTAACAATTCCAATTACTGTTAACTTAAAAATTTCAAAAAGTGTTTTAGTTTCATTACTTGGGAACTTCATTTTATAAAACTGCGTATCAAACATTTATATAAATTTCTCTACTGTTTATGTATTTCTTTATAAATAAATTTTAAAAATTAAGATACTTTTGAAAAATAATTTTTTCAAAAAATTATACAACCATTTAAAAAAATTTCTACAGCAATCTATTAATCACATTGCTCCCAATTGCTCTTCACTAAAAATTAGCAATACAGCATTTGGCAGATGAACAGAAGTCTTAATTTACCTTACTATGCCATTTCTACAATCATTTTGGTAAAAAGAAATTTACGCCAATTTGAGTGAATCTGATAGATTAATGGGGAAGGTCAGAGAAGTACTTTAATTCTACCTAAAATTCCTATGTGCATAACCCAATATTTTTTTTAAATCTTAATGAATCTACTTTGAGGTTTATGAAAGCAAAGAGCAAAAGAAAGAAGTTTTATCACCTGGCTGCTCTCCATTGCAGGCTCTCCTCTCCCATCTTCTTCAGAGACTTGACAGTTTTGCAAAAGGTCATTACTTAAAGCAGAAGCAAACAACTCTTTACATTGTGCTGATCCAATCATTTCTCTCTTTTGAGGATTTACAGCAGCATCTTTGCTCTTGTTAGTATTAATCTGCATAGGCAAAAAGTTGAAGGGCTTTCGGTTTTCACTAAGCTGACGTTTGTTGTTAGCAGCTGTTGCTCTACCTTGAGAATCACTTCCAATGCTTCTCTATATATGAAAAAGAAACCAAATCCCACAAACATTAATCTTTCAAAATTAAAAAAATCCAATGTTCTTACTTTTACCATCAGATATTGATTCACAAGGTGCATATAAACAGATTTGCTGTAAGATTCAAAACAGCTTCAGACCTACAAAATTCTTTTAGTAAAATATCAAAATTCAATTATCACGTCCTAGGCCTCATTCTGTCAGACAATTCAAATGATGAATATGAGCAAGACTAGTCTAAATGAAGTAGCAGGATTATGAATCATATTTATAACTCATATTGCTAGTCATACTTGATCACAGAATATAACATAGGCTTTGGACCCAATGAATCAATGTTAATTAATATGAACATCAACATAAAGATGTGTCAATGTAGGACTTCCCTGGTGGCACAGTGGTTAAGAATCCACCTGCCAATGCAGGGGCCACGGGTTTGATCCCTCGGCCAGGAAGATCCCACATGCCATGGAGCAACTAAGCCCATGTGCCACAACTTCTGAGCCTGCGCTCTAGAGCCCGCAAGCCACAACTATTGAGCCCGCGTGCCTAGAGCCCGCGCTCCTCAACAAGAGAAGCCACCGCAATGAGAAGCCTGCGCACCATAAGGAAGAGTAGCTCCCGCTTGCCACAACCAGAGAAAGACCACACGCAGCAAGGAAGACCCAACGCAGCCAAAAATAAATAAATAAAATTTAAAAACAAGATGTGTCAATGTGAAGCATTGTCTGACAAAGTACTCAACTCAGTGCCCGGCATACAGTAAATGCTCAATAATTAACACATAGGTGACTAAATGATATATGATCATCACCATCATACCAGACTTGAATCTACCTTTATGCATATTTGGAAAACTTATCTCTATGAAGTACAGATGTGACAGTAAAATGTTAAGAGTTCATTATCATTTCTACTTGCTTTTAGTTCTAAACTTGATTTCAGTGATTATAAATACAAACAACTGTTTTATTCTAAACTTGAGATAAGCCAGCACATCCCACACTTAACAAATGACAAATATTCTAAACTGGATATTCCCTTTTGCTTAACAGCAACCTTACTCAGTTACTAGCATGCATAATTTAGTTTCAAAATGAAATCATTTAAGTTAGTCATATAGTATAATAATAAAGTCCCAAGAGACTTGTCCTCAGCAAGTTTAGAAATAAGGACTTTATTGCCCTCCAAAGAACACAGTACCATCACAACGGATTAACATTCTCTCCATATGCAGAGAAACTAAGAAAAAGGAAATAAACAGCTCAAATTTATTAAGACAAACTATTTAGTCTATTGCCAATATTTTCCACAGTCATAACTTGATTTTTAAAATAATTTACAAACCTGATCTAAATCACTGAAGTTTATCCGCTGTTTAAGTTTCTCTAATTCTGCCTGCTCGGGAACAGACATCTGCGTCATGTATCTACTATGCGGAAATGTATGTGGAGTCTTCGTTCTTCGCCTTCCAACTCCTGGCGATGACTCCGGAGAAATATCATTAGTTACCCTTTTATCACTTTCTACACCAAACTTTTTCTTATTCTTTTCTGATGATCTATTTGCCTTCTTCTGTTGGCCACCCCAATCCTTTAAAAAAAAGTACAGGCAAAGGTTAATCTGGCCTCTATCAAATCAGGAAAATATTTTGGTACGCTTAAAAATTTTAAATGACAAACATTTTTCACATAAATACATAGTCTTAGAGACAATTATTTACTTGTACTAACCCATTTTCCCTCCACTACACCTAGCCTAAATTTCAAACTGTGCTGAAATTATAATTATTCAGAAAATAATTACTTTCCTATCACAGGTCATTAACAAATACAAATACCCAAACTCCAAACCTAGCATCAGTCTGAATATTTTCAAAAGCGTTTTTAAAAATGGTTCCTTACTATTTATAAACTGAATAGTGAAATAAATTATATATATCTTTACTGGCCTCCTTTAAAGTCAGTATATATAGGTAGACAGATCTGGAATCAACCTGTGTTCTAAAGCAATTATTGTTATAGGAAGAAACGCCCCACTGTGTGACCCCAGGCAATTTATTAAACTTCCCAAGATCTCAGTTTCCTAATCTCTAAAATAGTGTCGCCTTTAAAACACGATTAATAATAACATACATAAGGGGAGGGTGGGACAAACTGGGAGATTAGGTTTGACATAAATACACTACCGTGAGTAAAATAGATAGCTAGTGGGAACCTGCTGTATAGCACAGGGAGCTCAACTCGGTGCTCTGTGACAACCTAGATGGGTGGGATGGGGGCGGAGGAGGGAGGTCCAAGAGGAAGGGGATATAGGTATACATATAGCTGATTCACTTCATTGTACAGCAGAAACTAATACAATATTGTAAAGCAATTATACATCAATAAAAAAATAATTTTTAAGAAAAAACGTACATAAAACAGCTAGCACAGTGCCTAGCATATAGTAAGCAATAAATATAACTATTATTTTCTATAGGCAACAATGTACTACATGATAAGGTCTAATATGAAATGACAAAAAATGCTTAATAATTTTTTTTTCTTTTTTTTTTTTTTTTGTGGTACACGGGCCTCTCACTGTTGTGGCCTCTCCTGTTGCGGAGCACAGGCTCCGGACGTGCAGGCTCAGCGGCCATGGCTCACGGGCCCAGCCGCTCCGCGGCATGTGGGATCTTCCCGGACTGGGGCACGAACCCGTGTCCCCTGCATCGGCAGGCGGACTCTCAACCACTGCGCCACGAGGGAAGCCCAAAAAAATGCTTAATATTTTAACTAGAAAACATTTTTATTTACTTAGCTATACTCACATAACGCATTCAACAAAAAAGGTATAAATTCCCACTTTATCCATATTGGAAGAGTCTTTTAGTTTTACTCTAGTAAAATCTTTTGGGATAGTTTTCTCTTTTATAATAAAACTCCTTTCTCTACAAACTGTCCCTCCACCCCAATCCATGTGTGGGTGTTACTGCCAACCTCTTGTTCTACTTACCCCACCCAATCCTGGCCATAGATGACTGGAAAAGAGATGCATATCTAATCCAAATTGGGATAATCATATGTTAAAATTTCAAATTGGAACTAAGAGATAACTAGTCAGTATATAATTGCAGCCATAGCTGAAAACTTTAGAATGAAGGGGCAGCCATAGTATACCACATGGACCAGAGAGGAGAGAAAACTGGTCTGTGAAAAGAAGTTGTGTTAAGCAAAGGCACACAGAAGCAAAGAGTCAGCGTAATGAAAAAGTAATTCTTGACAACTTTCTGGTTGCTTTTCCTAGTCCCTTCCTAAAACCCAGCTATATTCCTTTAAGTTGTTTTCCATAAAATATCTTTATATCCTTGTAATAAATCTCCTTTTTGGCTTAAGCTAACTCAAGTTGATATGTTACCTACAAACAAAAATGTCTTAAAGTAATATAACAAATAGCCTAGGGTCATTTAATATCTTGGACAGCAAGAAAAAATGTGTTTTCAAAGAGTTTCAGTGAGTATGACTTGGCTAAGTCAGGGGAAAGTTGCATTCTAACATTAGTAGCCAACGACACACCATCAATAGTAAGATATCCTACCATGTTGTTGAGTCGGTCATCAACACCCTCATTGCTCCAGTTTGGTAAATCCTGATCATTCATGCCTTCTTCAAAAGGACCTCCTCCTGTGGCCATACTGGCTTTTATAATTAATGTTCTGCAAAACAAGTGAAAACTAACTTTCCTAACACATAAGAACAAATTGTAATTTAAATAATTCCATGAAGCTTAGCAATATGAAGGAATATCAGAAAAGCTGATTTTATGAAATAAAAGAGGCACTGTCAACTACACATCACAGACAAAATGATTTAGCTGCCATAGGCATAGTACGATTAGCATGCATTAAGTAGCCAAAGTGATGGGGAGGGGAAGGAAAAATCTCAGAATATCCACTGTGTCAGCTGGCTTGCATGCTTTAAGGTTATTCAATTTAATTTATTCAACACAATCCTAAAAGGTAGAGTAATCAGGTAGGAAAAAGTTATTAATAGCTAGAACCAAAACTGCTCTTCGAAAAGAAACTAATACCCCCAAAGACCTGGGCATTTGTTTTGTGTCAAAGATTCAAAGAAGGCAGAATGGCTCTGCATGGAACATGAAGAAAGGTTTGGTCTTAATGGGAAGGTAATGGTAAGCAAGATGAAAAGAAAGCAGCAAGAGAGAAACAGGACCAGGTAGGTGAAATGGCCGATAAAAACCAAGAATACAGTGGCTAAAAACATTTAAACATAGCGATGTCTCCTGCCCTATTTTAAATTTATTTATTTATTTATTTATTTTTGGCTGCATTGGGTCTTCGTTGCTGCCTGTGGGCTTTCTCTAGTTGCGGCGAGCGGGGGGCTACTCTTCATTGAGGCGCACGGGCTTCTCACTGTGGTGGCATCTCTTGTTGCGGAGCACGGGCTCTATGAGCACAGGCTTCAGTAGTTGTGGCATGCAGGCTTCAGCAGTTATGGCTAGCAGACTCTAGAGCGCAGGCTCAACAGTTGCGGCGCATGGGCTTAGCTACCCCACGGCATGTAGGATCTCCCCAGATAGGGATCAAACCCGTGTACCCTGCACTGGTAGGCGGATTCTTAACCACTGTGCCACCATGGAAGTCCCCCTACTGCCCTATTTTAAATTATATTACTGCTACCTCATAGTTTTCCCTAGATCTTGATATAGTCTACTAAAGTCACAAATTCTCCCCACTAAAAAAAAGTGGGGATTTTGTGAAAATCAAGGAAGGTACTAAATTTCACACCTGGGTCAAAGAGCTGAGAAATGGAAGAAGCAATAGTACAAGCAAAGGTTCAGAAGCATAGATGATCATGAGAAAATAAGATTTCTACATGATCTTGTGGAGGACTTTGTATTTCCACTGGGTGTGGAACTGCTCGGGTTGGAGGGGGACTGAGTGAAAGAGGAGACAGTGAGATAAACTTTATCTGTAACTCAAGGGGCAGGGTAAGCCATTAGACATCAGGATTATAATAGGTTTTTCAGTTTACTAATACTAACATTAACATGCAAAGAAGTCAGTTAATTTTGTCAAGGTCATTCAGCTAAAAATGTCATAAAAGAATACAAATCCAAGTTGCTTTGATTCTAAGATCCTAACTTCTCCCACTTACTAGAGTATAATATTAAAAGGATTTTAACCATCCATGACAAAGCAGGATTTATCCCATGGGGATTTGAATGCTAGGATATATATTAGAATAATACATTACATTAAACAGGTTAAATATTATCATCTCAAAATAAAAAGTGATAAAATTCAACACTTAATTTGAAAAAAATCTTAAAAAGTACAAATCCATTGGTACTTCCTTACAGGTATGTGTGTTTTTATGCTGTTTATTTCAATAGCATTTATTACTTTTTAAAAAAAAATTTATTGAGGTATAGTTGACGTACAACATCATATAATTTTCAGGTGTAAAACGTAGCAATTCAAAATTTTTAAAGGTTATACTCAATGAGCATATGTTACTTTACTTTATTTTTTATTTTTTTTCTTTTTTTGAGGTACGCGGGCCTCTCACTGCTGTGGCCTCTCCCGGTGCGGAGCACAGGCTCCGGACGCGCAGGCTCAGCGGCCATGGCTCACGGGCCCAGCCGCTCCGCGGCATGTGGGATCTTCCCAGACCGGGGCACAAACCCGTGTTCCCTGCATGGACAGGCGGACTCCCAACCACTGAGCCACCAGGGAAGCCCCATATGTTACTTTAAAAATTTTCTAAAGAGTTGAAAAGAAGTATATTTTAAACCAATAGCCAATGATCTTAAAATAAGATATGAAGAATATTCCTATTAAAAGACCAAAACGGGGCTTCCCTGGAGGTCCAGTGGCTAGGACTTCACCTTCCAAGGCAGGGTGGTGGGGTGGGGTGCAGGCTGGATCCCTGGTCGGGGAGCTACGGTCCCACATGCCTCTTGGCCAGAGGACCAAAACATAAAACAGAAGCAACACTGTAACAAATTCAATAAAGACTTTAAAAATGGTCCACATCAAAAAAAAACTTTAAAAACAATTTTTAAATAAAAGACCAAAACACATATTAGTTATTTAGCATTGTTTTGAAATTGCTTGTACAAAATAGAAAAAGATGAAACAAATATTAATACTGAAAAGAGAAAAGGTGGTATTCTTAAAGAATATTCATTTTAAAAACGTAGAGAACTTCAAAATATCACAAATAACCAGTTAGAAATATACTGGGTAGAAATGATATCACTTATAACAGTGGCAAAAAAATAAAATTATCTAGGAATAATATAGTTTTGCCCTATGTAAAGAAGAATTATTTTTTTAATTGAAGTACAGCTGATTTACAATGTTGTGCTAATTTCTGCTGTACAGCAGAGTGATTCAGTTAAACATATATAAGAAGCAGTATTAAACTCTATAAAACAACATAACAGAAAATGTGAATAAGCAGAAAAACAAACTATGTCCCCTAATGAAAAGGCTAAATATTATAAACATAATACCATTTTTTCTAAATGTATAAACTTAATTAAATACCAAGAAAAATCCCACTGGAATTCTTCTTGGAATTTGACAGAATGATTCTAAAAACCATCTGGAAGAATAAACAAGTAGTTGGAAATAAAATTATCTGAAAAATAAAAGCAAGAGTTGCAAGAGAAGTCAAGAGAGTAGAAAACTAGTCCCAAGATATTCAACCACGTTAAGTATCTATATGGTTATATTAGTACCGCCCAAAAAGAAAATCCTCAAATACACCCAATTCAAAAAATTTAATGACAAAAAGTAATTATAGCTAACATCTATTTTGTTCACTATATGCCAAGCACCATGCTAAATATTTTATATGCGTTTATCATTTAATCTTCACAACAATTGTGTGGTATTGGATTATTCAGTGGTTGGGACAATTTGCTAACAATGTTGAAAAAAGTTTATTTAGAGCTTTAACAGGCTTCCTAAACTAGGATGCTTCATCTTAAACACAAACACAGAAAAATGATTTGAGTGACTATTTTCTCAGTTCTCCCAAGGATGGTACATACCCAGCACCATTCCAGACACACAGAAGGGGAATTAATTCACAGTAAAAAACAGAAGCCTTAGAGCATTAGAGCTTAATTCCCTCCCAATTGAAAAAGACTGCCTTATATCATAACATCAATATACTATCTAGTAGATTGAAAATAGAAAAATAAGATGAAAGAATCAAATAACAGACAAGAAAAAAGAACAGACTTGAAAAATAGAGATTTAACTTATTTGGAATGCAGAAATAAAAGGACTATGTTCAAGCGATTTGATTCATATACAAGTGAATCCCAAGTATACTGAGAATAAATAGTAAATGACAAATTGAGAAAAAAATCTGAAAGAAACAGGAAGTATATAGTTAGTATCTTTACTATATTAAAAAATGCTTGCATGAAAGCAATTTTTGGTTGCAGGGGTAGAATGTGATTTTTGCCCTTTTCTGTCTTATATATTTTCAGCAATATTTTACATCATTTTTTATACTAGAAATATATTTAAGAACTTTGCAAAATAACTGATACTCATAAAGAGGTATGCCCAGTGAACTGAAATGACTCATTTAAATGAAACATTTTACAAGTACCTTTTTCTAGATGTACTAATATAATCTGTAATATTAAAGAACAGGAGCTCAAAAAAAAACATAAGCAGTAGAGGTGATAATGATACTTAACATTACTAAAAGCAATTTATCTTAAAATGGAAATTAGAACAGAAAATTATTAAAATATTTAGGAAAAACTCTTACCAATTTTTTTGGTAAAAGAGTATGTTACATTTTCTTTTTTAATATTTATTTATTTTATTATTTATTTTGGCTGTGCCGGGTCTTAGTTGCAGCATGTGGGCTCTTAGTTGTGGCATGTGGGATCTAGTTCCCTGACCAGGGATCAAACCCAGGCCCCCTGCATTGAGAATGCAGTCTTACACACTGGACCACCAGGGAAATCCCTTTTTCTTCTTTTTTTAATAGAGTATGTTACATTTTCTATCAGTTGAGTAATAAGGTAAGTTTACTTTAAGATAAATTATTAAGACTATATTCAGAGATGTTTTATACTTATTTTTTATTATGATGAATTCCCCCTAAAATGAAGAGCTTTTTCTAGGGATCTATTTATAGGCTAATGACTTTGAACACTATTAACATAAGTTTCTAAAACATGGTTTAAAAGGCACACTCCTAAAGAAGTAAAATTATCAGTATGAAGCTAAAGAAATAATTGCATGTGAGTCAATTCTCAGTGTATTAACATTCACCTGATTTCTCTACGGGAGTAGCTATCTCGCCCTACAAAAGGGAGAAAACAAAGGCAAGTCATTTCTTTTTTATGTCAACCTCTCTAACCACCTCAAAGTCACCATTAAAACTACAGGTCTCTCTCTACCTTCTAAATTTTATTCTGTAAACACATTAATATAATTATTTATATAGTTTTTGATTATTTTATGATGATTATAAACTATTACTTGTATAGAAAGACTTCCAATAATCAAAAAACTAGGTATGTGGAGAAGAGGACCAATGCAAGAAAAATTTTTATGGCAGAATCAAAGAACTTGGTGACTGTAATGATGTGGGAGATGAGGCAGGGAGGAAGGAGTTAAAGGATGACTCCCAGATTTCTAGCTTGAACAACCAGGTACAGGATGATACATTCAAAGTAATTTGAAAAGAAACAAGTTTCTGTTGAGATAAGATGAGTTCAGTTTTAGAAATATTTGAGATGCCTACTGTCCACCAAATTAAATGTCTAGTGGGCAAATACTGATCTCTCAGAAGTGAAATCTAGGCTAGAGAGATTTGCAAATCATCAACTCATAAAAGAACTTAAAGTGGAAAAGAAGGCTCAGGGAGAAGATGAAGAGTAAGAGAAGAAGACTGAACCTTGAAAGACACTGATATTTAAGAGAGAAAGGAAAAGAACACTAAGAAGGTACAGAAAGACAGGAGGAAAACCAGAAGAATGTGCTAGAAAGGGGGAGAAGTATATAAAGAAGGAGGGTATGATAAGAATGCCAGATGTTACTCTGTCATATAAGGAAAGCAGTGAGAAGTGTACACTTGGATTTAGCAACAAGGGGGTTACTGACAAGCTTGGTAAGAATCAATTCCATAACAAATGCATTTATTGATGGGAAAGGGAAAAAATAAAGGAAGTAATGAGGTGATTTTTTCAAGGAATCAGCCTGTGAAGGAAAGCAGGTGGCGATGGTCAAGAAGAAGTTTCCTTAAAAGGAAGGTATCTTGAGCACGTTTAAAATTTGTTGGGATAGAGCTCACAGAGGGAGATAATGAAGATGCAAATGACAAAGGAGATAAATTGTGTGGTCTCCGAAAAACCAGGAGCAGCTGGGATCCAGGGTGTAAGAAAAATGATTAACTTCAGAGAGGCAAAGGAACACCTCTTTTACTGAAACAAAAGAAAAGAAAGGATACAATTGGATACAGGCTGGTTAGCAGATTTGGTGGTAGGAAGCTGAGTTTGTTAAGTGAGGTGAAGTAAAAAGGATTGCTCATTAAATGTGCAAGGGTAACATGACAGTGTCTGAGAGACTGGGGAAGAGTGACGTGGGCAGCACTAAGGACTCAGATGAGAGCAGTAACATTCCCTGACATCACTAATGTATCACTAATCTGCAGTGTGAATTTTTTTCCCCCAGAAGTGCTCATCAGCCTTGGTATAAACACTCCATTGAATCCATCCAAGGTTGGGATTTTGCCAGGCAGGTTTAATAGAAAGACAATGAGATGGAAAAGTTGAAGCCATTGGAAGATAACTAGTACAAGTGATGGATGATGGTAATGTGAAGCTGAATGGGGATAAGAGTAAAATTCTTCTACGTCAAACAAGCACTTCTATGCATCCTATGACCTATTAAACTAAGCTGAAACTATTATTTATAGGTTTCATTTTGCTATTTTTGACAGCCTTATTTAGTTCCCCTATCTTATAAGGATATGAAATGCAAAAATACCATGGCAATTTATAAGCTACTTTCAGTGACTGATCCTTCTGAAGAAAATCCTGTTGTAGGATTCTTACTATAGAGAAGTATTATATATATCTAAGTAGAATATCACAGTATTAATTACCATAAAATACCGATGGTTGACTAAAGTTACCTTTGAAATAAAAATACAAAGTAAAGAAGAAATTAATCAAGAAAAGAAAAAAGATTATTTTTCCTAAAATCTTTAAAATTCAGATATTATTTCTCAAATAGTATTAAATTACTCATAACTGTCTTTGGAAATACCTTACTTCTCACCTGACAACTGTAAATCAAGGTTTTAGAAATACTCATCCAAATAAAATAATGTAGAAACTATAAGTTTTTTTCTAAATATTTACTTAGAGTCACAAAATAACCAAAGCTGGTACTTTATGTTATCTGCACAAGTTTTCTAAAGGTTGCATTATTTGGAATATTTCTTTTACTAATTATATAAAGGAAATACCCAGTATACTGTTTTGAAAGTCTTAATACAGTGCACAAGCATACTAAGCACTTTTAATGGAAACTGAGAAGAAAATGCATAAGTTTCTGGCATTATGTGATTGTTTAGTTTCATTTGAGGAATTTCTCAATTTCTTCTCTGTACCTAAAAACCATACAGATCTTTTCCTTGGTTCTTTCAATTTGACACTTCCTAAAAATTTCAATAATTTTCTAGAACTTAAGATATCTTTCTATAATTACCCTCTTTAAATTAAAAAAAAATAAAAATTCTTAAGGTATTGGGGGGAGGAGAATGAATAGACTGCAACAATAGACTACAATATATAACACTCAATTCGAATTAACAAAAATTTGATTAGACCTATGTACCAAGTATTGCACTGGGTCTATCTTATGGTACAGTTGCTCTGTAGAGCATTTCCACACCAAGAAAATTTAATATATCCTTGCTCTCTACAAAAGCAAATGAGAGCCCCTGAGGTCAATTAAATTCTGCTTGCTAAAACCTCTCCCTCTCTGCAATTTATATTCAAATCTGTCACTTCCTTATCACTGATTACATATAACTCCCTGGGTACATCTATATGCCCTGCTATAACCAATCCCAATCTTCACTGCCACTCCATCCCATACTCATTACTGATAAGAGCTCTTCCTATGATCCCTTTCCACTGGACCATTACATACAAACTCCCTATACATCCTCCATCTGTTCCCAAATACTCCTCCTACTTCTTTGGATTCAATAAAATCCCAAGTCACTCTAAAAGCACTATTTCCTTAGAAATCCTTTCTAAAAGAAGATGCTACTCTTCCTAGTCTTTCAGATTCATGGGGGGAAGGATACCAATTGCAGACCATTCTTATTTAACAATGCTTAACCTTCCTCTTTCGAACAAATTAACCACCAAAAATACCACTCTCCCTGTCTTGGGTACCATTTCCTACTGTCCATCCCAAGACAGTCTTACACTTTTCTTGGTAACAACAGGTTCATGGTTTCACTCTGCACCTCATTCTCTGCTTTCATGACCTGAACATCTGTAACCATTTTTCTAAACTCTGACCTCAGTTCCAACATCCATCTCATCTTCTCTATTCCAATACTATTTCTACTCTGAAGAGATAATTTGTTCAAGATCCTGAACTTCTGAAATCCCTCTTTCTGAACCTAAGACCTTGCATTCTACTTCTCTCACTTGCTCATGGCCCTGCTGAATACTTCCAGCCCCTTGATCATTTCTCTTTCCAGGAATCCATTAAACCCTCACTTTCTTACTCAACCCCAAATACAAACCCAAGTAAGCCATTCCAAAAATGACTTGCTAGCATCCTTGGCCTACTCAACTATTTGCCCATTTTATGAATTCAATTCTGGATAAACCTCATTACCTAATCTCTTTGCTTCTACTCTCAAACTCAAAGGTAAGGTCAGTCAAATAGTTATAAAATGGCAATGACTGTGTCCACTATTAAGGTATATTATACCATATTACACACTCACACTTGCAAAATGTAGGTTTACTCACTGAGGTAAGGAACTTTATCTGTTTTGCTCACTGCCACATCTCTAGTACTTTATAGCCATTAAGTCACACATTGTAGGCACTGAATTAAATTTGTAAGATGAATGTACTGCTATGTACCCCCTTCTGGCTTCTTAATAAATTCCCTAGTGTGATTATTCCAAACACTTTCTATTTTTTCCAAATCTCACATACATTTGCCTCCTTTACAAACAAATAGCCAAATCTCCTACTGAGAAAATGAAGGTCTTTTAAAATGAGTTTAACTCAAGAGCCCTATATTTTTATTCTATTTTATCCATCTTCTCTAATGTGTTAAAAGGAAAATTATTTTATGACTGATATTATAACTGTTTTTATTTTACCAAATGCCTATTACATACTCCAGTGTTAAGAACTCTAATCCACAAACTCACATTTGACTTTTCCCGAGTTCCACTTTTCTTGTTTTATTGTTATACTCTTTCAATTAAAAGAAAAAAATACCAAGAATTATAATTAAGATATAAATCAATGGCCAATCTATATTTTCTCATGATAGCCTATTTCATAAGGGAGCTGAAGATTTGTCTGCTTTCCTGGAAAGCAAGGATATAGTAAACATATTTTAAAAATGGTCTGCCTTAAAATTTTAACAATAGAATTAAATTATCTGAGATTTTTTTTAAAAGAGTAATTATTGCTGAAATGCTTCTAACAAAAATTTCTTCTAATCCTCATCCTTTGGTCATTTAATTTCTGAATGGTCCTTGGCAAACAATTACTTAACTTTCCCTCAATGAACTTACATTGACTTTTTTCTGCTGGTCAGAGAATATCTTTACATAAACAGCATTTGACAATGCACTGTGCATACAAACTAATGTTTAAAGTAATTTTAGACAGCTAAAAAAAAAAAAAAAAAAAACTTCAATCAATAGTATATATAATAAGCTCAAAAAGTAGAGGTTTGTGAATAAAAAATAAAAACAGCCAATTAATAGAAAAGTTGTACAAGATGACTTAAGAGTAAATGAATTCAGAAGAAGAGGCTATCCAAATAGTTGTTACAGGACACATTCAAACTGAAATGGGCTGAAGAAGAAATTCTGCAAAGACAAAGACATTTAAAAAGGTATTGCATAAACTATTCTAGTATTTAATAATTAGGAATGACATGACTCTTTTCAAACAAAAGTATGAAGGCAGACCAAAGTGGCATGCCAAAAGCACAGCAAACAGGGCAACAAACCTAGATTGTTTGTTTACTACACGCACTGGTATTTTATAACAGTCTGCATCATAAGGTCTTCTTCAACTATAATACAAAGGCCAATAACATATATAATGATGTCAAGTTACCTGTTTAGAAACTAGTTTTTGCAGCTCAGAAACAGCTCCTTTCCTGTTTCACACTTCAAAACTGTTGTCTGTTTATGATTTAAAAAAAAAAAAATCACTTCAGTAAATTACACTATGAAGTACAGAATAACAAATACTGACTATATTTATAACCTAAAGTATGTTCAGGAAATCAACAGAAAAGGAAAAATCCAATTTATCACTATTTTAAAATCACCTTACTTTCATCTTTTAGGAAAACAATGTGGTACACAGGTTTAAATCCTCCAACCTTGTAAGATCCTACCAAACAACAGTGTGATTGATACCTTAATACCTACTTTGGAATATAATGTAATCATCATGTAAAAAATCCATGCCCAAGTTTACTCTTCAGATTGGTCAAGTCATTAACTTCCTGTCACTCAAAACTTCCAGAACTTTGCAGACCCGTTGATGAGGAAAATGTTTCTTTATTTAAAAGCTGGCTACTTCATTAAAAAATAACCCTGTAACTACATAAACACAAGGTTTACTTTCAGTCCAAATAGAATTATAATGGTTCCCAGTGGCTCTAAGTGGGAAGGTGATAGGGAAAGAAAGGAGCAGGTGCACCGAAGCTTGACAACACCCACTCCAGTAACCAGAGAACACCAGAAGGCGGAGTCTGGAAAGCAGCGATGGGGCGGGGGTGAAAGGGGCGCCCAGAAAGCCCGCTTCTTCCAGCGCCAAGACACGATCCGTCACCCGTAGAGCAAACGACACAGATCTCCAATCGTTCAAAAAAACTTTTTTCTTTTTTCAGATAGGGCGAGCTCTTGAGGAGTGAGCCGCGGGATGAAAAGTTTGGGCGACCCGCCTCCCTAGCGGGGCCTACTACGTAACCCCCAAACCCCCGTTTCTGCAAAGCAAGCGATGTTCCCCGAATCCCATTTGGCATTTAGTTTATCCCCACCCTGGGCCCATCCAAACTGTACCAGCAGTAAGGGATGGCGAAGGGGCGCAACGGCAGAGGCGAAGGAAGAGCTCTGAAATGAACATTCCCCTCGCAAGTAGAAACCCCAAAGCCAGGAACGCCTCCCGCGGCCCTTCCGCTCTAAGAACACCCGAAACAGCTGAAGTCCCGCTGCCCACAGCCGAACCCCGAAGTCGCGTCGCTCCTCACCGGCCCTTCTCCACCCCAAATTCTGGACCTCGAGAGCCCCACCAGGAGAGAATTTGGGGGGTAGGGTGGGAGAGGCGCAGTGACGAAGACTACGGCCACTAAGGCCCCTTACTATGGAAAACTAGACCCCCTGCCCCTGGCAACCAAACCGTAACCCGCCCCCCCCGCGCTTCCTCCACTAGCAAGGGACATTCCTGGAGCTCCCGAGTCCCAAGGCGGCCTCCTCCCCAGGGCCAAAAAGAGAGAGGGGCGGGGAGGCAAGAAGGGGGGTTCTGTGGTCGCCAAGATGCGTCCTTTGAGGCTCACCCCGATATCGCGTCGGTCGGTCCGGGGTAGGGGGCGGAATGCCTGGCCAGGGTACGGGAAGCAAGCAGCAAAAAAACCCCAGGAGCCCAGACAGAGGCGTGGGCCCGAGACCAGGCCCTACGGAGTCAAGTGTCCCAGGGCCGTTGCTCTCCCGCCCCTACGCCGCGCTGCCCTCGGTTGCCAAGGGCTGGGGACGCTCAGGCATTACCTGTAAACGAAGCAGCCGCTCCCGCCAAGGGCGGAGTAGCGGCCAGCCCCCACGAACCGCCACCGGCGGCGGGCCTCCCTTAGAGACCACAGCAGGGAGAGTCCCCAAGTTTCCTGGCTGCTTAGGGCCCAATGGCCGCCTTTTCTACATCAGCTACTCGGCTCCAACCGTCGCAGCCACCGCCATCTTAGGCTCTCATTGTGGTGGGAGAAGAGGGGCGGGGGGACTGCAGAGGGGGCAACGCGCCGGGAGACATGCGCCGTCTCCTCGGCAACGGCCGCGCGGGGGCGAAATTCGCCTGGGAGGGAGCCGCAGTGCGATCAGCGCTCTAGACTGGAGTCATGTGACCGGCGGGAGTCTGCGGTGTCACCTCTGGCTCCGGAGCCGGCTGCCGATTACACAAACGAACCACCAGGAACTACATATCCCAGAATGCCAACTCGCTCTCGGGTTATACGCGCCCGCACGTTCGCCACGAGGAAAATGACTACAAATCCCAGCATGCTGTGCGCTTCCGGCTCCTCCAGCGAGGAGGTCGAGGCCTGTGCGGAAGCGGATGGAGCCCTCTTGGGCAGCTGGAAAAAGAGTGGAGGCGGGTTCTGGTTTTCTGTGGGTGGGGGGTGGTGCCAGCTCCGGAGAGTGCTGGAAGGAGGAGAAAAGGCCGCGGACTGCGGTCGCTTTCTACTCACATCCCGGTCACGAAGGGGTGGAAGCAAAAGAACCTTTACAATCTGGGCTTAATTTTACACGTGAGGAGATAAACCCACGCGAGTTAATTGGCCAAACGTCGTACAGCTGGTCAGTGGGAGAATCATCAGTGTTAGTAATTAACTCCACCTTGGATTAACGCCCTAGTTTCCTTAGAAGAACCAGATGATTTTAATCAAAATTTAATATCGAAAAATGTTCTCTAAAACTATAGTCTCTGAAGTCCCTTTTTATTTACTCTCTTTTCTCAGCAGCAGCCCTGTTAAGGTTAGTATATAAACAGGTTCTCTCTTAAAACAAACCCCCAGAACACGGTGACAATTAACGTCTTCAGTGTGGCTACCTGAAAGTTTTAAACACTGGTCAGTTTTTCTTTATTTTTCGACAGTTTGTAATTGTGGGATAACTTTGTTTTAAGCAAAATAAGGGTAGGAGGAATGAAGAATGGGTATCTAAGTTCCAACAGCAAATTGTTCTCAGTTACCAATGGAATTTGTTCACAAAACCAATTAATAGAACTGCATCTCAATACATGATTCAGGTAAATCAAGCCCTTCGTGCTACTGTAATTTGCAACTGAATCCAGGTTCAGCTTCAGTGCAATGATCTTTGACCCTTTGTCCTGCATTTTTTAAGTATTTTTCTGTGCGTCTAACGGTGCTGATTACTTAGGTAACAAAAACGTAGTCCCTGCCCATTAAGAGCTCATATTGTAATAAATGATGAAGAAATAGGGTGTGATGTAAATAAACTCTGTTTTATAAGAAAACAAAGTGCTGTGGGAACTCCCAGCACCGAGCAGCTAATGGATTAGGTGTTTACTGTAGTCCAGTGTGCCCTAGGCCTCATTGTAATTCCACTGCACACTAGCTCTAAGATCTTGGGCAAGTTACTTGACCTTTCTGAGCCTCAGTTGCCCCAGTTAGGGGGAGGAGCTAATAATATTGCCTACCTTAGATCTTTTTTTTAAAAGTAGTGTTTATTCTGTATTAGGCACAGGATTAAGCATTTCATCTCTTGCGGTTTTCTGAATTTTCACAACTATCCTGAAGATACTGGTTCTACATCAGTTCCATTTTACTAATGAGAGGTTAAATAAATTGCCAAAGTTCTGACAGCTCCAAGTAGGAGAGCCCAGGTGTAAACTGAGGTCTACTGACTCCTCGAAGGAATTTTTTGATTAAGAAAATGCATGGGAGGGCTTCCCTGGTGGCGCAGTGGTTGAGAGTCCGCCTGCCGATGCAGGGGACACGGGTTCATGCCCCGGTCCGGGAGGACCCCACATGCCGTGGAGCGGCTGGGCCCGTGAGCCATGGTCGCTGAGCCTGCGCGTCCGGAGCCTATGCTTCGCAACGGGAGAGGCCACAACAGTGAGAGGCCCGCGTACCAAAAAAAAAAAAAGAAAATGCATGGGAAAAAATACTGGCACATGGTAAGCCATAATCATCACCATCATCGCCGTTTTGTTTTATACATATATATTATTATTTTTAAATATGTAGAAGCTATTGTCATTGAAACAATACAGATGGATTCAAAAGCACTACTGAAATCATATGGTCATTATGTTCTTTTAATTTGTGAACCCTAAAAGATGCCAGTGCTATTATTGGTCTGTTAGGTGGTGGGAGAAGTCTGAGAAATTTTTACATTAAAATGGGGTCCTCAAACTAAATATGGGCATTATTGATCTTAGCAGGGGACAGAGGACCCCCCAAATGATGAAATTATCCTGGATTTCTAAAACCTTCACATCTAATTTAGAAAAACAAACTATGCAAATGAACCAGTTTAGCATCAGTAGTGTATGAATATGGCAAATAAACAATACAGTAAGTGCTTTAGGAATGCAGAGAAAGAGTACATTATATTAAGTATATTGTATTATATTGTCTCAAAGATGATGATTGCTCCAGGATTTCTATGTAGGATGAAATTAGGGGCAACAGTCTGGTGGAAATGTAAATGGGGAACATAAGTAGCCTTTAAGAGATATAGGTTGAAACTACATCTCAGTTTTCCACATTTAAGTAAAACTTAAACACATGTATTAAAGGTGGGTGAGGAGGCCGAAATGGAAGAATGATGTTCAAAGGAAAGGAGCACACCTGTAACACAGATAATACATCCAGAATAAGCAATGAATAATGCAGAAAACAGACTGGGTCAAGTAAAGGATTCATGTGGAGATGGGGAAGCAGGAGAAGAAAGCGAGATCCATGAACAGGTTGGGGCCAAACTGTAAAAAATCTTAAATGTTGATCTAAAATGTTTCGGCTTTGTTCAACAGATAATGTGAAACTAGTTGAGGGTTTGGAAGAGGCAATGATATAAGGAAGTAGTTGTTTTAAGACTTAATCTAGTGGCAATGTTTAGAACAGACTAGGGAGAGCAGAGGAGAAGGAAAAGACAAAGAACAGGTGGTAACTGGCATGAAGTAATTAAGGCCTGGCCTAAGGTGATAGCAGAATGAATCAAGTGGAGGAGTTGGAATCTGATGGTAAATTAAATAAGCTGTCATTGCTGTGTAAAATATTTGTTTCTGTTATTTGATATTTAGTATGACATTGACCAGAGGGCTCTTAAAATTTAACATTTTGTGATATATTATTTATCTCTTTAATGAGTTCTGTACATTCTTTATACACAGATAGATTTTAACCATGGCTAGAGCAGAAACCCTGCCTTTTATGCTTCTTTATATCCCAGATGCCTTGTAGAGTTCATTTATTTTGATGTTCATTAATTTGGTCTTTGAAGACGGTTTTCTGCAGTACCTAGTTTTTACCTGTAGGTGGCGAGAGAACTTAAAGGTAAAACCTTCAGTGACCACTATACTATTATAACTGAATTTAAGATTGTTTTTATTATGTGATTTTTGATACACTCAAGAAAATGTATGACATTTATGTAAATTATAAAGTACAATAAGAAAAGAAACACTCAAGAATCCACTTCCTAACCTAAAACATAGAATATAATCAGTATATTTAAGGACCCCTCTGCTTTCCACCAAACTCATTCCCCTTCTTTGCAGTCATAAATACTATCTTGAATGATATCAGTGTTATAATTCCTTCATTTTCCTTGTGTAACTATATGTATATATCCCTAAGTAGTATTTTTTTAGTCTTGCTTGTTTTCGTACTTCATATAAATGGTATCATACTGATTATATTCTTGCTTGATGTGCTTTTTGATTCCTCATTACGTTTCTGCAATTCATCCTGGGTAGAAACACAGTCTGTTAAGAGCAGAATGTAAAATTAATTTTTGAATAATCCTACAAATGAATATAACTGATTTTATCTTTATGCTTTATCTTAGCTTGTGGGTAACTTGATGAACAAAGAGATTGATCATGTCACCCAGGGAACTAGTTGGAGACCTCTGGCCTAGTTCTTATACCTTTCGGTTAAATTTGAGCACTTCACTGCTCTGCCTTAATTTGACCCAGAGTTTGTCAATCTTGATGTGGTTGACCTGTGGGGCTGGATGATTCTTTGTGATGGGGGCTGTGCTGTGTGCTGTAGGAGCCCTGGCCTCTTGCAGCCTGTAGCCCGCTGCCTCCCCGGTGATGACAAGCAAAACTGTCCCTTGACATTGCCCAATAACCCCGGAGTCAGGTTGCGGTGGGCCATGTGGCTTAAGGGCAGAATCACTCCCAGTTGAGAAACACTGTCTAGTCTTTGCATTGAGAAAACCGTGTTAATTATGATTTTTCTTATGTACCTCTTTTGCTCAAAAACCTGAATATATAAATAATTAAATCAATTAATTACTAGGTAATTATATCAACTAGTTATATCAAATCCTCATGCATAAGTAATGTTTCAAGTCTCTTCTTACCTTCTTCCGTTTCCCCCATATCTAATTACTACGACATCTCTCATTACTGCCTAGTTCAGACTCTTTATTACTAGATTCCAAAATACCTAATTGCTGCTCTCAGCATACAATATTAATGTTTACACCAGTCTGAACTGCTCTTTCCTTCATAACCAATTTATGGTCCTTTTCATTCAAAAATCACTCTTTCAATAAATGTAACCCTTGTGATTCTGACAATTCCATACATATTTGCAGGTCATCAATTATTTTTTTTAATTTTTTAATTTAATTTTGTTTATTTTTTTATACAGCAGGTTCCTATTAGTTATCCATTTTATACATATTACTGTGTACATGTCAATCCCAGTTCATCCCAGCACCACCCCTCCACCACCACCACTTTCCCCCCTTGGTGTCCATAGGTTTGTTCTCTATATCTGTGTCTCTATTTCTGTCTGCAGGTCATCAGTCTTTACATGGCTTTCCAACTCTAGAGTTGTAATTACTATACACTTCTTCCTATATTTTCCTTGTGTATATTCTTGGGGGTCTGTGTGTTTTTACCCCACCTTCTCTATTCATTGTAAACCTGATCAGAGCTGCAGTAGTGCAGTCCTATCTGCAATGCTTGCTTCCCAGGAAAAAATCAAGTTGAAGGGTTTTAAAAAAGGTGTCCTGAGTAACAATAAAAAACTGGAAAGAAAATAATCTATATCTTTTCTCCTAGCTTCCCACCACCCCTACAATAGAAAGTCTTAAATATAACTAGATGTAGGTTGTTAATAATTAGAGAAATCAGGTAATTAGGTGGGAAGGTTCCAAAATTACAGAAATATAGACTGATACGGATTTTGTTCTGTAATTCATATGAAAAATATTAGAAAGGTATGAAAAGTAATTTTCAGCTTTTACTTTCAAAACCCTGTTATTGAAACTAAAATTATATGAAATAAGAACAGTTGCCATGGTTCTAAAGGAGTAATCTGGAGTAACTACAAAAGATGAACTCTGGGTCAGAAAAGGGTCTTTTCTCACATAAATAAGGAGATCTGCAGGTCTAGATTTGGTATATGCATGAAAATAAGGGTGGGCTAATGAAGGACTATCCAACATGATTGGCGTTACATTGAGCCATATTAAATTCACTGCATTATATAGTGAGGTACAGCTGTATATGCTATGATTTTTGCCCTTTTACCATAAAAAGGCTTCCCACACTGCATTTCCCCTTCCATAAGAAAGATTCTAAGGTCAGGGAGAACTGGCAAAACATGTGTGAACTCAAATTAACCAGGTAAAAGAGGTTAGAATGTTCTTTCTTTACCAAAAGAGGACTAAATGTCCAGAGTTAAAAACTGGGGGATATTGAATGGATAGACAATCTAATCTAGAGAAGGAAAAAAATAAAACCCTGACAATAGGTGCAGCAGAATGGTGTAGAGCAGGGGTTGATAAACTTTTCCTGTAAAAGGCCAGATATTAAATATTTTAGGTACTGTGGGCCATATGGTCCCACTGCTCAATGATTGTGGAGTACAAGCAGCCAGGTAATGAACGAGCATGGCTGTGTTCCAATATAACATTGTTTTTGGACGCTGAAATTTAAATTTTATATAATTTTCACGTCACAAAATATTAATCCTCTTCTAATTTTTTTCAACCATTTAAAAATATTAAAATAGGCAGTGGGCCCAGTTTAACCCAGGGGCCATAGTGTGCTGACCCCTAAGAGAGTACTGAACATTTAAAGTTTTTAGATAATTAATGATAGATCAAGGGAGAAATTAACAAGGGAAAAAATGCAGTTTTACTACTTTGCAGGATGGTCATTATACAAGGAATCTTTTGAACTAATTAAGAAAGGGAGAATATCAAGTAAATGCAACTGAACAATATTTGTAGGTATTAGCTTGTTCCATTTCTGATATATTTTCTTTTCCCCCATTCAGACTAGTTATAGGCATGCATTGCCTCCATGAAGGATGATCCCAGGCAGTCATACCAGCAACAAAAGATAAAAATTTCAGACATGAGAAAAAAAGACTAAAACCAGAGCAGTTTCCACACCTTACAATTTGTGAAAAAAGGAAGACTTGATGGGAAATCAAAAGAATTTGATGCTTTCCCTTGCATCTCTGAAAAGGAAGAGGAGGAAGGTTTAGCAGCAGCCTGTGTGGACTGCTGACTGAGGAGAACTAAGAGGGGCCAGTATCTGTGGCAGGAATAGAGGGTTCTCGTGGCACAGCGCAGACCTCACCTACCACAAGCCCCAGCAGTCAGTGCAAGAGAGATTAGGTTTCTTCAAGCCCAGAGAATATAGTCTTGAAATCCAATTAGGAAAACAAGAGTCACATTTATCTTTCACGTGTAAGTTTGTGGCATAAGAAATATACCCACTTTACTTACATAGTTCAAATGTCAGCTACCTGAATATTCCCAAGCCCCCGAAGTTGTTGGGATAACCACATCTCCGTCGCGAGGACAGCAGGAAATCTGATCTCATTTGCCGACATCTTCTAGGATCCTTGGAGCTAATGTTTTTCTGTTATTTTTTGCTTTTGCTGATTTCTTGATTTCTCTCAAGTCTAGCCTCTTTGGGCTGTTCTTTTTCTTCATCCCACATCATTCCCAAGGCAGAACATGCCTCTTACCCTTTATTTTCTCAAAATACCATGGACACAAGGCACCTCTCTGTGGTAGCTTTTCACTGAGGATTTGGTGTTAACAGTGCAAGGGGGTGAGGAGAAAGAGGACTTCGTGATGCAGCAAACATCTTAAAAGTGAATATTCGACACCCCTGTTGTTTAAAGATCTTTGGCCATAGCCTGGAATTTCTCACTGTCTGCCTCTTGCCAACTTTCTGTAGTCTTGATGGATTCTTCACATTCTGCTGCCCATTCTTATCTCACTCACTCCTGCCTTTTCACCCTTTTCCTCTTGGGTTATCCATGGAAACTCCAAATTCCTCATTAATTATTTGTTATCAGAACAGTGTTTTTCCCTTGGTCTTGCTTCTAGCCTGTCCCAGCTAGACCTACTATTAAGATAAACAATGTTCTTCCTCTGCTACATGAGTTAATGTGACCCATTTCCTCAGCATGAAGTTCTAAGAAAGTTATGTCTTCTCTGAATGCTAAAATTAATTACATATGACTCTTAACTATCCTGATTAGCAGATATTGTAACAAGAAACATTTCCCTCCATTTCCCTGACATCCCCTCCCTTAATATTCAAGAATGGAATGGAGGATGCTTAACTCAGTTCTTAGGAGCCAGTTTTTTTGTTTTTTTTTTTTCCGGTACGCGAGCTTCTCGCTGTTGTGGCCTCTCCCGCCGCGGAGCACAGGCTCCGGACGCACAGGCTCAGCGGCCATGGCTCACGGGCCCAGCCGCTCCGCGGCATATGGGATCCTCCCGGACCGGGGCACGAACCCACATCCCCTGCATCGGCAGGCGGACTCCCAACCACTGCGCCACCAGGGAAGCCCAGGAGCCAGTCTTTAGTCCAAACACATAGTGGAGAGAGAAGGGTAGACTGCCTAATTTTCAAGATGGGTCCCACTTTTTGTCCTTTGTCCCACTGCCCTCATCTTATCACTTTTGAAAACATTCCCATATGATGTGAGGCCATCATTATCCCCTGCAGCAGTGATTCCACTTCCGGTCTCTTAGAAGCTTTTCATGGAGTGTGGGGCATTGGGAAGATGTGGAGACAAGGATTCTCCTTATAATGTTTTGCTCCAGGTTTAGGTTGCCCTGAGCTCTCACTGACTCAGGCTTTTTGCCTCTGATTAGCACAGATCCCCACACAGGCTGTAATGATGTTCTAAGGCTGGGCGACCCCACTACCTTCGTGTAAAGCTAGTAAAGCACTACAGCAAGTGGATGAGAACATGCTTCTGAGACCAGACTATTTCAAGTCAAACCCTGGCATATGTGACCTTCAGTAAGTTACTTGCTCTTTTTATGTCTCTGTTGTCTCACTGACAAAATGGGAGTAAAAACAAGAATGCATATCTCAAAGGGCTGTTATGAGGATTAAATGAATTAATACACAGAAAATGTTCAGAGAGTACTGGCTCACAGTAAGTGATATATAAATGTTTACATTTATTATACTTACAAAGGAGGCTCTGTGCTGATGCTGACTTAGGCCTCCAAGTTTTCAGGATCCATTCCTGCACCACATTTTAGCAGAGGTTTCAAAGCACTCACAGTATACCACTTTGGCTGAGTCACAGTGGCTTTAACCGTGGGGACTACTTGACTACCAGTGGATACTGACACCAAGGTTAGATCACCACAGGAAAGAAATTGGATTTTATCTTATTGATTATGGAGGGCCACTTGAGCCTTATTAAACAGAGGAGTGATGTGATCACGTTTGTTTTTATACAGATAACTTTTTTTTTTAACTGTGTAGGAGATAGTCACCATGGGAAGGAAACTGGAAGTAGGTTGATCAAAGAGGAGGTACCAATAGATTATGCTAAGGTGTTGAGGACACAAATTAAGATTGCAGTGGCAATGAGATTGTGACAATGGGGCTGATGAAGAAAGTTTGGTATTTAGGAAGTAGATTCAATAGGACTTATTGACTAATGAAATGAAGGATGAGGGAGAGGAATGATGTCTGATAATGCCAGGATTTTGAACTGAATGAGTGAATAAATAGGGGTTTTTCCAACTCATTGTGTTCTCCCAAAAGCAAGCCTTTTCCTCCAGGGGAAAGGAAGAGGAAGAGACTGTAATGAGTTGACTGTTGGCCAAACACAGAGTTACAGAGAGAAGTGAAAGCTGGCATTAGATATTTGGGAGTTGGTACACACTAACATTCAGTGGACTAGAGAGGAAGAATACTCTATTAAGAAAAGATGAAACAGTTGGAGGACACCCAGAGAACTAAGAGGGAGGTGTTTTAGGAAAGCCCACTGAAGAATAAGTTTTGAAGAAGAAGGAGCATTCTGAGAAATCAGTAAGAAACTGCTCTGAGGAGACTTGTGACCTAATTGTGAGCAGCTGCAGCGAAGTGAACGGATCAGAAGTCACTGGCTCTGGTTGAGGGGTTAATAGGAAGGGAGACCGTGGAGTCAGTGAGTGTAGATCGCGCTTTTTACAAAGCGTGGCTGGAAGGGAGAGAGAACAATGAGAGGGTAGCCAGAGGCAGGAACAAGGGAGATTTTAATTTTCTAGAGTTTAAAAGAATTGAGCTTGTCTCTAGGATGAAAGGGGGACAAGACTATGGGTAGAGCGGGTGATGTTAAAAGTAAGAAGGGGAAAGATAATTAAAAGAGTACAGTTCTAGACAAGAAAGAAGAGGCTGGGATTCAGAGCATAGGTAGAAGGAATAGACTAAAACAAGAGGAGCCAGTACCTACAGAGGCAACCCTCAAGCAATGAGGGGCTGGAGTTACTAGATATATACCCCAGGTTTCTTGCCACATGAGGGGAAATTCTGATGTGGGTCTCTCCGAGGGTCCATCAGGTTTGTGTGTTTTTTTAATAAACGTATTTATTTTACTTATCTGTTTTTGGCTGCATTGGTTCTTTGTTGCTGTGCGCGGGCTTTCTCTAGTTGCGGTGAGCAGAGGCTATTCTTCGTTGTGGTGCGCAGGCTTCTCATTGCGGTGGCTTCTGTTGTTGCGGAGCACGGGCTCTAGGCGCGTGGGCTTCATTAGTTGTGGCACGTGGGCTCAGTAATTGTGGCTCGTGGGCTCTGGGGCGCAGGCTCAGTAGTTGTGGCGCACGGGCTTAGTTGCTCCGCGGCATGTGGGATCTTCCCAAACCAGGACTCGAACCCGTGTCCCTGCATTGGCAGGTGGATTCTTAACTACTGCACCACCAGGGAAGCCCTGGTCCAGCATGTTTGTGCCCCATTTGCCTAGGGCTGTAACCCACTCACTAGGCACCCTTTATTGGCTTTCCTCCCTGATCCATCTCACTACTCCCTCACTTATGATTCCTGGAATCACCCCCCAAGTAAACTACTTGCATCCAAATCTTTGTCTCAGGCTTTGCTTTGGGGGACCCCAATTTAAATAGATTTTGA
Organism: Delphinapterus leucas; assembly: GCF_059928025.1. Taxonomy (NCBI): domain Eukaryota; kingdom Metazoa; phylum Chordata; class Mammalia; order Artiodactyla; family Monodontidae; genus Delphinapterus; species Delphinapterus leucas. The sequence goes on from NC_143149.1 coordinate 17,014,921, forward strand.
GTTAGAACATTACCCCAGGCTTTCTAATTCCAAGTCTTGGGTTTTTCCAGCCAAATCATACTTTGTCACTTTTATTAACCTTTTTGCAAACTGGGTACATGGCATTGCCCAAATACAAGTTGTGCTTTTTGCTTCTTTTTCTTTGTCCATGCCAGTAGTACTGTATCTTCCGATGAGTAGCCTAGGATAAGGATCTTCTAAAGAGAGATGTGTAAAAGCAGTAAAAGCTAACTGCCAACTTGTGTTACTATCCTTCACTTCCATTGTTTCTGAATCCGATCCTTCATTTTTTGAGATGATAGGTAGATAGATAGATAGGTATCGTTCATCTGTGTCTAAAGTTACATCTACATTTTCATCTACAAATGTCATCATATATATGTATTATCTATATATATATATACATATATATGCATTTAAGAACTAGATACAGGCCAGAGCAGGACAGGAATTTGAGAGATGAGTAGGGGCAAGAGGATAGTAATGTATCAGAGTTCCTGGTTGGTTTCTGACACTAATTTGGGCAGAAATGAATTTATTGAAATTTACTGGAGAATGCGGGATTCACAGAATCAGAAGTCGTCTGGGACCATCAGGCTTCAGGATGAACAAGCATTAAGAGAGCTCTGGAAAGCCAAGAAACAGAAAGCAAGGGGCAGAGCACCTGTGTCATAGTCTGTACCATCTGGCCAGCGTGCTGCTGCCTCTGCTCTTCTAGGTTGCGTGACCTCCTTGTGTCTCTCCTTAAATGTGCAGATGCTGGAGAAATTATCTAATTCCTGCAGCCCACTGTCCTTTGGCTCCTGCGGTGGAAGTGCAGAATTATTTTCCCCAAAAGTTACAGAGAAGCCCCAGACAGAAATAGAGATGCTATTAGAGAGGAGGAATAGAAGCTGGGAGGCAAAAGAATAACATGTCAACTGCAAATCTCATCAGTTAACCACACAGGGCTGTTGTCTAGGGCTGCCTGTTGACTACGGATGACACAGACCTGGTCATTGATAAATGAATAACCATAAAGATCTTATGATCTAGGATGCATAATGTTCTTTGGCTATAATATGTATAATGTAATATTTAAAGGGCAAACTGAAAAAAGTGGGAATAAATCTAAATAGGTGTTAGCAGTGGAATGAAAAGATGCTAAATGAAATCGCCTCAGAATAGGAAAATAATTATTGGCATTTTCTCTGTTCTGAACTACAGGTCAGAGTTGGCTATCACAGATCCTCTGAGAAAAGATTTCTGCAGACTTAATGAACAGCATGGGCAAAGGCACAGAAACAGAAAGCACAACTTGTATTTGGGAAATGGCATATATCCAGTTTGGCTGGGGCGGAGAGAACATGAGATTGTTCAGATTTTGTGTGTGTGTGTGTGTGGCCTTTTATACTGTTGAAAGCTGAGCAATCCTTTTAAAGACACTTACCTGTTTTGCAAACCTGCTTTTAATCCTCATGTAGTTTGCATGGTCAAATACTCAAAATCTGACTCTGAATCTCACCAATTGAAATTCATAGCTCATATTTTAACCTCTTGTTTTCTTTTACCCTTTAGTAGTCATGGAGAGCGATTAAAAGGAATGTGACATATTGTATACCAGTGTTCATAATAGCATTATTCACAATAGCCAAGAGGTGGAAACAAGCCAAATATCCATCAACAGATGAATAAACAAAATGCATTATATACATACAATGCAATATTATTCATTCTTAAAAAGGAAGGAAATTCTGACACATGCTACAGCATGGATGAATCTTGAAGACATTGTGCTAAGCAAAATAAGCCAGACACAAAAGGACACATAGTGAATGATTCTTTTTATTTGAGATACCTAGTGTAGTCAAATTCATAGAGACAGAGATTAGAGTGTGGTTGCCATTGTTTGGGGGAAGAAAGTAACAGGAGTGATGGTTTAACGTGTGTAGCATTTCAGTTTGGGAAGATGAAAAATTCTGGAGATGGGTGGTGGTGATGGTTGCACCACAATGTGAATGTACTTAATGCCACTGAATTATACACTTAAAACGGTTAATCTTATGCTATGTGTATTTTATCACAATTTTTTTTAAAGGCATCTAACAGTCTTTCTGTGTCACAAAAAAGATACAACAATAGACACTGTCTTGGGTATCTAGACTCTGCTCTCCTCCACCAAGTGAATGAATAATGCCTGTGATTGTATCCACAGATGTAAGGAAATGGTGACACACCACCTCCAGATCAGCCCTTCAAGGGAGAATTTGTTGCCCTGTTGCCATCAGGGCAACAGGTGTGCCATCAGCCCCTTTAGGAGTTCCCTCAGTTATAGAGAGCCACCTCTGGCCAAGGTCTCTCCCCTCCCTGGGCAGCCCACATGTAACGTCCCATCAAGCTGGGAGTAAGGTCCTGCCATTTTGGCCAAAGCAGGATACCTCTGATGGGCTATATTAGCTCAAAACTCTGCATAGTTTCTCCCTTTGCCCAAACCTGCTCCCTTCCACAGGGGTGGATCACAGGCCACTCCCTCATAAACATCCCAAGAACAAAATTTTTTAGCTTCCTGGAGAATATAATCTGAATGGACAGACTTAGTTCCTTTAAAATCAGCAAGAGGAAAAAAGTGTTACCTACAGAGGAACAAGGATGCTAGCAGATTTCTTGCTGGAAATGATGCACGTGAGAAAACAGTGGAGTAACCAGAATGCTATATGCAGAAACTAAGGCAAAAATATCTTCAGGTATACAAAAACAGAAAAAAATCAATCACCAGAATGTCCACACTACAGAAAAAGTAGTTTGAGAAAATTCATTGAACTATATGCTAATGATTTGTGTATTTTTCCTGTGTGTACCTGTGTGTATTTTTTGCTTTGATCAATAGTTTATGCTTTAAAAAAAAAAGAAGAAGCAAGAATAGTTTACATTTATCATATTATGACTGTGGGCAGCTTTCTTCTCTACAATCTGGCCCCTCCAATCCTGGCTGCCTCAGTAACTCCCTGATGCTTTCATACAGGTCGTCTTTTTCATTTTGCCTAACTTTTCAAGTTTTTCTTGGTAGCAATTTTGTTCTGCTACAAGCACTTACATTATTAAAGCAGAAGTTTCTGTTACTTTTCTTTATTGCAATGTAAAATTCTCATTCTGCTACAAGAGTGAGTGAGTTTGGCAATGTTAGAAAATGATTTTAGGAGCAAGGTATTGTCTCCAGATTCACCTCTTCCCCATCTCACAAATAATTCTAGATTATTAAAAATCACTTTTTTCCTTTCCTAAATTAGCAATGTATATGAAACCATTAATTATTTGTGTGTGTGTTATTGCTGCCTCACTCTCTATAGATCAAACTCAACAGTCCTAATCTTGTTTCAAGACAATAGGAAACTAGAATTTATTGCATGACTTCCATGTATTAGGCCTGATAGTAAGTAATACTTCATGTAAGATGCCAACTTGATGTAAGTTACCAAGTTTGAATCTTTTATTATATGCTATCACAGATAAGGAATTTTATTGTTCCATGAACAATAAATATTTTTGAGCCTCTATTGTGTGGTATGTATATGCTAGGTGCTATGAATATAGAAGCAAGAAAAGAGTCCCTGATCTCTGTTTAATGACGAGAGAAACTGCAGTACGCAATATAGTGATGTGTGATATAAGAGAGTAAACACATAGGAAAACATCTAGCCTAGGTGGATGGGCTTAGGGGAAGGGCAAGTGGCCAGGGAAGGCCTATTTCATTCATAGAGGGTACAGAGGGATTATTGGAATATTGGAATAGACAAATAAAGGAAAAGAGGACTGGAATATACACACACACATACATATATATACACACACATATATCAACCATGTATATATATGTATATATATATATATATGGCAGCAATAACAAAAGAGCACATGTAATGTGGTTGAGTCATTGGTGAAAATAGTCGTCACAGGAGATGAGATATTAGGCTTGCCAGGCATCTTTATTGAACCAGAAGATATTCTAGTAAACTGGATGGATCCCCCTTTCTTCATTCTTTAAGTTTCCTGATTGGCTAATAGGAAAATGGTACATACTGGGAGCCTTCTTTATTTACAGAAGTTCCCCAAGTAGTCATGTTTGGTAAGAATCTCTACCCCTGAATCTATCATCTGTGGGCAAGAGAGCAGGCATATAGCCCCAATGTGTGGGTGCTGTATGTCTAGGTGTACGCTGATATATAAGTGACTAGGCTAATTGGATTCTCTCTCCCGGGGCTGTGGAATTTGTATGGAAAGACACAGGGGCTAAACTTCCACTGAAATTAAATCATTTTAAGGGTACACACTACAGAACAGATCCAAGAACTCTTGCTGAGCATTTTGGGGCAGTGCATGTTCTGTCTTCCTCAGCTTTTTTGTGGCAGTCTGTTATTGATTCTGTTACTTACCTTAGTATCCCTGTAATAAATTCATTTGTTTATTTTATTTATTTATTTTTGCTCAAGATGACTGGATAAATTTATTTCTTTAGCTTATAAGCAAAAACAAAAAGTGGATTACTCTGAGATTAGGCTTTAATATTTCATAATCTTTGATTGCTAGAGGTAGGGACAAAAAGTCTAAAAGTTCTAGAATTTTCCCTCAATATTTCTAAGGAGGAAACGGGAAAACACTTCAATCTTAGAGAATCACTTTGGTGTGTACTCTTGGTCATGCACACGTATGGACATCTATTCTTTGTTTTCGAGGTAATCCTAGTTATTGGTAAAGTCATCCACATGCAAATGTAAAATTTTTAAATGTAAATTTTAGAAGTTTAATACGCCAGCTTCTGGTCTCAAATGCACATGCAGAAAAATAAATTCATTGTAATGAAACTTATGCAGGCTAACCAAACAATGAATCAGAATGTGAGTGTAATTGTGCACAATAAAACTTTTTTTCTCAGCATTATGTAGTTATTTTGAAGCGAAAGTAAGAAACTATATCTCAAAATTTCCTGGGGGTCCAGTGGTTAGGACTTGCTTAGACTGCCAGTGGCACGGGTTCGATCCCCGGTCCAGGAAATAAGGTCTCGCAAGCTGTGCGGCCAAAAAAATTAAATGAACTGTCTTAGAGCATTATATTTAGGATGTCTTATTTTTTTCTAAGAAATAAAAAAAATTAAAAGCTGAATGAAAAATAAGGACAAATTTTATTTTTTAAATTTTATTTATTGATTGATTGATTTTTGGCTGCATTGGGTCTTTGTTGCTGTGTGCAGGCTTTCTCCAGTTGCAGCCAGCGGGGGCTACACTTCGTTGCAGTGCGTGGGCTTCTTATTGCTGTGGCTTCTCTTGTTGCAGAGCATGGGCTCTAAGTGCGTGGGCTTCAGTAGTTGCAGCACGTGGGCTCAGTAGTTGTGGCTCACGGGCTCTAGAGCGCAGGCTCAGTAGTTGTGGCACAGGGGTTAGTTGCTCCGCGGCATGTGGGATCTTCCCGGACCAGGGATCGAACCCGTGTCCCCTGCACTGGCAGGCAGATTCTTAACCACTGCACCACCAGGGAAGTCCCAAGGACAAATTTTAAATTCAAATGTACAAATACACTTCTGTCAATAACATGTTTTTAAATTTTCTGCTAGTGTCCAGAAATTTTGTCAGGACAGCTAACAACTCTGGGAATTCTACTTTTAGTTGTGGTCATAAAAGTATGAAATATCGTGTGTTTTCCAATTAGTTGGATGATGTTTTAAGAGGAGATAATATTTTAAGAATCTAAAAACTGGAGGAAAAAAGCTCACGTAGAAACAGGATTTAGGTACCTGAATGAAAAAGATGTATAGCAAATTTATCAAAGAAAGCAGAGAAGTCATACTGGGGAGTAGAGAGAAAGCAGACGCTTGTGTTACCACCCATCTTCCTTGGGTCTAAAGGCATATTTTAAAATGTGGTTTTACTTAACATGAGCTCTTGTTTTCTTTTTTCTCCACATATTTTTACACAATATAGCTGAATTTCTTCTTCATGTATTTAGTGTAAAAAAATCTGTTTTCTATTAGAATTTAACATTTATTTGGTTGCAATTGTTTTTTTTAATGATGTGATCTTATGGGGAGATTCTTCTTTAATAAGAAAGATGTTATTCTTCAGAAGCATAAAATATATGCAATTCTGAAGTCCTTGCATACACATCGAAAGAAAAACAAACATTCCTTGCCCAGAGCTCTTTTTATTCTTTACAGGGAAAATATATTGAATAAGAAAACATCTTTTGCACTTTGCCCTGTTAGGCAACTAATTCAGAGTTGGTTAGATACCAGAGGGAAAAAATTTCAGATAAGCAAGAAACCTCTGAAAAGAAGAGTACTAAATAAGCATTTCATTTTATCTTAACTGGTAAGCAGGGGAGGATACAGGTTTTGTGGGACCTGAAGCTATACATTTTGGGAGATCTGTCCAATGTCTATTAAGATTACTTTTTACGTGCTTTATGTAGCCGGCCAAGAGGGCCAGTGAGTCCTCCAGGAAACAACAGTGCATTTGAAAAATTCCTTCTCTGGCATTCGGTTTTCCTGTTTGGGATCCTGTATATAACAGAGTTCAATCAGAGAAGCAGAGCCTCTAGGATATATAAGGAATGACCTTAGGCTATTGTGTGTCTCTCAAAGGCCCTTTTCTTAAGATAAGATGCCGGAGGAGTTCGAAGGATGGAGGGTAGGTGAGTGAAAAGGGTAGATGGCTGTAAGGGAAGCAGGAGCTGGAGCCCATGAGGACGGACTGCAAGCTCTGTCAGTTCTTGTTGCCTCTGACCTGGCTGTTGTGGCTTTCCTGTAGAAGCTGAAGCCATTGTCATGTGCTGAAGGAAGATCCAGGGGAGGCGGGGCAGCTGCAGGCCTGGCAGAGATCTTATGCCAGTGAGATGAGCCAACAGATAGGCAACACCATGTGAGAGCTGAAAAGCCTGCCACTTCATTTCTGCCCTCCAAATCGCCCACAAGAATCCCAACTCTGGCAAGGGAAAGGGCTTTCCGGGAAATGAACCCTTTTTCTTGGTTCCTTTTCCTTGTCTTCTGATGTATCGATCTTCATTCGCCCTTATTTTTCTAGATCGTATTGTCAGACTCTTTCTCAGAAAGGCTATGTTAAGGCAGTTTTTTGTTTGTTTGCTGTTTTCGTTTTTGTTTTTTTAGTTCTTGCACATCTGAAATGGCTTTATTCACACTTCACACTTGATTGCTAGCTTGGCAGTGTAGAGTCCTGATTTGGAAAATATAAATTCCCTCAGAACTTTCAAGGCATTCTTTCTGTGGAGAAGCATGATGCCATTCTGAATCTCAGTACTTTTTATGTGATTTCACTTCTGAAAGCTTTTTGCAGCTTTTCACTAACATTGCTATTCAAAATTTTATCATGATCTGCCCAAGGGGTGGGTGTTTTTTGTCTTGTTTTTAAAAGTCATTGTGCTGGACACTAAATAAACTCAACTTCAACTCTTTCGGTTCTGGGAATTATTTTTCTATTGTTTCTTTGTTAATTCACTCTCCATTTTGTTCTATCTCCTCTTTGAAAGTTCTGTTAGGTACATGCTTGACTTCCTAGAATTATACCTCTAATTTTCTTATCTTTTCTCTCCTATTTTATTCTACTTTCTGGGAGGTTTCCTTGAATATATATTCTAATCCACTCAGTGAAGTTTGTTTAATTTTGACGATTTCATTTAATTTCTTTGAGCTTTTTGTGTTAATTGTTCCTTTTTAAATAAAAATAACAGCATTCCATTATTGTTTCTTACTTTTCTGATAATACTAAATATAGTTTGGAAGTTTTCTTTTGCAGACATCTCCCATCTTAAAAAATAAAACAAAACCTTTTCGTTACTTCCCATTATAGCAGTTGTACTTCTTTTTAGCTGTGTCCAATTTATCCCCTCCCATTCTCTCTTAAACTCACTCTGACCAGGCTTTCACCCCACCATTCCACTGAAACTGACCTTGTCACAGTCTCCAAGGACCTTCATGTTTCTTCATCCAAGGATCAGTTCTCAGTCCTCCTGTTACTTTATCTGCTAGACACATGAATGACTCCCTTTTCCTTGAAGCATCTTCTCACCTGGTTCCTAGGACGTCGCTCATTCCTGGTTTTCCTCCTACCCCACTGACAAATCCTTTCTACTATTCTTTGCTCTTTGTGCCTCATCTCCCCAGCTTCTTAACATTGGTTTACCCCAGGGCTCGGTATTTTTACCTCTTCCCTTCTGAATCTGTACTATATCCTTGCTGTCCTCATTCTTCTTATAACTTTAAATACCATTCTTTATGGTACTGACTTTAAAATATATATTTTCCCCTAACTGTAGACTCTGTAATCCAACTGCCTTCCTGACATTTTCCTTGCATGTTTAACAGTCATCTCAAACTTACCGTTTCCAAAATAGAGTTCTTGACCTCTCCTCCTTGCTCCAAATTGTTATTCTTTCATTCTTCCCCACCTCAGCTTATTGACATGTCCATCTTTCAGGTTGCTAAGACCAAAAACCTTGAAGTCATCTTTGACTTCTTTTTTTCTCTCACAGGTCACATTCAACCTGTCAGGAAATCATTCTTCCACTTTGAAATTATATCCATTCCTCTTCACCTGCACTATTAGCATCCTGTTCTGACCTGCCATCATTTCTTGCCTGGAGTATTCCTCTAGTCTCTTACTGGTCTCTCTACCTCCACTCTTGTGCCCCCCAAATATGTCTTTTCTTTTAAATGTAGGTCACATCGTATTATTTCTTGGTTCAAAAATACCTCAGTGGCTTGCCCATCACTCAGAATAAAAGTCCCATTCCTTTCAACAGACTAGTAGTCTGTCTATAATCTGATCTCTGTTATCTCTCTGAACACATCAACTGCTTGCTTCCTAGCTATTCCTCAGACATTCAGACACACTTCAGCCTCATAGCCTTTGCACTAGCTAGTCTCTCTGCCTGGACTGCTTCCTTCCTCCCTCTGTCCCCAGATATCCCCATGATTTACTTCCTTATCTCCTTCAAGTCTTTGCTCAAAAGTCGTCTCAATAAAGCCTTCCCTGGCCCAGTCTATCTAAATTTGCCTCTCTTTCCCCCACCCACTCACTAAGCCTCTCCACTGACTTATTTTTCTTCACAGTATATGGCAGACATCACTTTCTAACATCTATTTATTTCATTTAATGTTTACTTCCACCTTTCTGCTAGAATGTAAGCTCTATGAGGGCAGAGACTTTTGTCTGTTTTGTTCATTACAGTTTCCCCAGCATCTAGAACACTGCCTGGCCCCCAGTATTCTGTATTCCCTGGGTTCCATTTTTATTTTTTTCTTCCCTTGTTTTTATCTCTGTTTTTCATATTGGAGACATTCTTCAAATGTCTGGTGACCCTTGGTTATCTCTATGTGAGGCACCGACAAAGCTAACAGAAAGCTAGCTTAATGTTCATGGGTAGAGTTTGCGGACTGGTGAGATTCAATATATGGTTAAGTGGTGAGCTGGCATATCTGTGGAGGTTGCATTATATTTTAGTATCCTTAATTTTTTTTCCTGTGAGGCCATTCCATTTCTCCCGAGAAGAACCCTGTCTCCTGCTAGGAAATACAAACCTGCCTGACAACAATCTTGTTTGAAAGAGGTGCCTGATTGTACTTTTTCTATACATGCTTTATTTTAACTTTTCTGTTTGTGGCTCCTACCTTTCGACACTCCTGCTATCCCCAAATGAAAATAAGGTCCAGATCAAATTCTTTTAGGAATAAAAAATGGGCAAGTGGTAGGTAGTATATGAATAAAGAGGGTAGGAGTTACATGGACTGGGGAGGAGGGTATAGGGTCCAACTACACTTTTTATATTATTTTACCAATCCCCTTATTTTCAGCCTTGACAGTCACTCTTGAATTTTGTGGTTCCTCTAAAATCTCTTCCAATAAGTTGTTGTAATCTCTTATCTCTTCACATATCATTCCTGTTTGCTTTGACATTGTAGGTTTATGCCTTTCTATTTCTTTGCTGTCATCTTAAAGGAATTTGAGGAGGAAGCACATTTTAAAATGTGTGGTCAATCCACCATATTTAACAAGAAGATTTTGGTGACAATTTTTTTGTTTAGCTAGGAGCAGAGCCATTATTTGTCTTTGGAGAAAACTTTTCTTTTTCTTGGTGAGTGATACTTTAATGCACTTTTATTATGCAAAATATAGCACAGATTATATTCTGAAATGGAAACTTTGTGGGAAAAAAAGCAAAATTTTTCTGCATAATCTATAAATTGTGTCTTAATTGTAGGTATAGAATCAGTAGTGGTTAGTACTTTATTGGCTGGGGTTGTAGAAATTTTTTCCCTTCTTATAAAGCAAGAGAGGAATTAAGGGTAGGATATGACCAAGGACATTCTCTACATGGAGGGTTATGTAATTCCTTCAACATGTCAATAGTTTGGGTCCATTGATAAGGGGAGAGATGGCCCATGGGAGACCTCTATGGAGAAGAGAATACTCATAGCTAAAATTCCTGTTTACATTTTCCTTCTCTGCATTGTAATTTCTTTCCATTATCCCCAAAGTTTCAGAAGCTTTGCAAACATCACAGCCTATCAAATGCTTTTGTTGGGGTTTCAGGGAAGGGGCTTGTATCCAAGTCTAGATTAGGTTAGGGAAGGAGAAAGTGGCCTTTTCCTACAACTACCACTTACATTTTGAAATCTGCCTGGTAGTAACAGCAGCATTTCAAGACCACCATGATCCCAGAACTATAGGAGTTGGCCAGGAACAGAGCAAAGCAACTAGATTTTTTAGGTAATAATATAGATTTTTCCAACTGGATAATTACAGCAGCTTTGTGATTATCTGTTTTGAGCCCCAGAGGAACTATGAAAGGGATCCCTAATTCCACAGGACTCTCTACCGAAGTCTCAGTTCCAACCTAGTTTACTTATCCGTTACACATACTCACCAGCGTTGCCTAGTTATCCATGAACTTTCCTAACTTTGATATAAAACTTTAATCCTCTTTCATAATATGTTCTAGGAAGGTTTCTTGTAGATAATAATAAATAATCAAAAAAGAAGAATTTAAAAGTGGGAGTGGATCGTAGGGACCATTAGATCCAATAGCTTTTTTCACAGATGAGAAGACTGAGCTTCAGAGAGGAGCAATGACTTGCTCAGGAGCATATAATGAGCCATGACAGAGCTTGGAAATTAATGCATTTCTCTCAGTCTTCAGTAAAACGCTTTTATTCCCTTGACCATACTATGCATATTGACATGACGTGGAGTAATTAATTCAGGACCCATTTATTGAGCATCTATTAATTTAAACTTTTACTAGTTACATACACAATAGGAAGAGGTAGGGTGACTCACTAGTGAAATTGGTTTAGTCTCACTAATTTTAAAATGCTTTTCCATAGTAATTTCTCAGACTTATGCTACATGAGAATGTTTTATATCCTTTCAGGACTCCATATGAGATGATATCTAAACCAACATTATAGGAAGTTTATATATTTAGGAGTTTCATAACCTCCACCTGAGGAAGCTCTGTTAGTTGCCTGAAATGAAGACTAGTCTTGTTAACCTCTTTCCTTGATATTTAAAATACGTTCCATCCTAAATATTTTGATAAAATTCACATTTTTAAGTTTAAAATGTGATCACAGTATTCAGAGCACGGGATTTTATAAGTCCCATAAAAGGTGTCTCCCCCTTCATTGGGAGTCAAGGTTGGAAAATATAACTGTCAGAAATATTTGCTGGTAGAATACACTAAAGGATATACGATTTGTTGTCTAGTTCATGATGGGGCTGAGAACAGACATGTTCACTGCTGCAGGCAGGAGCGGACTGGAGTTGGGGAGATCTGGAATTCAACCTTCCTCTTGGGACTGGGTCAGGTATCAGGTAAGGGGCAGACACAATATATAGTCCAGAGGGTTTGGATGACAACTGTGTTACAACTGATGTATTAATTGAGAAGCTTCTCTGAATATGGTCTTCCAAAAGGAGAAGGAAAAAATTTGTCGGTGCTCATTCTCGGGTCAGAGAAGAAAAGTTTATCTAATTACTTTACTTTGAAAAAAAAAAAAAAAGCCTCTAAGTCCAATGCTCTTTATTCATGTTCTTTGTTCATCAAAATTCCTTTTGCTTGATTTGCTCTGGGGCAATTTTGTCCACCATGAGGAAGTCCTCTATGCAAATTCCTAAACAGGTTATCTTACCAAGCAATTCTATTTTCCTAAATTAATAAGTTAACTTTTCTGTTTTATATATCCCTTGAGAAACTGTTAAGTATGAGTCCGTTCTCCAGAAAATAATCACTTAGGGTAAATGTGTAAAATCCAACTTCTAGACAAGCTAATTTAAGATGTAAGCCTAATGAGCTCACTGTTCCGCTCAGTGAAGCCCCTTTGAGAAGCTGAGCCCTGTATGCTAAGTGTAATAAATCAGACTGAGAAAGACATATACTGTATGGTATCACTTATACATAGAATCTAAAAAATACAACAAACTAGTGATATAACAAAAAAGAAGCAGACTCACAGATGTAGAGAACAAACTAGTGGTTACCAGTGGGGAGAGGGAAGAGGGTGGGGCAATACTGGGTAGGGGGTTAAGAGGTACAAACTATTAGGTATTAAATAAGCTATAAGGATATACTGTACAACATGGGGACTATGGCACATATTTTATAATTGTAACTGGTGTATAACCTTTAAAAATTGTGAATCACTATATTGTACACCTATAACATATAATATTGTACAGCAACTATACTTCAATTTTTTAAAAAGAAAGAAAGAAAGAAAAAAAAAGCAGCCCTGCCTTACAGTATGCATCCCAACCGTTCTGTTTCTGGTCCATCTCCTCAAACACTGGATCTCACCTGCCCTTCTTGTCTCGTTGTTTTCTCATACTTCTGTCAGCCACTGAGCTGAGGTCTCATTCTCATTTCATAGCTTTGGTACAATTGTGCAAGGTCACAAATCTGACATTTCCTGATGCTCTGACAATGCATCCATGGTCTACAGTACTAACATTCCTCCCAAAAAGTTCAGGTTCTGACACGCCTTCACAGAACATTGACCCTAGATTCTGTCCTTATCGTCTGATTAGCTTTTCCCAGGTTTCTCCTGAGGCCATGGTGCTGCTCGCATCCTTGACAGATAGCATTGATCATCTTTAACGGTAAAGAGCACAGATTCTGAGCCAGTCTGCCTTTGAATCCTAGCTCTACCTCTTGCTCATTGTAACTTGACCTTAGGCAAGTTACTTAAACCTCTGTGCCTTGGTTTCCTCATTTGTGAAATGGGGATAGTAACAGTATCCACTGATGGGGCTGTTGGCGCTGAATGAATTAGTATATTTACCACGTCTGGTACATAAGGGTGCCACGTGTGATAGCTGCTGTTACTGGGACATATAGTTATAGGTCCCTCCTCTGAGGAAGTGAGCTTAGGGTTTACTAAATGCTTGAATGGGAAGGAGGCAAAAAGGATACAAGGAGCAAAAAAATAGGTCTGTATTTCAAAATACTGCATTTTACCAGAGGCAATTATCAAATCAGCCAAATAATCCCATACCTTTTCTTTTGAAGTTTAACAGCAGCAGCTTGAATTCATTATTGTGAATGTGTAATTTCCACTTATCCCATGTGTGTAAACCACTTCAACCTAGTTGACTTTTTCTTTCCAGTAAATCATCAGGATTACCTTTTCCTTAATAAACTTGAAAATTTCTGAGTGAATGATGAGAAAATGCTTAATGGGAAGGCCAAACACCAGCAATACTTTAGTCCAGAAAACAACAAAGAACAGAGAGAAAAACAACTTTTTACTGGAATCTGAGTTAATAAATAGGGATCACAGAACAAACAGCAAACAACAGCGTGAGTTACATCAGAATGGAAAAAGAAATGATGAACCTGGGTTTCCAGTCTGAAACTATTGTGCAATATGATTAATGGCGCTAACATCTTACACATTAGAAAATCCTCTACAGTTTAAAACAAAAGGAACAGCTCGATCAGAGGATAATTGATGCTTACAGATAAATTTCACAATTTTGCACCTCAGGGAATATTTTTGCTTTTCTTAAAGATCAAAGAAATTGACTGTTTCATCTTGACAATTATTAACTTACCACATTTTTAGAACTAAGAAAAATTTGGCTTCTCTCCATATTGTAGTTGAAATGAAATTTTAATCCGTATCTTTTTTTTTTTTTTTGCGGCACGTGGGCCTCTCACTGTTGTGGCCTCTCCCGTTGCGGAGCACGGGCTCCGGATGCGCAGGCTGAGCGGCCATGGCTCACGGGCCCAGCCGCTCCGCGGCATGTGGGATCTTCTCGGACCGGGGCACGAACCCGTGTCCCCTGCATTGGCACGCGGACTCTCAACCACTGCACCACCAGGGAAGCCCTAATCCGTATCTTTATAGGTAAAATTTTATTATCATTAGTACCAGAAAACAAAGCTTCAACCAAACTTTGGTTTTACTTAATCTTCAAGTGAACATTATTGAAGTTAGTCAAAATTCAAAAATTCTGTGGATGAGCACAATAGTAAGTGGTTAAAAAATCAGAGATATGTTTTTATAAAGATATATTATTGGATTTTTAGTAAAAATTCATGCAAATAGGAGAAAAAAAAGAAAAATATCAGAGTACTGGGATTTGTCCTTGAATTCCCTCTTGTAGTTTTCCTTCCAGTTAAACTGATTTCCTCATCTATTTGTTTCTGGACTAAAGCCAGAATCAACACTGTCCCTATTTCTAATCAAATAACAGAGAAGCAATTATAAAGTCTGAATGCAGTTGGAGGAGCCTGGGAAACAGAGTGGCTGGACCTCGCCTAAGCCGTGTCTCTGACTCATTTGTGACTTCAGGCAAGGTATTTAACCTCTCTGCACAATTGACATAATTGTAGTAATGCTAGTTGATTTCCTAGGTATGATATTAAGCATAACTCAAGAAACAACTGTTGGCCCTTGAGAAAGGTCAGGTTGATTAGAGAGACGGCTGCTTCTGCCACTTGGAAAAGAGACGTAGAATTACATCTCCTTTCCATTCCTGGTACATTTTGAATGAATTGGATGAGAATTTGATGTAAATAAAAAGATTTGCAGTTTTAATATACAAAATGGAAAATAAAATGGCTGATGTTATAATTTCCTCTTCAGAAGTAAAAACTTCAGAAATGTTCTTTATTTCTTTCTTTTGGGAATCAAACTTATTTGGCTTTTTAAAGCTTTCATTGAGTATAAATTCTTGAGATAAGTAACAAAGATACTGTTATATTCCAATACCAGAAAAAGGGAAAAAATTAGAAGAAAATAACCCAAAAGGAGTCTCTAAGTCTGTTTATGGGTAATTTTAACTGTCTTCCATTAATATGAGACACATTAATATGTCTTACACATTACCATTTGTGAATGCTAACTTATTAAATATGCTTCCTTCAGTAACTTCTTCTTCTTTTTAATTTCTTTTATCTGTATCCTTTCATAATAGCTCACTTAAAACAACCATTTTTGAATTACCATTACATGCTAGTAATGAACTTGTGTTTGGTAATTGTGTTTTTAAAAGTTAACATGTCAGCTGTAGAACATGTTAGTCCCAAACTTAAAATTTTTGTGTTTAAATTTAATTTACTATAATCAATTAAAACTCAAAGATTTTATTGGGAAAAAAATGGACTTACACTTAGAACAATTTATATCAAATGATACAGTACATCAAAGAATAGCCATTTGAAAACTGTTTTAATTTTATAATAATTAAAATTTTGAGATAGACCAAAGCAAAAACATTGTAAAATAAATACAACTAGTTGTATAGTGAGGAGCGAAGTAATCTGATATAACTTCACCACAATCCAGGTTTGCAGTCTAATGATGGTTTACTGTGATAAATGATGGAGATCAGAATTTCAAAGCAAGTTTCTTATACCTAAACATTTCTTCAATATTATAGAAGATGGCTGGAATTACTAATGGAGGCACTGGGGAATTTTAAAAGACTTAAGATATTCTCAGGAATTATTTTAAAGATGATCGAGTTAATATAATGACTTTTAAATATATATAATAACATTTTGAAATGCCTTATTGTTTAAGGATCTGCCAGACTAGGGGCTGCCTCCTCTCTCTGGGAAAGATCAGATTTGATTATTTTAATGGCAATGAATTGGGAATTCAATGGCAACAGAAACCTGCCAAAGCTTTTTCACTGCCCCTTTATTTTCTTTCTTTTTTTAAAAAATATATTTATTTATTTATTTTTGGCTGCGTTGGATCTTCGTTGCTGCACGCGGGCTTTTCTCTAGTTGTGGTGAATGGGGGCTCTTCTTCGTTGTGGTGTACAGGCTTCTCATTGCGGTGGCTTCTCTCATTGCAGAGCATGGGCTGTAGGCACACGGCCTTCAGTAGTTGTGGCATGCGGGCTCAGTAGTTGTGGCATGCGGGCTTAGTTGCTCCGCGGCATGTGGGATCTTCCAGGACCGGGGCTCGAACCCGTGTCTGCTGCATTGGCAGGCAGATTCTTAACCATTGCACCACCAGGGAAGTTCCTGCCCCTTTATTTTCTACCAAATATAATGCATTACAATCTGTATATAATTTCCCAGCATCTCCCAGAGCACTTTTTTTGTTTTTGTTTTTTTGGCTGCGTTGGGTCTTCATTGCTGCGCGGGCTTTCTCTAGTTGCGGGGAGCAGGGGCTACTCTTCATTGTGGTGCACGGACTTCTCATTGCGGTGGCTTCTCTTGTTGCAGAGCACGGGCTCTAGGCACGCGGGCTTCAGTAGTTGTGGCAGGTGGGCTCAGTAGTTGTGGCTCGCGGTCTCTAGATCACAGGCTCAATAGTTGTGGCACATGGGCTTTGTTGCTCCATGGCATGTGGGATCTTCCCAGACCAGTGCTCGAACCCGTGTCCCCTACATTGGCAGGCAGATTCTTAACCACTGCTCCACCAGGGAAGCCCTCCCAGAGCACTTTTAACACACACTTTCACTTATGCAAGAGCCAGATTCAGATATAGATATAAGAACATAATTTTTTATTGAAGTATAATTTGCAATGTTGTGTTAGTTGCAAGTGTATAGCAAAGTGATTCAGTTATATATATAGATATATATAAAACAAGGACCTACCTATACAGTAGGTCCTTTTTGTTTATCTATTTTATATATAATAGTGTGTATATGTTAATCCCAAGCTCCTAATTTGTCCCCACCCCTCTCCCCTTTGGTAACCATAAGTTTGTTTTCTATGTCTGTGGGTCTGTTTCTGTTTTGTAAATAAGTTCATTTTATCATTTTTCTTAAATTCCACAAATAAGTGTCAGTTGCTTCATTTGTAAATATTTTCTCCCATTCTGAGGGTTGTCTTTTCGTCTTGTTTATGGTTTCCTTTGCTTAAAAGCAAAAGCTTTTATGTTTAATTAGGTCCCATTTGTTTAATTTTGTTTTTATTTTCATTACTCTAGGAGGGTCTATTTTATTTCTTTAGGCAGATGATATGCCCTCTCTGAGCCTTGCTTCCTCAGATGTTGGCAGTGTTCAACTGGATGATCTCACTTCCTTTAATTATATTTTGATTGTGTGTTCTAACCTCATGGGATAATGCTTTCTACTTCAAAAATCTCTTTTATGTGTTTAAAAAAAACAACTATTTTCTGTCTTTATTTTCTTTTGCTTGCTTATAATAAAACAATTATCTTGCTTCTTATTTTCTGTATCATTAAAAAACTTTATATGTTTATGACTGTGTAGTTGATTACATGTTAAGAAACCTCCGTTATGTGGAGAGTTTTTTTGTTTTGTTTTGTTTTACTTTTTGCTACTTGAGCTTCATGGTAAATTTTAAAATTAAATAATAAATGACCTCAAGGATACAAATGAGATTTTCTTTTAAATAGGAGCATACCTGTTGTAATTTTGCTCAAGAAATATATTTATTACCAACTGAAAAATGAGTCAAACTAATAATTTATTATGAGATAGCTATGATAATGGCTTTAGCCCATTAAGAGCCAAATTTTAAATATTTTAGGTATTAAGTTTTCAGTTATTTTTTTTTCCTTTGGGGATTTTATAAATCCAAATATCTCTTTTAAAAGTAATTCTTTTTAAGCTATCACACACTGCAATATCATATTTGCAAATCAATAAAAACCTTATGAAAGGCATAGTTTGTTAAGTGTTTCTAGTTGTTACTGGGAGTGGGGAGATGATGGAGGGAATCTGACAGGGACATCTAATAAATTCAGCAGACCAACTGAATTCGGTCTCTAGTAAACAACTATAAAATTGCAATAACAGATACTGGGAAGTTCTAAAATTGTAACTTAGGTTCACAATTTTTCTTCTCATCCATTCAACAAATATTTTGTTGGGTACCTGTACTGGGTTAAATTGTGTCTTCTAAAGTGATATGTTCAATTCTAAATCCCGTTACTTGTGAGTGTAACCTTATTTGGAAATAGGGTCTTTGGAGATGTAATCAAATTACAATAGGTCATATTGGAACCTTAATCCAATGACTGGGGTCCTTGTATTAAGAGAGAAATTTGGACACAGAGACATACAAAGGGAAGACAGCCATGTGAAGATGGAGGCAGAGAGTAGAGTTATGTTGACACAGGCCAAGGAATGCCAAAGATTGCTGGCAACCACCAGAAGCTAGAAGAGGCAGGGAAGGATTGATTCTTTCTTAGAGCTTCTTGAAGGGTGCATAGGCATGCTGGCTTGACTTCATATTTCTATCCTCCAGAATGTGAGAAAATAAACTTCTGTTATTTTAAGCCACCCAGTATGTGGTAATATGTTGTTATTTTAAAATAATTTTAGATAATGACAGTTAAAAACACTTAAAATCATGTCAGGGAATCACTGTCTGAAAATCCTCTACATATGTAAATTAAATCATGGAGTTTTAAAATTTGATATTTAAAAATGTGCATCAAAGTGTACATAGTTAAAGAAAGTCAAATAATACAGAGAGGCTTATGATGAAAATCAGCTGTCCCTGGGCTCATTCCTTCTACTCCATCCCCCTTCTCTGGAATCTAACACTTTTTTTGTTGTTGGGTTTTTTTTCTGTTTTTCTGAAGTGTAGTTGATTTACAATACTGTGTTAGTTTCAAGTTAATATTTCATTGTGCGTATATATGTCATTCTGTTCATCTAGTCATCTGTCAATACACATTTGGGTTGTTTCTACCTTTTGGCTATTGCGAATAATGCTGCTGTAAACATTGGTGTACAACTGTCTGTTCAAGTCCCTGCTTTCTGTTATATCTGCGTTTTCACAGTATGGAGGTTTGTTCCTTTTTCTTTTTAAAAGTAGCCTTTTTAAATCACAATTTTACATAGTATTGAAAAACATGTTAACTGAGAGAATTAGCGATAGTATTAAAGTCAAAGGGTACTTGCCTTTTCTATTTTGAAAAAGGATAGATAATTCAGAAGCTGGTCAATATAGCAGAAAACATTGAAGATATTTATGATTCAAGTAGAAAAGTACTACATATAATTCATAAACAAGATAAATAGCTTTTTGTTCTTTATGATCTTTAGAGAGCACTAGTTACCATCTCAGCTCTTCTTAGGAACAACATCAGTGATAAGTTTACAGTGAAATACTGCTCAAAATCACTGACACTTAGTACAGACAACAGTAGATACATTGACAACATATACATATTTTTTCCAGTGGGATTTATGGAATACAGACATTGAAACTAATTGGATTCTTTCTTTTTTGTTTTTCCTCATATTTTTTTTCTATCTTTCATTCTGATGGAGGAAAGGAGGCACAGTTTTCAGAGATTTGTTGTATCTTATTAGGCCTTAATTGCATATAATTATGTCTAAATGAACAAGATTATACCACTGGTATAGCTAAATCTAAAGAAAATAAGTCTTACTATAGCAGTGCTTGACTGCTATGCCTAACAGGAAAGGTGGAAATGTCTTCATTCCATATATACCTAAATTGTCATAATTGTAGTGAGAATTTATTCTTCTGCAAGCTCTTTCTTTACACATAGAATCTTGACAGATGGACCAATGATAATGGCAGATCCTTCCAAGAACTCCCAGACAAAAGAAACATGAAGCTACCCCCAGGATCAGGATGAAAATGTATTTGTTTATAACATCAGATGTCTTGGATTAGGGTTTTTATTTCAACCTGAAATTTTGCGAATTTTGTAGGTATGAACTCAACATAAGCAAATGCAAAGTTTAGGGGACTACTGCATTGCAAATGGGCTCTGACTTTATCTTTCATATAAAAAAAAGCTACCTAGATGAGTTTTTAATAGAATTCCAAGATTATTTGATCAGTTAGAAGATACTGATAGCAAGCGTATTCATCTTCCTTCTCAATTTGCTCATACTTCTGTTTGCTTGCATTTTTCTTGTCATGCCACTTCTATCCCCTCTAAAAGCCCACAGAGCAGGGGTGGGGTGTCTGTATTTTACACTGGAAAACATTTTAAATGCCATAATTAACTTAATTTTCTCTACATGTTAATATAAGCTAATACTTTTAATATAATTAAATATATTTAAAATAAGCTATATGTATAGGCATCTAGTATACATAGCACCTGGCATAAAGCAGGTACACAATACATGCTTGAATTTAAAGAAAACTAGCTACTAGGATAACAGAGTAAAATATCCATTTTCCTAAACTGTTGCTACAAACTTTATCATATGCATGTATAAAAGGATGACTTACTGAAAAAAAATGGGTCTATATATGCTTTTTGGAACTTTTCTGTAATGAACAATTGTATGTCTTCTTGTGTTTTATCTAATTTCTTTGTCCATTTAGCTGTGTAATCTACTCAGCACCTCACTTCCTTCTGTGTATTTTGGTTATTTTATTTACAATGTTGGATATTTTTAACTTTTTTTTTATTAGTTATCTATCATATACATATTAGTGTATACATGTCAATCCCAATCTCCCAATTCATCACACCATCACCACCCCCCACCTCCCTGCCCCACTTTCCTGCCCTTGGTGTCCATACGTTTGTTCTCTACATCTGTGTCTTTATTTCGGCCCTACAAACCAGTTCATGTATACCATTTTTCTAGATTCCACGTACATGCGTTAATATATGACATTTGTTTTTCTCTTTCTGACTTACTTCACTCTGTAAGACAGTCTCTAGCTTCATCCACGTCTCTACAAATGACCCAATTTCGTTCACATTTTTATGGCTGAGTAATATTCCATTATATATACATACCACATCTTCTTTATCCGTTCGTCTGTCGATGGGCATTTAGGTTTCTTCCATGACCTGG
Source organism: Delphinapterus leucas (assembly GCF_059928025.1). Lineage (NCBI taxonomy): Eukaryota > Metazoa > Chordata > Mammalia > Artiodactyla > Monodontidae > Delphinapterus > Delphinapterus leucas. The sequence continues at coordinate 17,036,202 of NC_143149.1, forward strand.
CTATTGTAAATAGTGCTGCAATGAACATTGGGGCGCATGTGTCTTTTTGAATTATGGTTTTCTCTGGGTATATGCTACAATGTTGGATAAAAGGGTTAAATGATAACAAGTAAATTATATACTTTCATGGTAAATTAATTGCTATCATATGGATTTCTGCCCAGTGTTGTCATATAGAAAGTTTGGTCTTTAAGTGCTTCTCTTTAAACTGTTAAGTAAATCTGGACACAGAATGTAATTTAAAATAAGCCTCCCTTCAGACAGAAAAGAAATAAGCAAAATATTGTGCCTATACCTTTCCTGTGTGCATAAAAGAAGCTTGCCAACTGGTGGGCTTCTTTGGAGAATGATCAGGTAAGAACATAGCTCTTTTGTTGTGGAATCTCCCAATGTCAACTTCTGAAGATCTTTTCTGTGGCACTATTCATTCCTCCAGAGAGGAATCACACAATCTCTGGCCTGGAAAATAATGGGAGGAGTTTAGAGCTGCCTGCGTGTCTATCTAGCTGCCAGGATGGAAGTAACCTGGGGAGGGCTCAAACTTACAGAACAGTGTCTCTCTTTTGACCTCCATTGTGCCTGTGGTCATGCTACCTGGAGTCTCTTTGGTTCGACCTTAATAGAAATAAGCCTTTCAGGGCTTCCCTGGTGGCACAGTGGTTAAGAATCCACCTGCGCTCTAGAGCCCACGAGCCACAACTACTGAGCTCATGCTCCACAACTACTGAAGCCTGCGCGCCTAGAGCCCCTGCTCCGCAACAAGAGAAGCCACTTCAATGAGAAGCCCGCACACCACAACGAAGAGTAGCCCCTGCTCGCTGTAACTAGAGAAAGCCCGCGTGCAGCAATGAAGACCCAATGCAGCCAAAAATAAATTAATTTTTAAAAAATATTTTAAAAAAAAGAAGAAGCCTTTCATTTTTTGATGGGGTGGGAAAAACATTATTCACCTGGCTGTTCACGGTTTAGGTGAGAAGCTGAGTATCAGCCCATCACCTCCACCCTGCCTTCCAAGCTAGTGTTCACCTCGAAGCCAGCACCATCTGGGATACTGCAGTGCAACCTAGCTTGCTTCTTGTGGTAGTCCCTGCTGCTACTGCTTGCTATTCAGTTTTAGCAGCTCTGCCAATTCCCCCATGTGCTTTTTGTCATCTGGTTGACGTTGTATGCCAGGTGTTTTCTCCTCTCCCTTTCTCTTCCACCTTGTCAATCCATGTCTTTTCCATTTTTCTTTACTCCTTTCTAGTGGGGCTTTGTGAGAAAGAAAAAAATGTATGTGTTCAATCCAACCCAAAGTCCCTAACTCCTTTTTTTTTTTTTAATAAGATGTTGGGGGTAGGAGTTTATTAATTAAATAATTAATTTTTGCTGTGTTGGGTCTTTGTTTCTGTGCGAGGGCTTTCTCTAGTTGTGGCAAGCGGGGGCCACTCTTCATCGTGGTGCGCAGGCCTCTCACTATCGTGGCCTCTCTTGTTGCGGAGCACAGACTCCAGACGCGCAGGCTCAGTATTTGTGGCTCACGGGCCTAGTTGCTCTGCGGCATGTGGGATCCTCCCAGACCAGGGCTCGAACCTGTGTCCCCTGCATTAGCAGGCAGATTCTCAACCACTGCACCACCAGGGAAGCCCCCCTAACACCTTCTTAACACTTATTTTCAAAAATATACTTAGCCCATTGTTTTCCCCTTGACAAGGATAAGCATAGGAGGGGAAGTATGTCACTGCAAACAGACTAGCTTTATGGCAAGGAACTCATATTTTTCCCTCTGAGAAAGATTTTCCCTCTTGGGGAAATTCTTCTTCAGAGGCAATAACTAAACTTTTATTAGGGTCGCCATAATAAGTTAGATGCTAGGGATACAACAGTTATAGCAAGGTGTGGCCTTTGCCTTCAAGAATCCTATTCTAAACAAAATAGCATGGACAAAAGGAAGCAGTTGGAGAGAGACATGTAAAAACAAATCAAGTGATAATTCCATCACCTGGCACAGTGCCTGGAGCATAGCAGGCGTGCAAACAGTGTTTACTGAGTGAATGAATGCTATATTGGTTTGTAAACAGAGTATGGGATCACAGTGGAGGAAGTAATTAATTTTGTCTTGAGAGGTCACTTGGAATAATTTATATTTAATTACATATGGTTTAATGTAGATTAAATTGAAATATACATGAAACAATATGTAATTAAATTTATGTTGTCTTTAATTTCCCTTTTAATATTTATTTTCATTTCTTCCCCAAAACATTGCCTTGATGTGGCAGCTATATTTTATTTTCCCACAGCATGCGGCACAGTGCTGAGCAGATAGCCAATAATCAATAAATGCTTGTTGATGCCACGATTCTCTAGAACTGCTTCTGTTTAGTGCAGCTGTCTCCTCTCCTGTCAAGCTGGCAGGAGACCTGTCCTCTCCTGCCAGGTTGACCTAATGTTCCTTTGCAGAAGCACATGACTTAGGAACAAATAAGTCACAGCCATGTTTAGAAGTGCGAGTGGTGTTCACTGGAGAAAGCCAAGTAGCAGGACCTCTATACCTCTGTGCAGCCTGTGTCCCTACATATATATATATATATATATATATATATATATATAACAGGTGTATATGTATATAGAAAGGAAGGCCATGCAGAATACAGGTTGGGGGTCACGGGCCTTCAAGGTGGAAAGCCCTCAGCCCAATTGCTGGGCCTTCAGTGACTTAAGCTCTCTGATCTATCCATTTGTATGATGAGGATAATAATAGTTGCCTTATAGAGTTATTTGAGGATTAAATAAGATGCTTATAAAATGCATAGCCTAGGACAGTGCTAGGTATGTAATAAAAAAATACATCAGCCAGAAGTAAAGCTGTGTGAAGTAAAATTATATGGTTTTATCTAGGAGACTCTTTATTACTCTCTGTACTGCACAAATTTCACATATTTAAGAAATTCACATTATATCTTGCAGTGCTTCCCAAGATGCCCATGCATGCTATTTGTCCCTGAATTTAAGTAGTGCCCCTCTCATTCTGTAACTTTTTTTTTTTTTTTTTGGCCCCAGAAGGACTGAGAACTACCTATTTTGTTAGCATAGACTGGAAAAAATAGTTGTCTATTAAGTCCCTAATTCCTTGCTTTTCAAACTTTGCTGTACATTGGAATCAGCTGGGAGTCTTTTAAAAATTCTAAGCCCTGACTGCCACCTTTAGACATTTGATTCAATTTCTGGGCGTGGAAATATTTTTAAAGCTCCCCAAGTGATCCCAACGGACAGCAACGTTTAGGAACCACTTTTTAAATTATGTAAAAATTGAGAAAGAGATACATTAAAAGGACCTAGTGGTCATAGATTTTATAAGAATAAAAATAGGCTGACAAATAAATAATTCAGTTGATTCTGGTTCTTTTTTTAGCAAAAACCATAGGTATCAATTTGTTTGAAGATTATGCAGGTATTTCTGCCCTTCTAGGCTCCTTAGCTTCCAAAGTTTATGAAAATTCACCACTGGCAGCATACAGAAGTTATTTTGAGGATGAACAAAATTTTTCATCAAGATTCATAAATTCAAGACTGATTTAAAAAATAATCTCAAGAAGTGGTAAAGTTAATTTTCCTCTACAACTTTAAAGAGAGATTAAAGTTTTATATTATCTTGGTAGCTGCCTATACATTAAGACACAGAAAAATAATGCATATCACCTTCTATTTGTTGTAACTCTTTTTCTTTCTTCCTTTTTGTCAAAATAAAAAGCCTTCCATATACAAAATGAGTGACTATTCATTTAGCGCTTATCATATGCTAGGGTGTTTGAAAATATTACATCAAAATGACCATGGTCCTATAAGGTGAGAATTATGATGTCTATTTTACAGATCAGGAGCATTTTATAGTAAGTTGCCTAGGGTCACACAACTAGGAACTGGCTGAGCCAAAATATGAAACCACTTCTTTGTGCTTAAAGAGCCTGTGCCTTTTCCATATTCCCAAGAGCCAGAGTTCCTTTGTTTTTGCTGTGGAACTAGTTCAATTCTATACAAGGTAACAGTGAGCATCCTTCTGTGGGGAGAAGCCTGGGAAAGTCCAGGAGAATTTCCATGGCGACTCTCAGATTAGACACGGCCTGGAGCTGTGTCTGACCTCCTGGATCACATTGAGTCAAGCCAGCATTGGCCTCATGAAAAATTCACAATAAATTAAGTTTATGAAATTCTTTTTGTTCTTGCAGTTCTTTCAATGGGAAAAATGACGAAGATGATCAGTTTCATCCTTCTCACCACTGTTCTGGCAATGGGCAGGGAAAGCTGGGTAAGCTCATTACAAAAGCTATTGTTTTAAATACCCACTTAGATCTGAATTTTCTTTTATTTTGCAGAAAGTCTATAGTAACTTGTCACTGAAAAAACTTAACTAGCGGGAAAATGAAAAAGCACCTGCCACATAATAGGCACTTATTAAGTGCTTTAAAAAAAACCTTTAGGGCTTCCCTGGTGGTGCAGTGGTTGAGAGTCCTCCTGCCGATGCAGGGGACACAGGTTCGTGCCCCGGTCCGGGAAGATCCCACATGCCGCGGAGCGGCTGGGTCCGTGAGCCATGGCCGCTGGGCCTGCGCGTCTGGAGCCTGTGCTCCGCAACGGGAGAGGCCACAACAGTGAGAGGCCCGCGTACTGCAAAAAAAAAAAACCTTTAAAGTAAAAATCAGTATTCATACTAAGTAAAATCTTTTTTATTTACTGGGGTTATTTGGGTGGTTGCATAATATTAAGAATTTAAAACTGTCCTTGGAAATTGACCTTGAGCTTTCCAGTATCGGACACTGTCAGTGTAAACTAAACAGATTATTTGAAAGTAATTGCAATGAACTTGTGCCTCTCTCCATTCATGAGTAAAAAGGGAAAAACAATCATTTACTCAAAGTTCTGGGAGAAAGAAAACGCCTAAGTTTTAAATAAGCTTACTAACACTGTATATGTAGTCACATAAAAATTGAACATCCTTGCCCTGTAATCCTTTAGTTATTTTTAAATTGTATAGTCCACTATATTTAACAATATCACAACCAATTTCCCACTATTAGAAAGCAACACAGGATTCCAGATGCCATAAAATGTCTTTGCTGTTCATTTTTTAGACAGGTATAACTCAGGGGCTAAGCAAATAACTTGTTCAGAGAGGATAAATCAAAGAGAGTTGAAGAGAGAGCCTGAAAATAAGAAATAGTCCTAGAGAAACAGCTGGGAGAGCTTCAGTGACTTGGGCCTGGAGACAGGAGGGAGGAGTCCTCTACTATCATTTCTCCATTCTCTTGCTATATGACCTTCAGTTTAGAGGCTGAATTTCTATGTTTACGTTATAGTCCTTCACAGGAAGACAATGTATTTTCCTCTTTCTTTTGCCCCAAACAGAATATCTGAGCATGCTGTTCAGACAGCCTAGCAAAGTGCCCAGAACACAGTATGCCCTCATATTTATGGAATGAATACAAGGTAGCACATAAAGATAGAAACAGGAAGTTATGCAATTATAAATTGGGAAATATGTCTGACTGTATTCAAATGCCTATTTTAGGAAATAATGTATATAAAATAGTGTAAGGCACTTACATGTTAAAATTCATAATTTCTCAGCAAACATTTATGCTTATCACAGGAGATCATGACATGAGCTGCAAACAGAGTTGTCAAAGTAAAAACAGGAAAAAGGCAAAACTTTGTCTTTTGTCCTTTCTCTTCACTATCCCCTAGTAACTCTCCCAGTGTTGAGTACTTAAGGGTCTTTACTGCAGCTTCTTGGTCTCAGTAGCTCTTCCCAGGAGGCACACCTCTGCAACTCCCCTTCCCAACTCACCACATTTGCTTTAGCTCTGGAGAAATCCGCTCAGTCAGATGCCACTGTAGAAGGAAGCTGATAAACTCTTTCACATGCAATATTCTTGGGTTATTTGCCTTTTTTATAGAAAGTAAACAATTTAACTGAAAGACTCAGGCTTCTCCATCCTGTTTTGAAGTAATTAAGGGAAAAACAATAAGTAAGCCAAAAGGTGAAGTGACTCCAGTAGAATTTCCAGAAACAGGTAAATGGGTAAGATACTCAGGGATCTGAGGGTCTAAAGTAGCATCCCTTAGAAAGGTGACCATGTGTCATCAGGTTATGACCATTCAATATATTTTTAAAACATATCAATACAAAAAGGTCATTCAAAAGCCTTGTTTATTTTAGAGACTGACACACTAGTCACATGTAATGATGCTGTAAAGCAATTTCCTGTTAAGAAAGCACTCAGGCGGTGATATGCAGAGTTTGAGAGTAGGATCCTTGAACTGGATATGAATCCTGACTCCTCTTGCCCGCTGAGAATTTCCTGTTTCCTTGAGAAATTGCAAGTTTCCTCAAGGATGATTCCCTTCCTACCTCGTGGAATCGTTACAAGGATCAAATGAGACAACCACTCTACAACTCTTGGTGTAGTCATTCAGATTATTTTATATCATTTTTTAGTTCAAGCACTTTACCGTAAGCCATAATTTCTTATTCTCCAAATAACAAACAGTGTTAGAACTTGCAAACCACTTTCTGGTTAGAATATTATTCTGAAACGGGAGTTGGGGACAAATTTGAATCGTTAATTTATCCAGCTTGTTCGGAGCGTTTATTCTTCCTAAGAACGAGATGCGCGTTACTCTGCAGGCTCTCGGGAACTGCCTGCACGAGCAGGCGCGGCTCAGAGCCCAGGTGCACCTGCTTGAGACCAGGGTCAAGCAGCAACGAGTCAAGATCGAGCAGCTTTTGCATGAGAAGGAAGTCCAGTTCCTTGATAAAGGAGAGGAGAATAGCGTCATTGACCTTGGAGGCAAGAGGCAATACGCAGGTCAGAATCTATGTTCCTTATGTGTTTCCATAACTTACATCATACACCCGTGTGCAATGGTGGTGCTAGTAACTTGATCACTTCAGGTTTTGCTAAAGAGCTTTTCCTATTCCAGTAACAAGGAACATGAAGCATTATACCAAATTTAAACGTCTTCTACTATATTTTACCCCTTTCTCTCTATTATCTCTGCAAGGGATATTTAATAGCATATGCCAATTATCTGAGGATTCCAATAGTTTAATTCGAGATCATGACAATGGATTGTTTAAATATCAGTGTGCAAATGGCAGATTATATTTGTGAAATTTTACAGTTTTTTATTTGTGTACTGTATCTTGCTTCATTTCATTTATACAATTTTCCCTTCTGAAACCCTTACATGCCTTAGAATAGCAAGTAAGGTAATAGAATAAAAGGGCAGGTCAGGAAAAAGAATCAGAGTTATTTAGGAAAATAAATCATTTTCCTATTATTTATGTTTTATGTGTATATTTTACATTTTGGTCATTTTCCCTTTGATTAGGCCAGGTTTCCCCCCAGAAACTAAATGATCTTAAACTGCTAACATATTGCACTTATCCCTACACAGGTCTTGTTCCCTACAGAAAAGTGTTCACCTGATTTCCTCCAGGCAACTTTAAAATAAACAAATAATAGTTGTCACAAATGAGAATGACATCTGGAATGCTTTGTTCTTATATGTCTACTGTACTGCCATGACATATTATAATTTCTCCATTTATGAGCCTATCTTTGTCAATTAACTGGATACTTTATAAGGTCTGGGATGATGTTTAATGCACTCTTTCCTTCTTATTTCCCATCAGAGTCCTTGGAACATGCTACAGCCTCATATTTATGAATGAAAACACGGTAGTACATAGAAATAGGAATAGCAAGATAAGCAATTATAAATTGGGAAATATATCTGACTATAACTGAGAACCTGTAGAGGCTAATGAGATGCCAAGCTGATGAGAATAAAAACATCTTTATTTTGTGTTTCTAAATATACTCATCAGTGTTAGATATGAGTTGTGAGAATCTTAGAACGCATGCTTCAATAAAATGCTCCCTTTTTCTCTTTTTACTGAGATCCTAATCTCTCTTTGCTCAGACTCTTTGCCCTGAGTTCCTGACTCTGTTGTTCAACAACTTGATCCTTTGCCCTTGATCCTTGGAGTCCAACTGCCTTCCCCACTTTAGGGGACAGAAGGAGACCAGAGCCACAGTTCTGCAGAGTGGGACTGGATACGGAGTGAGAATGGCGTGTGGCTCTGAAGCATGGAACAAAGAGGAACCAAGGACCGCTTGTGTAAAAACAGGCTTCAGAAACAAGGGACGGTCTGAAGCCATCACAGGGGCAGAGAACCAGGAACTGGAACCTAAGTGGAGAATTACTGGGAAGATTAAGCAAGACAGTGAAAGAAGACTCAGGAAAGCAATCAAACAGGAAGCAGAATCAGTAGTGATTTCTTGAAGACAGTGATTCTCTTGAGAATCGCCTGGTGACCTTTTAAAATGCTGATGGCTTGTCACAGTTTCAGGGACGCTGGCAGAAGACAAGAGACTCCAGGGTCAGAGACATGAGCTTCATGTTTGCACCAATGTGTCCAGCCTGCAAATACCAAGGAAGCAGTGTGGAATAATCCAGGTGGAAGATGTGCAGGCAGTGGGCTAGGTCACAACTGAGGAACCCTGAGCTTAGGAAACCTCAATCTTTTATAATAGGTTACAAGCAAATCTGCCCAGCCTTTGTACCCCAGAGGAAGCACACAAACCCGCCATCTGCCCTGGGGCAGCCACTATCTCTATCTGCCCAAAGCTGTTCACTATAGAAACATCCTTGAAAAAAACAGTCCAGAACACAAGCTCTGTGTGCAAAATGTGCAGAGATGCAAGTGACCCATGGGAAATTATAAACAGTGCCTGAGCTCCAATCCAGGCCAATTAAATGATAATCCTTACAGGGTTGAAAAGGAGTGCTTTCCCTGTTGGGTGTGGATGACCAGATCAGGCTTCTTACCAAATTTCTTCCTACAAGCTGAAAAAGTCCAAGATTCCCTGAGGTCACAAAGCAGAGGCTTTATTTCTTTTCAGGTAGGAGGTGGGGTCCTGTACCAGATTGGTACTTTTTTTTTTTCCTGCCGCACTGTGCAGCATGTGGGATCTCAGTTCCCGGACCAGGGATCTCAGTTCCCCAACCAGGGATTGAACCTGTGGCCCCTGCAGTGGAAGCCCATAGTCCTAACCACTGGACCACCAGGGAAGTTCCCAGTTTGGTACTCTTTTTATTGGGTGTTTGGGACCTGGTTGTAATATGTTTATGTATCCAACAAGGAGGCTTCAGGTACCTATCCTGAGACTGCAGAAAATGTCAATAAGACACAGATTAGAGGGTAAGATCTCGCTGGGTTAATTTGGTCAATCATTGTAGATGACAGGATTGATTCACAGAGAAGTGGGTAATCAGAATAGTCAAAAAGCCATTTGATTGATTACTCTGTCTTATGGGCTGAATCATGTTCCCCCAAAATACGTATGTTGAAGTCCTAACCCTCAGTACCTATGAATGTGACTGTACTTGGCGGTAGGGCCCTTAAAGAGGTGCTTAAGTCAAAAGGAGGCCATTAAGGATGGTCCTTAATTCAATCTGACTGGTATCCTTATAAGAAGAGGAAGTTTGGACACACAGAGAGACACCAGGGATGTGTATGCACAGAGGGAAGACCATGTGAGGACACAGCAAGAAGTCAGCCAAGAACAGAGGGTTCAGAGAAAACCAAACCTGCTGACACCTTAATCTTGGACTTCCGAGCCCCGTAACTGTGAGAAAATAAATTTCTATTATTTAAGCTACACAATCTGTGGTATTTTGTTCCGGCAACCCTAGCAAGCTAATATACCTTACATTGCCTTAGATATCAGCTTCTGGCTCGGGAAGGTAGTACTTTTATAAAGAAAAGTTACTAGAGGTGTCCTTTCATCAGGGCTTGTCAGGGCTCTGGGCCAACCAGTGACCACTCTGTCATTGATTCACTAGAGGATATCTTAGCTGAGAGATCTGTAGTTTGTTCAGAACCTGATTGACCAGTGGAATGTCGGTGAGGTCAGAGATGTAAGGGGCTGAGAGCCATGATTGCTCTGGAATGGAGTGTTCCTGGTGGAGGAGTGAAGCATGTTTGGGGTAAATTCCTCAGTGGTGAGGCAGGTAGATGAGTTGGCAGGGGTTATTGTGAGGTAGCATCCTAGGCTATCCATTCCATTTGATCAAGGAGGGAGTGGACAGGCAGATTTTAACATCGCTTCCTAAATCCAGGAGACATGTTCCGTGTCAGTCAAGATCATGTGTCTTTAAATGCCTGATGGGGGATGATCTTTTTGATGAACAGATTGTCAGTGACTGGTACAAATGAGGAAGCCCTTTCAAGGATTAAAATGTGCCGTCTTCAAAAGATTGTCTACCATCATCAAGATAATGTACTTTCCAGGAGATGTTGCTCAATGAAAGATGTAATCCAGTGTGTTCCTCCCACAGGGGCACTTGAGGATCAACAGAGGATGCTGGAAGAACACTGCAGCCAATAGGGCAGTGGAGGGTGCCTTCCTGGACAGGGCCTGGGGTGTGCATGGCTTAGGCATCTGCTCTCTGCCACAAAGTAGTGAATCAGACCTGCCATCCTCACAGTTTCTCATCTCCTTCTACCAAGCACGGGATGGGGAGAAATGAGGTTGCCATTCTGAGATATGCTCATAGATTTAAAGAGACATTACAGTTACTAATTCTAAGCATTGAAAAGACATGGGTACTGGACCTCTTTCAAGTCTAACACAACAGACCTGCCTGAGACCTAAAATCATTCCATTATAGCGCCTGGTCAAAAGCTGCATCCACCAGAAGTAGCAGCCAACTGGCCCCATCCACTGCCCAAGTCTGTGGTCAGCTAGTGGCCATATTATGACGGGGCTATCAAGCATTGGCTTAATTCTTCTAAGAAGCCCAGTTCAATCTGGAGCCATGGGCGCCTAGCCAGCGGCGAAGTAGGAATAACATGTGTGCTTCCCCTGCTAAGTGTAAAACCAGACAGGCAACCCATGAAACTGGCATGTTCTGACATAACCGACTCTAAAGAAGAAACACTGGAAGGATCGCTGTTGCCAGTGAATTTTCCTAGAGGAATAGCAGAGGCTGTTATAGAAACAAAGTAGATTACACAACGACTCTGGGCTCCATCATAACGGCCTGGATCTGCCCTCTGTGGATGTCCCTGCCCTTAGTCACCCAAACACATATAACAGTCTATTTTAAAGCGAGGTTAAGTCTTGCCTATTGTTTGGAGAATGGATTGTAGCACTACTAACAATGGTCTTCAGGCAATTTGTTTAACTTCTCTATGCCTCAATTTTCTCAGTTGTAAAATGGGGATAATCACGGTATCTAATTTAGAGAATTTTGAGAATTAAATGAATAAATACATGTTAAACAATGAGAACAGTGCCTGGCGCACAGTAAGTACTCATAAATATAGCTATCATTATTTTTTTTATGTTTCAAAGATAAATTGTTACACAATAAACTAGATACAAAACTACAAGGGATCCTGACAAAAATGAAAAGATTTATCTATATCTACCGTATCTATATCTTGCCTACCCCAATTTCCTTGGGGAGAATGGATATAAAGTCTTTGCCATTTAAATTTGACATAACTTCCAGCATGACCTTGAATTTGCTGCTGTCACCCTCAGCCCCTGTTGTTCTCTCTCCTGTAGCCCCCCAGGTCAGAAGAGCGGTCAGGGCTGGGGCAGGGAGGTCAGAGAAAGCAGCCATCAAAACCCCCAAGTGCATAATCAAAGCTAGGGAAAAGAGAAGAGTGGGAGTGGTACAAGAATAGGAGAGAGAAGAGGTTGTAAGCGCGAAGGAGAGTCTTTGATTCCAGGGATGACGCTGCCTCTAGACCACAGGGGCTCAAAGTAGAATGATAAGGAGTTAAAAGTATCTTTGGTGTTGGAGGGGATTGCCTGGCAGAGAGATCACTGGTATTATAAGTGTACTGGCTTTGTGGAGGCTGCACAGGTATGGGATTAGAAGTGTATACGGTGGAGCTAGAATTCTGACCTTAACTGTTTTCATGCTTCTCTTTTGCATGTTCCAGTCCAGGTACAGTAACTGACTTCAGTTTCTCAACAGCACCCTGCTTTCCTGAGCCCTTGGAACTTTACATTAGCCATTATCTCTGTCTGGAGCATCTTCTCTACTCAATCCTGTCCCCTGGGCTGACTCCTATTATTCATCCTTCGGACCCCAGTTTAGCCCTTCAGGAAACTTCCTGACCCTCAAGACTGAATTAGGCATCACTTCCATGTACTCCAAAAGTACCTTTTACTTTCCTTTCTTTTTTTTTTTTTTAAAGATTTATTTATTATTTATTTATTTTTGGCTGCATCGGGTCTCAGTTGTGGCATGCGGAATCTTCGTTGAGGCATGCAGGGTCTTTTGTTGTGGCGTGCGGGCTCTTCACTGTGGTGTGCAGGCTTCTCTGTAGTTGTGGCACGCGGGCTCCAGGGCTCATGAGCTCTGTAGTTTGCGGCACCCGGGCTCTCTAGTTAGGCGTGCGAGCTCAATAGTTGTGGCGCGCGGGCTTAGTTGCCCCGCGGCATGTGGGATCTTAGTTCCCTGACCAGGGATAAAACCTGCGTCCCCCGCGTTGGAAGGTGGATTCTTTACCACTGGACCACCAGGGAAGTCCCTACTTTTCTGTCTCAGCACTTATCATGGAGTATTGTCACTGCATGTTTAGTTGTCTATCTCCTGCTAAACTGTCTAGGTACTGGTATCTTTAGCATCTAATGTGATGATTGGCATATTGTGAATGTTCAATATATATTTTTAAAATTTAATTGGTGGAACAAATCAGATGGAAAAAAAAAGAGAGGGCAGATGCTTCAAATGTACTCATGGAGTAAAACAAGATATTTATTTGAATAACAACTCAGAGGAAGGTAACAGGTTGGTCTGCAAAGGATATGTGATTCCAAAAGTAGGAACAAAACTTATCTCAAGGGCAAGAAACTGATCAGTGTAAGAGAAGAAGTACCAGGGAATTCCCTGGCGGTCCAGTAGTTAGGACTCGGCACTTTCACTGCCATGGCCTGGCCCGATCCCTGGTCAGGGAGCTATGATCCCACAAGCTGCATGGTGCGGCTGTAAAAAAAAAAAAAGTACCATTATTCCAAATACCAACGCAAGCTCCAGCGTGTCTATTTAAACAATCTAAGTGGGTTGTCAACACAGATTCAAGTGTCAGATAATGGCAGGAGGCAGGCAGTTGGGTGTTTGTTACAGGGACTGTGCAACCAGCTCTGGGAAGAGTGAGGTTTAAGCACTAAAACTCTCACCCCTGTGTTGAGAGTGCTGAGAGCAGAACTTAGGAACTTAGGAAACTTAGGAAACAAGGAGTAAGGCAAGAAGTCAGTTACTAGGAAGTTGAAATAGCAAGGACAGCGCAGAACTGACTGTATAAGTAGGAGTTGGGTAGAAGAGTCATAGGGACAGGGTCTAGACAAACTATTGTGTGTGTGTGTGTGTGTGTGTGTGTTATAAAATTATAGCATGTATAATATGATAGATAATAGACATTCTAGATGACTGTTTCTGGGTATAACAGCTAAAAAAATTCCAGAAGGCAGTAGATCTGTTTATATGATGATGTGTTTATGATGGTGTGTTTATGATGATGCAAGCATGAAGGAGAAGGAGGAATAAGCTATGAAATATAAATCCAGTTCAATTGTATTTTATTTTTCAGCATATAGGAAAATAGTACTAGAGAGCCTACCAAGGACAAACACTCAATAAATAAAATATATAATAAGACATAAATTCTAAGAAAATATATAATATATTTACATAATATATAATATTATATAAAATATATAAAAATTTGCTCACACCAAAGTGTATGTTTTTGGTCTCCTTAAATTAAGAAATTAAATATACATGTATATGATCTGTAGAAATAAATTTCTTTGTTCTTATTTACAAGTTACTGTATTATTACTAAATCAATTATTTTCTGAATTCTAATTCATCTCATAGTAGAAAATGCCTAATTACATACAACCTAGCAATTTTTGAAAACAATGCACAAATCACATGATTTCTTTTTTTTTTTGCAAAAACAGGTACAAAGTTTATTATTAGAGACACAGCATACATGTGGGAGAGCACACAGAGAAACAGTTTATTTATTTAAGACAGAAGCGAGGCAGAAATACACACCCAGAGAGAAAGGGTGTGGGTGTCCTCCCTAATGAGGAGCGCAGTAAAGAGGGGGTCAAATCATGTATATAGGGCAGTTCTTCCAGGTCTTTGTTTACTTTTGGCCAGTTATCTTGTTTCTTTTTTCACACCTGCCCTGCCCTAGAAATCTCTCCAACATGCATGCACATCTTTTTGCCAAGATGGATTTCAGTGCAGAGGCCTGTGGGAGATTTGACATTTGTTATGGGGTTGTGCCCCTCCCTTTTTGACCCCTGAGGAGCTTTTCTGCACATATGCAGTTGGGGAGGTAATAGATGTGGTCATCTTATCTCTTTACTCTAGCAGAGCTCAGCTCCTGCCCTAACTTTGTCTTTGGAGTGTCAGGGAAAACAAAGCTCCAATTTACTCCGCTGGACAAACTCCAGCTGTCCAGCCCAGGGCCCCATCTTCCTCCTATCTCAGTATCTTTTTTTTTTTTGAATTTTATTTTATTTTATTTTTTATACAGCAGGTTCTTATTAGTCATCCATTTAATACACACCAGTGTATACACGTCAACCCCAGTCTCCCAATTCATCACACCACCACCATTTTTATACAACATATAATTAAATGTATTTTTTTAATCTTTTGGGTGTGATTGAATTATGTGCCTACATTAAAAGATTGTAGTACCAAATTCACACTAATTGGTGACAATCGTAACAGCCTTTGGTATCACATCTGTTCAGCCAAGACCACTAGTTTAACCATGCCCACTTCTGCAGGAGCCCCCAATCTTTATGAGACAGTCTCTCAAGGCAGTATGTGTAGTGGTTATTGTAGAGAGTCCAAAGCCTGGTTTCAAAGTCCAGTTGCCCTTGCTAGCCATGGCCTTTGCGCAAGTTACTTGACCTCTATGTGCCTCATATTCCTCATCTGTAACATGGAAGTGATAAGAATACCTATCTCTTTGTTGTAAAGATCAAATGAGTTGGACTTTCCTGGTGGTGCAGTGGTTGAGAGTCCGCCTGCCGATGCAGGGGACACGGGTTCGTGCCCCGGTCCGGGAAGATCCCACATGCCGTGGAGCGGCTGGGCCCGTGGGCCATGGCCGCTGATCCTGCGCGTCCAGAGCCTGTGCTCCGCAACGGGAGAGG
The DNA here is from genome assembly GCF_059928025.1 of Delphinapterus leucas. Taxonomy (NCBI): domain Eukaryota; kingdom Metazoa; phylum Chordata; class Mammalia; order Artiodactyla; family Monodontidae; genus Delphinapterus; species Delphinapterus leucas. Next base: position 17,051,456 of record NC_143149.1, read on the forward strand.
TCACAACAGTGAGAGACCCGCGTCCCGCAAAAAAAAAAAAAAAGAATCCGCCTGCAAACGCAGGGGACACAGGTTCGATCCCTGGTCTGGGAAGATCCCACATGCCATGGAGCAACTAAGCCCGTGCGCCACAACTACTGATCCTGTGCTCTAGAGTCCATGAGCCACAGCTACTGAGCCTGCGCACCTCTTGTTGCTCTGCAACAAGAGAAGCCACCGCAAGAAGAAGCCCGCGCACCGCAACAAACTAGCCCCCGCTTGCCGCAACTAGAGAAAGCTCATGTGCAGCAACGAAGACCCAACGCAGCCAAAAATAACAATTTTTTAAAAAGAGCAAATGAGTTAATACATGTAACATGATTACAAAAGCATTTAGCCTTTAGCTCAGTGAGTGCCAGCTATCTATCTACATTATTATATCTTCTCTCCCTTGTTTTCAGAGGAAAGAGCCCACCAACCCTTCCCTACAAGAATATTGCAACTTCCTCTCTCTCCTCTTAAGTTTTATCTTATGTTGCCTGGGGGTAAGGATGGCAGTGGTAGGGCCAGTTCTGGCATTCCCCAGCATGCTCTGTGGCGTGGTGGCTGAGTTCATGCTGGCCTTTCTTTGAGTTTAGAATGTGGGGTACTTAGTGCCATTCGTTCTCAGCTTTGGGCTCAGCCACCATTCTGGGACAAGAGGAAAAAGCTCATTTGGCAGGCTGTCATGTCACTTCCTGAAGCTTCAACATTCAGCCTTCCAAAACGGCTTGCTTTCTGCATGATCAGAGAAAGTGTTCACCTCACCCAGTTTAACACAGTGTTTATCAAACAGAGGGCAGGTATCCTTGGCCTCACTCTAGCATTATGCAAGTATCCAAAAATTCTTTTTTTTTTTTTAAACTCCCGTGAACACAGAGCTCTTTAGCCCTTCTCCTGCCTATTCTTGGGGGCATTGAGTGTGTCGAAACATTTTGAAAATCATAGTTTTTAATATTTTAAACACTACATTGCTTGAACTTTCTATCACAGTGTAAGTCACATTTCCCCCAGGCAGGCTCCTTAACTTATTTGCTATAAGCAATTGAGCTACTGGCACTTTTTTGATGTTTATTTATTTGTTGGGGTTTTGTTTTTGTTTTTTCAGTTGAAATCCTTCCTCTGGATCTTAAGTTGTGTTTGGCATTTTCCTCTGGGAAGAAGAAAAATTTTTTAAAAACTTAAACTCAGAGTTGGCATAAAATAAAAACAAATAGAAAATGTTGGCTGAAAACTCCATATTCACAGAGTTTTCCAGAGGCAACTGTTATAGCTAATCATTTTCATATTTGCTTGGAAAATGGTCTGGAACTTGTGAGTCTTTACTATTCAGCTCTTTGGTAGGTAATTAAATGTAAGCAAAGAGCTCCTTTCCTAACAACGTTAAAATCTGCTTACTTTAATGAAAAATATTGTGTGATATACTTGATCACAGATGTAAGCTTTTGAATAACATTGAACTAATTTTAGATAATCATTTTCCCATTGTTTTTCTGCTTGTTTAATTGCCAAAACAGGATTTTTAAAAAATAATCCAGCATGTATAAAGAACACTTGGGCTTCTGAATCTCAAAAATAAATATATGAATAAAGCCTAAATCGTTAGAAAAATGAACATTTCACCAAAGCAGTAGTATATGATTGGTCTCAACCTGATAAGGGTTTTTAGAAAGTGATGAAGGTTCTTTATTTTCATTTCTCTTCTGATTCCTATTGGCTATTCAATGTATTTAATGTGGAGTATATTTTATTTGTAACAAAATTGTTGTAGACAATTTGGCATCAAAACAATGAAAGTGAAGAAAGAACTTAAAATATGCTAAAAGAATGGAATTATCCAATCAGGAAGAGAAATCTTTTATTGGGTACAATTTAACATAAAACATTATATTAGTTTCTGGTGTACAACATAAGGATTTGATATTTGTATGTATTGTGAAATAATCACCACGGTAAGTCTAGTTAACATCCATTGCCATACATAGTTACAGAATTGTAGAAAATGTATTTTTTCTTAAAAAGGAAGGAAATAAAATGATAAGGGTAAAATTTGAAAGTTTGTGATGTTAAATTATAGTATTTTTATTCAAAAGTCTGTGACTGGGTGTCCTTGAAACTATCTCTTTACAGTGGCCACGAATTCAACTACCCTATAACATAGCTTCCTGGGCGTCTAAACAAGAGTGAGTCCATACTTGCCATATTCTCGAAGTCAGTACAGATCAGCCTAGATAAGACCAAATAGATATTAATTTATCCCACGCTCAAGTGGTTTAAGAAACAGATATTACTTTTTGGTGACAAACTGGTAGCTATGTTTGCTTCAGGGGTCAAAGAAATACCATAGCAAAGGAGACTGTGGGGACAAAAGTAGAATCTTGCAGTTTTCAGCAAAAACATCTAAGAATGCATGGACTGTTATAAATTTCAGTGGGTTAGTAAAAAATCTGATGAGACTGGGAGGTTATAAGAATCTAACCAGAAGATTACTATTTTGAGTTCACTTCCAGATGTTCAGAATGATTTATAATGCTCTAAGTCAGGATAATCTATATTAAATTATTTGTTTGGTGTTATATTTCTACTTTCATTTTAGTGTCACAGGAGAGAAAATTGCCTCTGTTCTGTCTGATAAAGCTATAAGTTTCACTTAACTATACTGTGCTTAACTGAAACATATACTTTCAATTGTTTTCTACAAGAATCAGAAATGAAAAACCAGATACATATTTCACTGTTTTATTTTTTCCATGATCATATCAAGAAGGCAGATGCTAGTTAAATACTAGGAAAAGAAAGAAATAAGAATTTCCTAATAGCCACTGGAAGATGTACAAGATTCAGTTTTAAACAGCTGCTTATCTACATCATGTATTTATCTGTCTCCATTAGTATTGAGTAATCTCGTTCAGAGGCTCCCTTTTAAAAAAAGAGACAGATAACAAGTACTACATTACCTTGTTTTCCAAACAGATTGTTCAGAGATTTTCAATGATGGGTATAAGCAGAGTGGATTTTACCAAATCAAACCTCTCCAGAGCCCAGCAGCATTCTCTGTTTATTGTGACATGTCCGACGGAGGAGGGTGGACTGTAATTCAGAGACGATCTGATGGCAGTGAGAACTTTAACAGGTGTGTTAATTATGACATAAGGATTTATCTGGAGTAGGAGATGTGAGGTTTACAATAAGTTAAGCCTTTTTATTATATCCTGAAGTGTATTAATTAGACAGAATTTCATTCTCTCTTAATAATAATAAAATACATTAGCTAATCAAGAAAATATTGGGGGTAGGGATGGAGGTGCACTCCTTGGGTACTGCAAAGGTCCATTTGGATTTTGCTAAAGTCAGCTTTCACTTTAATTTTTTAGAGACTGGAATGACTATGAAAATGGCTTTGGAAATTTTGTCCAAAAAAATGGTGAATATTGGCTGGGTAATAGAAATCTTCACTTATTGACTACACAAGGTAAAGTTTGCCTAATATCAACTTCATCTGAAATACAATAAAAAGAACACAAATATTTTTCACTAAATCATAGGCAATAGAACTAATTCAGTAACTACTGTGATTTGCAGATGGCAATGATCGCTTTTGGGCAATAATTCCCTTTGTAAAATGTGGCTGCTTGCACCTGGGTTGTGGGAGGGAGATTTCTCATATATTTTTGTTCTGTTCCTTGGAAGGAAAGCTAATGTTATAATCATTCTTTTTAAATGCCTTGAGTGCCTCAAAACATATATATTGTATCAGTTACCTGTTGGCACAATAAAACTGTGTAACAAGACATAAATTTAGTGGCTTAAAACAACAACTGTTTCTTATTTCTCACAGATCTACAGGTTGGCTGGGTGGCTTTGCTGATCAGGGCTGGGCTCTGCTAATCTTGGCTCAGCTTGCTCATGGGTTGGTGATCAACTTCCTGGTCACCTGGAGGCTGGCTGTTCTAGGCTAGCCTTGGATAGAATGCTTCAGCTCACTCCATTTGCTCTCTCATCTTCCAGCTGGCTAGTCTGGACTTGCTCTTGAAGCAGAGGCAGAGTTCCAAGAGAGACAGTGGAAGCACATAACGTTCTTGAGACCCAGACTCAGAAATGGCACACGGTCATTTTCACTGCCTTCTATTGGTGAAAGCAAGTCACAGGACCAACTCAGACGTAAGGGGAAAGGAAATAGACTTAATGGGAGGAGTTACGAAGTCTCATTGCAAAGGGAAGGGTGAAGAATTGAGGAATTATGGCAGTTTTTTGGAATCAAATACCACAATATACTAAATATTTTTGTTCCCATTCCATTTCCAAATTTTATTTTGAAAAATTTCCAAGACACAGCAAAACTGGAAAAAGTTTCAACCTACCACCGAGATTTTACATTAACATTTTAATCCCATATCTATCCATCTATCCATCCATCAATCTATTTTTTGGACATATTTCAAAGTAAATTGTGTACATCTGTAAAAGTCCCCCTATATGCTTTTGCATGGATATCTTTAACTAGAGTTCAATATTTGTCTAAAATATCACGAGTTTAATAATACGTTGTCCAAGCTTCTCTTTCCCATGTTCTTTTGCTCCAATCCTTTACCTTCCTTACCTTAGTTGCTATCTCAGATTATAGTCAGTTCCACTCAAATCTGATTCTTAATGTTTCATAAAAGGCAACTGTATTGCTCAGGAAAACATGCTAAATCACACTGGCAATACACTAAATGTAAGAGCAAGGGTTTATTTTTTCCAAATAAGTTAAGGAAAGTGATTGGTGCTTCTATATTCATAATAGTATGATCATAATTATAGAGATCTTTGAGACACCAGAATAGTAACTCAGAGAGGATGGATAATCCTAGACATCTAATGCTTTCTTTGTATATTCTTCTTGTGATCAGTGCTCTCTAAATTTCAATGTATTTATTATCCCACTTTTAAGTGTTTTATGATAGATATATAACATTTATCATACCAGCTTCTGTTTCTTTCACACATTAATATGCATCTGATTTCTTGTTGAAACTAAGAAAACCCCAAGAAGTAAACTTTGGCTCCTTCTAAACATACAAAATTCAAAGTTATTATTTTTCAAATTATTATTAAGTGTTTATTTGCCCAGATGTGCTTTGCCAACACATCTGCTTCCCCTTCAGGTTTTGATTGGTGTTTCAGGCTGGCTACTCTCATGGTAGCAAAAATGTATTGATTAGTTCCAGGCGTCACAACTGCATATCACATCATCCCAAGGAAAAACAGTGCCTTTGACCTTGCATTTCTTAATTATGAGGGCCTTTAAGGCTAAGGAGTTGCCTCTGAAAATAGCTTTATCCCCATTATACAAATTTTGGCTGAAGTGTTTGCAATAAAGTTAATTTAGAAATGGTCTGTAATTGAACTTTTATTTACTCATTGACCAAAGAGATATTTAGATGGTTACCTAAAAGTCTGAATCTCTTCTATAATACAAAGCACTTTTTTTAGGAGTCTTGACTTAGCCTGTGTTACTGCTCTTGTCCCCTTTTCAGTCTTAGCTCACATAACATTTAGTATGTTTTGATCAGATGAAAGTGGCCTCTTCCTTGAAACCCCACTTTAGAGAGCTCCATGGGACAAGGAATTTGTGGGGCCAGAGTGCCTCCTAGACTCGCTCCAGTGGTGGGGAATCCAGCATTCCCTGCCAAGAAGCCTTGAACTTGTCTCCAGGACCTGCTCATGCCTCTTCTTCATCTGTCCCCACTGTGGAACAATTATACAGCTGGTGTGTGCACCCCTAAGTCTGAGGGGAGGTAAAGAAAGAGCTTTTATTTTGGTGTAAAAAGAGCGTGGGTGTGCAGCCTGGAAGGCCCATGCATGTGGGCAAAGCCCCTTGCTGTGTGTGGTGGAGACAGAGGTGGAAGAGAAGGGAAGTAGACCACAGACCAGGCCTGCATGCCGTGTCTCCATGTTCCGGCCCGGAACTGGGAGGCAGCCAAGACTAAATTCAAACCTGATCTTACAGGTCACTGTGAAGGTTTATTTATCAAAGTAGGAGGATTGAATATAGTTATTATCTAACAGTTAGATTTATAACTTTTTGTTTCTGACAATAGTTCTATTTCTGAAAAAGAATAGTCTTTGTTATTTGCAAATGATGGGACAATGAAGAAAAGATGATTACTTGATGATATCAACTATTTCAGTCATTATTTATATTTAAGATCAACATTCTTACCAAAAGTAAGAAAAAGAGGATAAACGTTTAAACGTCTTAAAACTTCTTTTATTGTTAGATTTCTTAATCTACTTACTAAAAAATGACTTGCTTTCTGTTGTTCTTTGCCAAGTGAATTACACTGGTTTTTACCTGTGATAGATGTAGTAGAAATGTTCTACCTTTAATATTGCGTCCCTAATTTTTTTCGAGTAAAGTACACAACAAAACATTCACGTTGTAAATACAATGGAGTCACTGCTTATTCTTTGAAAACTGACTCATGGCAGAAGGAAATGGTCTAAGTAAAATAGAGCCGCAAATTGTTTTTAAGCCTCAGTAAGTCAGTGTCATCTTACAAATTAAAAAAAAAACAACTACGATTTTTTTTTTCAGGAGACTACACATTAAAAATCAACCTTGCAGATTTTGAAAAAAATAGCCGTTATGCACAATATAGAAATTTCAAAGTTGGAGATGAAAAGGTACTAACATTTTCAAATAACTAACATCATGAATTAACATGTAAAACATACAATATAAACCTGAAGTCAGGGGAAACAAAAATATGCAATAGAACCTAATCTTTTATTTATTAAATAAGCCTGTTAAAATAGTAACAACTGATAATGGAAGTCACCTCTTTTCCTTTAGAATTCCTATGATTTGCATATTGGGGAATATTCTGGAACAGCTGGAGACTCCCTGGCAGGGAATTTTCATCCTGAAGTGCAATGGTGGGCCAGTCACCAAAGAATGAAATTCAGCACATGGGACAGAGATAACGACAACTACGAAGGGAACTGTGCAAAAGAAGATCAGTCTGGCTGGTGGTTTAACAGGTTTGACATTTTATAAACATAATTGTAGTGGTGTTGATGATTGCTCACTGGTGGGCATTAATTATAATATATGAGGTAATGTTGGTCTTCTTTGTGATACTGGTATTATTAAATAAACATCTTTATAAGAATTCTTAAGTGATGAAGTACCTTTAAGGATTTGTTCATTGTGTACATTAGTAAAGCTTGAAAGATATATCATAGAAATAAATCAAATTACTGCTTTTACAAAGATTCTTTGCAAACGGAATCATGGGCGAGTTATTATAAGTAGTGGGTCACAGATTGACACAAAGAAATAGAGAACATTTTCGACGTTCTAATAACCAAGTAGCTCTCCACCTTCTCGTATCATACCAAATGGCCATGTTATTGTAATTTTTTCTGTGTAATACTACTTTTCATGTACTGTGACTTTCATTAAATCATTGAATCCAAGCTCCTTCCAATGCATAAGTTTCCTCTACAACATTCCTGAAACCTAATTCCACCTTCTCATTGAATACTTCAATGTTACTTTATCAGCAAACTTATTCCATTTTTTTTTTCCCTCCCCTCCCTCCCCTCCCATCCCTCCTTATTCCATTTTTGATTGTACTAAATCAGTTTTTCTTCATTTTCCTTTTATTTGCCTGAAATCTTCCTTCTTATTACTTTGCCAGTTTTTTTTTCTCAGTAGCTACAGAGTAATTGTATTCTTTTTCAACTTAATATCTTCGGGTTCTGGATAAGAAGATATTTATTGTATTCCTCAATGTTTTCTCTTCTCTAAGCTAGATATGCCTCATTCCTGTAACTGTTCTCCACCCACGATGATATCCAGACAGTACCCTTTGTTGTAATCACAAAGTTAAGGCAGGAATGGAAAAATTCAAACAGTCTTCCTTAGAAATAACCTGATAAGCCTGCTATGTCTGCAAAGCAGATGTGCTCAGACTGTTAGGCAGTACATGAGCTTTGAACATCTTTTCTCTTTAGAAGACAGGGGCCCCCTCAAAATAACTTTGCATTACAGAATCTTTAGTGAGTATTTCTGGCATGCCGTGTTTTCCATGTAATTGAGGACTAATCATTTAAATTCCATAATCCAAATGTTAACATTTTTTTGCTTATGTAAATACTTTAAAAACATTAAGCATCCTCTATTTTATTAAGTGGAGGTATGCCAGACATATGTCTATTTTCCCTAAAATCATGAGAATCGCCATTATGAACATCATGTGTTATTGTGATGTGCTGATTTTAGAGTTGTAGATTCTATGGAGGTACAGCTTGTTGTATATAGTGTGGAGTGTCAAGTTGAATCTAAATAGTTGTAAAAACACTATTTTATCTGGATTTTGCTTTTTTCAAAGTTTGAGTCCATTTAATTTTTGGTCATTTTGTAAGGGAAGTGGAACACACACAGCAGTGAGAGGAGACAGAGAAACAAAGTTATCTTTCCTGTTTAACAAGTTGAAGGTGGTGTTAATCTTTTTCCCTAGTGGTTTTCTTGTTCTCTTAAAACCATCTTTATCAGCTTCTCTTCATCCTCCTTTTTCTTCCCATTATTCTAAGTTAACCTTATGTAAGAATTATCAGCATTATGTAAAACATCTATAATTCACAAAGTTGCAAGCATCCCTTAATGTTTGTTTTGGAACAGAATTCCATACACGGAAATAACAACCACAATGTTACTGTTAGCAGGAGATCAAAACTAAGCACCTACCCAGTTGAACAACAGCTGGCACACAGATTAACAGGGGCTAATAAACGATTTACTTGACTTTAAAGATAGGGGTCCAGGAAGGACAAAGAAAGGCAATTCAGTTGCTGGAGCCACCCAAGGAGCCTGCATTACCCTTGGAGGCAAAGGAGATGATAAGGCTGTGCAGGTGGAAAAACAGAAAAGCTGGAGAGAAAGTCAATTGTTCCAGGAGCTCAGTGCTACTTCTACCATACCTGCTACTTCTGTGGTTTAACTCCATCATCCTCTTCCTCCTTACTCTTTATTTTTCTGTCCCATAGTTCTTCCAATTTACATGAAATCTTGGCACTTCATAAGTATATTCCACTTACAAGGCATTCCTTCTCTGCATAGCAAACTAATCACTGAGTGTTGACGTCTTCTCTGCTTTTCTGGTGTAGCATCTCATGTGTGTGCTCGCAGCTACTTCTTCACCAAGGAAGCCCCAATCTAGCTTCAAGTCCAGGCTGTTCTAGAACGTGGAAGATGCTAGAAAGTTGGTCTTAGAATTCCTAAGATTTCCTGTGTTGACCAGAGTCAGTTTCCTAATAGCATTCAAATCACAGACCAAATAAAAAAGTACATGTAGTAAATGTCTATAGGAAGACAGAAATATGTCAAAATATATGTTCTGGAGGCTCAATTTAGAGTATTTTGACTTTTTTTTTTTTTTCAGTATGCGGGCCTACTCACTGCTGTGGCCTCTCCCATTGCGGAGCACAGGCTCCGGACGCGGAGGCTCAGAGGCCATGGCTCACGGGCCCAGCCGCTCCGCGGCATGTGGGATCTTCCCGGACCGGGGCACGAACCCGTGTCCCCTGCATCGACAGGCAGACTCTCAACCACTGCGCCACCAGGGAGCCCAGTATTTTGTCTTTTGACGTTACTTTCCATTGCAGTTTTTAAAACACAGTAGGCTCTTAACACTTGCAGATTTAGCATACATGGTTTGGATTAGTTACATCAGTTTAAGTTAGGAGGACAGTACGGTCAGCAGGAGAGAATTACAAGGCGGGTAAGGGATTCAAGCCAGCCACTCAGCGTTTATGGGTAAATTATATGCTTTCTTTGATTCAGTAATTTAGGTGCTTTCCAAAGATTTTAAGAACTATTCCTTGTGAATGTTCTCCTTAGGTCCTAATGTCTGATATCTTTTCATTGGTTATATCAATAAATATACAGTAACTAATTTCATAACAGTACACAGAGAATTATCACCTATCCTCAGTTTATCCATATCAGGAACAAAATTTACAGATTCCAAAGGAGGAAGGGGGACATTTAAAAATTTGTGATAACCTAACCAACTTATCTAGGTTGGAGCAATAAATGTAAAAAGTTAACTCAGCAACTAAGACAAATGATTATTGTCTGATGGCTGGGGAAATTTTAAATGGTGGTTTAGGTTTTGTTTTCTTATCCTTAAGCTTAAAATAATTGATGTACTATTGACTTTTAAGAGGGAGGAAGGGAATTTTAATTACGAAAGCTAAGTCTTGGCAGCAGATGGATGAACACTGTAAGTGTAAAGTATACAGGGGAGCTGGCAAATAGAGCAGCGTGCCACGCCTTGCTTTGTTAACCCATACTGCTCTTGCTAAGGCTCAGGCTTACAAGGTCATGTTTTTGCTTGCTTGTTTTCTCCCTTCCTCCCTCCCTCCCTCCCTCCCTTCCTTCCTTCCTTCCTTCCTTCCTCCCTTCCTTTTCTATTAAGAACAGAACTCCTTCTTTATCAGTACTCTATAAGTGGCCTAGGTTTTATCCTGAGAGTTGTTATGGTACTAAAACCCACCAGTTTAAAAAACTCATGTTGTAGAATCACTTGGCTTTTGGAAACTGATAAATATTCCCTTATCTAAAAATGGCAGAGGGAGTTCCCTGGTGGTCCAGTGGTTAGGACTCCACACTCTCACTGCCAAGGGTGTGGGTTCAATCCCTGTATGGGGAACTAAGATCCCACAAGCCGCATGGCGTGGCCAAAAAAAAAAAAAAAAGGCAGAATTCATAATTAAAATGTTTTTAATCATTTGCTAGCAAAATAAAATGGTTTCTTTCAAAGGGTATTTTTCTAGTCTGATTGTTTTGTGTTTATTTTTCCTCCCACTAGGTGTCACTCTGCAAACCTGAATGGTTTATATCACACTGGCCCCTACACGGCTAAAACAGACAATGGGATAGTCTGGTACACCTGGCATGGATGGTGGTATTCCTTGAAATCTGTGGTTATGAAAATTAGGCCAAATGATTTTATTCCAAATATTGTTTAATTGTCCCTGCTGGGCTTTCATTTCTGCAGTTCATCTTTGTTTAAGTGATTTGAAAAATAGCAAATCTGAACCTTCACATGTATAATGACGGCAGTTGTTATGTGCACTACTTTTCTTACTTGCCTTTATGACTTAATGTACTTTCAGTACAGCAAATATGTGATATTCACCAAATAAATGTAGATTATGTTACTATTTAATTGAATTCCTACGTGCAAAGGACTACAATAAGAGATTATTGCTGAACAAAAAATAAAAAGCATAGAGTATATACATGACTTGGGAGATAACACAGCATAAACTTATAATAAATTACATATGAATGCAGTTTTAAAAATACATGAAAAAAATCCAGCAAATAATGGATTGCCAAATCAACTGCGTGGATAATAAATATCATGAATCGAGAATGAACTCAGGTCTCTGACTGCAAAGCTAGAACTTTAAATACAACCCAGGATCTTAATCACTATAAAACACTTTCTCGTATTTTTAGGATGTTTATGTAGATTACACACTTCTTTCAGAAGCCTCATTTTAATTCTTATACCAATCCTGTGAGGTATTATTATCCCCATTTAAAAGAGCTGAGAATTTGAGGATCTGAGAGGCTGTTATTGCTCCAAGTTACAAAGCTAATAAGTAGGGGAACAAGGACTCAAATCCAAGTCTTCACATGCTGAATCAAATGTATTGCACCCACGCTGCAACTTCTGGGATGTGTCAGACACAGAGGACGCACTTCAAACCCACGTGAAGTTTTTTGGATAAAAACATACACTAACCATACAATCACAAAAATATAAATAATTCTAAAAGCTGATAAGTATGAAGAAAAAATGTGTGCCTGGGGGATGTATAGCAGGGAACCTGACCTGGCTTGGGGAAGGGGGGTCAGAGAAGTTTCCCAGAAGAACTAACTTTTTGAGCTGAGATCTTTTAACTAGGTGTTATGTGGGAAATCATTGCAGGCAGAGAGAAATCCTTGTGTAAAGTACACAAAGCAAAAAGTGCATGGAAACAAAAAAAGGCTAGAGAGGCAATATGATTTAGTGATCCTTACATCCTTAAACCACGGATTCTGCCAGCTAATAGCTGTGTGACCTTGGGTAGGTACATAACTTCTCTGAACTTCAGTAATCTCATCTGTAAGATGAAGATTATAACAGTACCTGCCTCATAGGGTTGAGTTGAGGATTACACAAGTAAAGTACTTAGAATAATGCCTTGCACAAAGTAAGCAGTCAATAAGAACTAGCCGTAATTATTAGTGAAGTTGGCATTAAGGGGCAATAATAACAGATGTCTTGAAATAATGGGTCACATAAAGATGTTAAGGTTGGGACTTCCCTAGTGGTCCAGTGGCTAAGACTCCGCACTTCCACTGCAGGGACCGTGGGTTGGAGCCCTGGTCGACAAACTAAGATCCCACATGCTTCCCGGGCTGCCAAAACAAAACAAAACAAACAAAAAAGATGTTAGGGTTAGTTGTACTGATACTTTATCCTCTAAACAGTGCTTCCCAAAGCAGGCTTCTCAAACTTTAATGTCATACCAATCACCTGGGCATCTAGTTAAAGTGATTCTGGGGTGGGGCCTCAGCTTCTAGTTGTTTAACAAGTTTTCAGGTGATGCAGATTTAGGAATCTGGTCTAGGGATCCCACCTGGAAAAATGTAGGCAACGGTAGTTCTGTGGAATAGTAATAGTTAATACAGGAAGAAAAGGGCTCCTTGATCAAATGAGTCTAGGAGAAGACACAAAATTCAACAGATTTCTTCTCTTGAGTCTTTCTCAGGTCCTTTAATATGCTTAGGCGCATTGTGAAGTTCCAAAAGGAACATACAGTAGTCCCCCCGCTTACCTGCAGTTTCCCTTTCCAAGGTTTCAGTTACCCACCGTCAACCATGGTCTGAAAATTTCGAATAGAAAATTTCAGAAATGAACAATTTACATTTGAAATTATGCAGCTTCTGAGTAGCGTGATGAAAGCTTGCGTGCATCTGCTGCATCCCGCGCGGACGTAAATCTTCCCTTTGTCTGGAGTTTCCCACCTGTTACTTAGTAGCCGCTTCAGTATCCGATCAACTGTCTGGGTAACGCAATGCTTATATTCAAGAGACCCTTGCTTTACTTCATAATGGCCCCCAAGCGCAAAAGTAGTGATGCTATTGGTTCGGATGTGCCAGAGAGGAGCTGTAAAGTGCTTCATTTAAGTGAAAAAGTGAAAATTCTCAGTGAGGAAAGAAAAAAAATCATCTGCTGGGATTGCTAAGATCTACGGTAAGACCGAATCTCCTTTCTGTGAAATTGTGAAAAAAAAGAAATTTGTGCTGGTTTTGCTGTCGCACCTCAAACTGCAAAAATTACAGCCACAGAGCATGGAAAGTGCTTAGTTAAGATGGAAAAGGCATTAAATTTGTACAATAAAATGTTGTGGGAGAAAGAGAGAGAAAGAGACCATGGTCATATAACTTTTATTACAGTGTATTATTATTTTATTATTGTTATTAATCTCTTACTATGCCTGATTTATAAATTAAACTTTATCATTGGTATGTATGTATAGGAAAAAAAACGTATATATAGGGTTCAGTACAGTCCACAGTTTTAGGCATCCGCTGAGGATCTTTGAATGTATTCTCTGCAGATAAAGGGTGAACCATTTTTGCACTTTTAGATCTAGTTAGGAGTGTGTTCAGCTGCAAGATGTACATCACTTATTATGGAAGTCCAGACAAATGGGGATTTGTTCATCTTACATAACAAGAACTCAGGAGGTAGGAGGTTGCTGACCTTGGTTCAGTGCTCTGCAGTGTGGAAGCTGATCTCTCTGCAACTCACTTTGCCCTCTCTTCAAAATCACAAGTTTTCTACTTCAGTTTCTACTTTGAGTCCATTTGAAAGCAGAAGGGCGAAGGGTCAATAGACTTCAATTTATGCCTTATTGGCCAGAATTTTGTCATGTATTTATTCTATCTGGAAGTAAGATCGTGAAAGAGAATATTTAATTTTATAGTTGCTAGAATGTACAGGGAAGAAAAGTGTTTGTCATGGTTCCTGAATTTTTTTAAATTTATTGAAGTATAGTTGATTTACAATGTTGTGTTAATTTCTGCTGTACAGCAAAGTGATTCAGTCATGCATATATATTCTTTTTCATATTCTTTTCCATTATGGTTTATTCCAGGATATTGAATATAGTTCCCTGTGCTACACAGTAGGACCTTGTTGTTTATCCATTCTATGTGTAATAGTTTGCCTCTGCTAATCCCAAACTCCCAGTCCTTCCCTCCCCCATCCCACCCTCCCCCTTGGCAACCACAAGTCTGTTGTCTATGTCTGTGAGTCTGTTTCATAGATAACTGAACTTTTTTTTTTTTTAATGCAGTCTTCTGGGAACAGTGTTCCACAGATCATACTTTGGGAAGGTATATAATGGGGGACCAGTGGCAATTTTAAATATGGGTATTATTTGCTCAAGTAGTAGCATGAAGACCTCATGCGATTAGGAGATCAAAAGAAGAAAAGCTTTTAAAGGACTAAAAAATGATTTTATAGAGAAGTGGGAGGAGAGCTAAACAAGTATAGTGTTACATAAATCTCAGTGTAATAGTTTTTCAATGCAGAAGGAATGAAAAAGAATTTTAATGCCATAAAAAGATGGAAGAGAAAGAGTTCTAATGAAAAATGTTTGGATTTAGTGATGATGTTATTTGTGTCCTTACGCCTATTTCAATGGACCTAGTGGGGAGAATAGCCAGAGAGCAGGAAATAAAAGCAGTTAGAGAGAATAGATAGGTCATTTGACTTTAGACGTGAGAGAGGGAAGTCGGACTGGTTTACCTGAAGTCAAAACATGAGGAAGACCCCAGTATAAACAAATTCCTCTAAAATTTTACCATTAGAGAGTGGTTTGTTAGATTTTACCCCTTTTTAAAATGCAAATAGGCTTTTGATTTATATCAGGTGATTACATTATGGCAAAGAAACTTGAGCCCCTCTCCCCTTTTTTTTTAAATAAAACGGAAGTATAAAGGAAATGCAAGAATGCTAAATACCTGACATCATTGCAGAAGAGGTTTCCACCAAAAGACAAATGATATTTTTCACAAAAGGTGGGTGGGGAGGTGTCCCTGAAAGTACCAACTTCACAAATTTGCCCAAGATCTACAATTTCAGAAAGGATGCAAATCATAAAATCAAGATCCTTCCTTACAGCCTATAATCTATTGTTTGGTCAACACGAAATTCGTTGGGGAGAAAGACAAGTCAACATATACGCAGTTAGTCTTCTCCAAGCAATAAACGAGATGGTTTAATGTTTAGCTATTGCCCAAGAAGGTTGCAGTCTAACTGAGGTTTAAATTTTATCTTTGCCTTTTTTTCCTCTGACAAATTACTTTACATCCCTGTGCTGAGTGTTCTCATCTCTAAAATATGAATAATAATATAGTTACCCTATAGTAGTGCTGTGAGGATTAAATGAGATATACTGTGCTTGGCATGTACTAAGTGCTCCATAAATATTTACTACGATGACAGTGGTGGTGCTATTGAAGATGAGGAAGATAAAAAAGGAATGTAGTAATGGTGAATTGGAGTGCTGTGTGACCTTTACCAAGAGTTGAAGGTGTGAGAAGAGAGATGGTCGGAGAAGGTTTTCCAGACAAGGTAGCAGATAAAATGAATTATGACTCTGGATAAGCTGTATTTTCTCTGGACAAGCTATAAGAGCCCCGCAATCCAGGTTCTTCATATTACTGGAATTTAAAATACTAAAAAATTAGGGACTTTCGTGGCGGTCCAGTGGTTAAGACTCCGTGCTTCCACTGCAGGGGGCGTGGGTTCAATCCCTGGTCAGGGAACCAAGATCCTGCATGCCACGCAGTGAGGCCAAAAAATAAAATAAAAACTAAAAAGTTAGAGAATGAAACCTGGTTTACACACCATCTGGTCCAGTGGTCTCTAAAATGGGCTCGGGGGAGCCTTTAATTTTGATAACGAGCCTCAGGGTCACTGTAGGGAACAGGAAGTTTTCCTTTTTTTTCATTCAACACAGCTCTTTTTATCTATTTTATGTATTTGGGTTCCACATAACACTGCTATATGTTATGGGGTTTTGTTTGTTTGGAAAAAAGAATGCTTATCATCTCTAAAAGAAGGTTTAGACCTCTTCATTTTTTCAGATGAAGAAATTTTCTGCATTTTTGCAGAGGACAGGTATTTCTGGGGAAGGACTTTGTTACTCCCTTGACTCACATGAATTAACAAGCATTGTAATCCCAAGACTGTACCCTGTGTTCCAATGAATATCAGCACTTCATTTAGAACAGTGCCTTCAAAAGCCTATATACCCAGTAAAAACCATACTCTATGGTGGGCAGCAAGTTCATGACAAGCTGCAACCTTTGCAAGAGGATAAAAGAGCGAATTAGGCGTTCTCTCATAACAAGCCGACTTGACACAGGGTATTGTGTCAAGTCCCGGGGCATTGGCACCGTTTGCAGTTTCTAGGCCTTTCTAATTATAGATGTGCTATGTAACATTGCCTCCACCTGCACCTCTAACAATAACAATATTCAGCACTTAACATTATCAAAGACCTTTCCAGATTGAACTAATTAATTCATACAATTCCAACCATCTGGGACAGATAGTACTATTATCCAGGTTTTACAGACACAGAAAACTTCAAAAGAGGTTCCTCCAAGGTCATATAGCAATTGGAACGAGGCCAGGAGTATATTTTAGAAGTACTAGGTTTTTTAGTTCATTGGAAGATGACCTTACGCAGTTTAGATTTAGGAGTAATTTGATTTTTTTTTTTCTTCAGGGTGCTAAACAGATACCCATTTGTTGGATACTAGCTCACTCTCTGTTTTCTGCTGTGGCTTCTCTCCCAGAAGAATGATTAAACCCTTAGGAATTATTGTGCACGTCATAATTCTTTGGAATAACAGGTAGTTTGGGAGCTCTTAAAGGTGGCTAAGACATGCCAGCTGTTTCATCTCTTTCACTTTTGCCCTTTAATTATACCTACTCTATCTCTTTTCAGTTGAGTGATATTGGAACACAGAGCTCTTGAAATGTAAAATGAAACCTCAGAAAAATCAGCTAGTTATAAAGCCTTCTCTGTCCTTTTCTGGTGACCAACTAACTAATTGAGATTCTTAGAAATCCCATACTCTTCAAAGAAGGTCTTCTAGAGATACCACCTTTTTCATCACCAGTTTTTTTTTTTTAAGATTAAAAATAACTTAACGTTTCCCTAGTTATGAGAAAGTTAAATCTGAAACAACACTAAGTAGCTCATGGGTGGAAAATCATCATTCCCTTGCAACTTTTGTCCTATTCTAATAGCTGTGGTTTGAAAGAGTATTATATCCTCATGTATTCACTCATGTTGAAGAGGCAGGAAATTACATACTTAAAAAAAAAAGATTATGCAAAGTAATGTCAAATTAAAATGAAACCCTAAATGGAGTTCCATGTTGCCTCAGAGACCAGTAGCACCAGAAAAAGAATGTTTCTGAAAACTCTCAGAATATGTAAGTAATTTGGTGAATATGATTAAGAAATTTTTCTAAATAGGGATCTTGGAAGCCTAGGTTCAAAGAACATCTGCATCTTGTTTGTGTATGAGTCAGCATGTAGTAGGATGTGTAACTCAGAGGAACTGGGAGTTTGGAAGGACCATGTGTTGTACTTTCAAGGCTATTTTTAATATCAAGCTGTCAGCCTGGGCCACTTACTTTTTAACAAGGTGCATAAACAAATCTGATTCACCCCAAAGTTTAAACATCCTTGGTGTCACTCCTCAACACTCTTCTCATTCAGAGAAGCTGAGCCGTTTGACATCTTAGTTTTAGTTCAAGGACAGTCTTCCAGGTTGAACCCCAATGTGATAAAACTTGATGTGAAAAGTTCAGATCTATAGTCTCATACAGTTTTCTGAAACAGTGCAAGAAAGCAGCACCTCAGTGATTATTACAACATGCAGATGGCTATCAGGTGTGCTTCCCAAATCCTTCAGGGACCCCTGGAGGATCGGATGCCCCCAGCCAGGATGCTTAGACAGCTGGTGAGCGCTCCACACTCATTCCTTCAGTCAGCAAGCCTGGACCAGACTACTGGCCAAGGGGCATGAGTGACAGCTGTCTCTCTCCTCGTTTCATAATTTAATGAAAGACTGATCCCTGGAGCCCAATGGTCACTGTAGTTTTTGCATAAGAAAATATTCATCAAGGACAAAGTTAGGGTGTCAGACTTCTCTTTATACCATCCTTCACCATCATCCAAAACTTCCTGAAAGAGTCTATTTAGAGACTAAAACTTTTTCATTCTGGACATAAGCCCAGAACCAAAAAAAAAAATTTTTTTTTTAAAGTGTGGGGCAGTCTATTTGACCAGTTTCAGTTACCCTTTTTTTTTTTCTTTCCTATATCCATAAATAAAACCCACCAAAACAGAGCCTTCCATTCTAAGATGTGACAAGTCCTCAGGACAGAATGCTTTCTGGGCCAGAGAATGCTTTAAAGTATAAAAATTTAAATATTTTGCAATAAATACTTGTATACTTTACCTGAAAAATATTTTGTTCAAATTTCCTAAAGTAGCAGAAAGAAAACAGGAGGGAATTTTGTGAAGTGGTTAATTGAAACAGTGGTGGGGTATGGAGACACTCTTGTTAGCTTTTTCTAACTCTGGTGTTTATGAACTTGGCGGGAAGGGTGTACCAGACCTGAGGCCCTTCACGGGGTGGCTGTGCTCTGGGTTCTGTCGTCTTGGTAAGACACCATGAGCACTGAATGCGGAATCGCCCGCAGTGTAGGCCTCGCCTCCCTGCCTACACAGAGTGGAAACAGAGTGACTGCCTGCCTAAGTGCTCACAGGCAGTGTTGCAGGTCTGCTCCTGTGGCTTCCCAGGCGGGCTTCCCAGGTGTGGCTTGCTTACCCTGCAAAGTGACAGTGGCAAAGGATGCCACCCAGAGACAATTTTCTTTGCAGATCAAATCCTAGGTGAATCCAGGCTTTCTCCTCTCCTGTCTTTAGTCCTTCCTCCCTAAGGAAGCAGCCCAGTGAACTCCCTAGACGTCGGCTGGCAGAGGCCTTCACACCTCACCACTGCTGCACCGCGTTCTCTGCCTTAGGTGGCTCAGGGTCTTCAGAGAGGCTCTGTGCGTGGGCCTGGGGACGAACTCAGTCCCTGGGAACTGATTGTCCCTCACGTATGTTATCACTTGTATCTTCTCAGGTGTTGCTTCACCAATGCCTCCTAAGATGCTAATAAAGAAGGGCTAGAATATCTTCCCTTCTTCTCAGGTAATGGAAAGGCCCTTCAGTAATCAAACAACAGCTTTATTTATTTGGGGTGTAACTTTTATGATGGGAATTTCTGGACAGAAAGGAAGGAAGCTGTGACTAGATGCACCCTGAATCACCTCAAAGACATGGACACCTACATTTTTAGCGTTCCACATCGCCTCAGTGCACACAGGGCCTCACTGTCGGGAGAACTTGTTTCATCATTTTCTATTAATTATCACTTGGAAGCATTGCTATCAATGCTAATCTGGAAATTGTATATCAAGTTTGCAAAATCCAATAGAATTTACAGTCTTGGGGTAGCTGTTCCTCTGTGTTCAGTATAGCAGCTGTTACCAAAGAATGTGTATTAACCAAAGACCAAATAAGGGATATGAAGGACATATTAAAAACCCAAACAGCAGAAATAGAACCCTAACCTTCCAGGCTCCTATGTTTAGTTTAAGGTCAGAGTCATTGCGATCTCCTGAAAGGCATGCTGTTCTCTAAATAAGTTCTCTTGGTCCAGGCCGTTGGATGTCATGTAACTGCCAAGGCAGCAGAATTCACGGGAACTTCCCAGCATCAGGTTTCCTTGGAACAGGTTTGCTCATGGCTTCAGTCTTCTAAAGCTGATTACTTTGTCATGGTGGGTGCTGACGCTGCATGGTAACCCGTTCATATCTTACATGATGTTTCCAATGGTTGTACAGTTGGAGGCATACATAGGGCATACACTTGGCTAAGCTATTAGGTTTAATAATCCCTTTTCCTGATGTTCATTAGATTTAGGTTATATAACTCTTCATCTAGATGGTTTGGTCTGCAGGCCTCTAGGAAAGGAGATGGGTTTATTAATCTCTGTGGACCTCTTCTATCAAAATTTTCATGTGACTTTATGGTACAATGATCTTTGTTAACTACAGTTACCTTTAAAAAGCACTATAAAGGGATTATGCAACATTTATTCAGTAAACATGTTTTAAGTAACAGATAAGTTATTAGTCACTACAACAAAATGTTGAAAAATTCACGTATGTGGAGTTCATAGTCAAATGCAAGGACACAATAAAATAATTAGAAGAAATTAAAATCAAAACACAATAAAATAATTAGAATACCTTTGCACTGTGTCTTATAATAGAAGTCTATAGAAAATGCTATGGAACCTCCAAAGAATGAGTTGCTAATTAGATCTGTATTGGGACAGTCAGTTGGACAGAATTAATACAATATTATTCACAAGAGTAATGTAGCTACCAAAATTAAGCTAATATGATCTTGGGATCCATTAGTAGAAGTATAACATCTAGAATGTAGAATAGTAAATATAGGTAATAACTACTTTGGACTTACCCAGCTATATATGGAATATTGGGTTCAATTTGGGACCAAAGTTAAAAGGATATTAAGAAACTATAAGTTCATGCAGAAAAGACTGTCTACAATGAACAAAATTAGTAATATTTAGCTCAACAGGGAATACCCAGAGAGAACCCCAGGAGAAACATGTGAACAGTCAGCAAATATCCGAAATATTTTTATGGAAATATGTATTATATTTATTCCCTAAGAACTCAAGAGTAAACTAAATAAATGCAAGTATGCTAATTTTGACTAAAGTTAGGAAGACTCTCCCAAGATTCAAAGCTACCTAAAAGATAATATAAGCTGCCTCTTGAGTTGATAAGATTAGCATCACAGGATTTCATTGAAGCTGGAATTTTTGTGGAGAATATTGCGAATGCACACAAGCATCAGCTGGGTAGTAAACTGAGTGATCTTTTTGGTCTCTCCCAAATCTTAGGTTTTATGATTTGGAGTTGTGGTGGTAATGTTACACATTATTTCCAAAACATAACAATTAAAGTAGATGAGTGTTCTTTTAATCGCCTTTCGATTGTCTTATGACCAGTGCACGACAGTAGTGGGTAATAAATGAATCACTTAGCAAGTGACAGTCTTTACATTTATACCAAGCTCTTGGTAGTTAATAATAAAGGTCATTCTCTACCACCCGGGGAATCTTGTGATTCAAAACCACTGGGGGAAATCTACACCAAAAAATAAACAAACAAATGAAGTCACCGTGTTAATGTAGAATGAAGGCTAGAGTTAAGACTAGGAGAGAAGAAGCATCAGGAAGAAGCAAGTCATCGGGCAAAAGGTACAAGAAAATCCCTCAGCAAGAACAGGAGTAAAGCTGACACTTAACGTGGTGTTTAAGCAAGTGTCAGATGCTGTTCTTGGTGCTTCATCTCTGCTTATCAATCCTCTCAACAGTCCTCTGAGCTAGGCTTTATAAAAATTCCCTTTTGATGAATGAAGAAACATAGACACAGAGCGGTTGAGTAATAATGCCTAAGATCACACAGCTAGCCGGCATTGAGCTGGAATTTGAACCCGAGCGCCCTAGCTCTAGAATTCATACTCTTAACACCTAACACCTATGTGTCTAAGCTCAGGAGAAAGAAATGAGTCATAGAGGAAAGAAGTACGTGTGTAAAGAAAACAACTAAAGAATAATGGACTAACAATTTCAATTCTGTAAATTCTACTTTTTTAAAAAAGGTTAAGTAACCATTACACATGAATTTTTCATTCACAATTAGGAAAAATGGCGACTTCCCTGGTGGCTCAGTGGTTGGGAATCTGCCTGCCAATGCAGGGAACACGGGTTTGAGCCGTGGTCCGGGATGATGCCACATGCCGCGGAGCAAAGAAGCCCATGCACCACAACTACTGAGCCTGAGCTCTAGAGCCCGTGAGCCACAACTACTGAGCCTGCGTGCCACAACCACTGAAGCCCACACGCCTAGAGCCCATGCTCCGCAGGAAAAGAAGCCACCACAATAAGAAGCCGGCACACTGCAACGAAGAGTAGCCCCTGCTCACCACGACTAGAGAAAGCCTGCACACAGCAACGAAGACCCAACACAGCCAAAAATAAATAAATAGATAGATAGATAAATAAAATTAGGAAAAACGGAAATATTTTCTTAATACATTTCTAATTCTCCTCGTTAGAAATCATTTTAACAAACTGACTTTTGAATGTATTTTAGCTACATGGCATTTGTGCCTGTGGATCTGACCTAACCCCCAATGATAAAAGCTGGAAAGGATCCCCTTTGCAACCATCTACAGGGACAAAGGGAAGAAAGCATGTCTTTTCAATCGTTGTTTCTGTATCAAAGCCCAAACTCGGGCAGGATGAAGGAGGATTCAGGCACCCTCAGACTCAGAGCAATTAGAAAATACTATGTCTTTCACCTGGTTGATGGAGGTGAGCAGTGGAAGAATATTTACAATTTCGAAATGGTGTTCCACCATGGAAGCATTCATCTGCACCCGATGCTATAGGCCAAGATTACCTAATGCTCAGTCCTTTCTCTGGATCCTAGAAATCTCTCTCCCCCTAATTTGATAGAGTTGAGTGGGGGAAGAGCTTACAAATATTCTTTATTATGCCTTAATCCAAGCTGCTATGCAGAAACTTCAGCTTCAGCTTCTGCCTACCTGGCAGGATGTATCCTTGAACCTGAGGGTAGGAGCTCACTGAGTCTTATCTTAACCAGTTGCCTTTGATATGTTACAGGTTAACCTCACAGAATGAAACACATGATACACCAACACATTGTCAATATTCATAGAGACATCACAAAATTTTGACTTTGGTAGATGGGACCTTTCAAGCAATGTTTAAGAGTTTGTTAATTGAAATCCTGTGGGCTGTATCCTAATCACACCCCACCCAGAGCCACTGCAGCAATGGGCAAATGAAAGTCCAGAGTAAAGATCCAGTTGTTGTCTGCTAATTCAAGTCCAAACGCCCAATCTGGGTTACATTATGAAGGAAGGTGGAGAACTAGCCCACAGGGAATCTCAAAAACATCTAAAGGCATCTGTGGGCCTGAAGCATGTGTCATTTATTTATACAACTTGTATTTTAGAATGTGGAAAACCATAAAATCTGACAGAAAACCCCTAATAAGAGTCAAAGCCAAGAATTTGTGGTCAGTAAGGGGCGCCGTGTGGGAGAAAAGGGAGAGAATGATTCCACTCCCTCCTCCTCCGGATTCTGACTCACAAATTCAAAGCAATCAGAGGCAACCATTACTCAACAGAAGGCATATTCATTGCACGTTAGTTATTCAATATTCTCCCCCAAATGTTCCACTGAGGCATTGCATACAATGCCATGGGTAAAGTGTAATATTACCATGTCAATTCCATATTTAGCAAAGGTATTCCGATGCATGCTAAAGTTTGGGGAAGATATGCTGCAGAAGGGTTAGTGTCTTACCTGTCTGACTATATGATGTAAGTTGATTTATTTATTAATACGTTGAACATCAAATCTCCAGAAACCATGTCAAAGATAACCAGTTTATTTGCAGTCATTCAATTTGTTTGTCTATCTGCTTATTGGACTACATAATGAACATGAATCAAAATTTTAAAACACAGAGACTTCCCTGGTGGGGCTGTGGCTGGGAATCCACCTGCCAATGCAGGGGACACGGGTTCGATCCCTGATCCGGGAGGATCCCACATGCTGAGGAGCAACTAAGCCTGTGTGCTACAACTGCTGAGCCTGCGTTCTAGGGCCCGCGTGCCTCAGCTGCTGAATCCATGTGCTGCAACCGCTAAAGCCCACGTGCCTTGAGCCCGGGCTCAGCAACAAGAGAAGCCACCGCAATGAGAAGCCTGCGCACCACAACAAAGAGCAGCCCCCCCGCTCGCCGCAACTAGAGAAGGCCTGCGCACAGCAATAAAGACCCAACGCAGCCAAAAAGAAATTAAAAAAAAAAAATTAGACAACAAAAAAATTTTTTAAAACACAAAATGGCATACAAAGAAATTTCTCCCCTTTACTCCTGTGTCCTGGAGGCAAAGCAAGATTAAGTTTGTTTCGTATCCTTCCAGGGTTATTTTTTACATATACCAGCAAATAGGTGTATTCTTTTTTCACTTTTTTTCTATATAAAATGTGGCACACCCTACTCACTGTTCAAATGTACTCAATGGATATGACTCCAGCATGAAGTTTTGTGGCCATTTCCAAGTTTTGCAAAAGAAGGTATGCTTTATAGAAACTTCTTAAAGTAGGGATTTGTTTTGCATTTAAATGCTTCCATTTAAAAAATTCTAATGCTGTGTACTAACAAAGTTTTTACTTGATTTTCAAATACCCCATTTAATTGACCAAATAGAGTTATCATCATCACCAGGTACTGTTTCGCTTACATCATGCCCCCAAAGCTCAGCCTTCTACAAATATCAAGGTTTCATCACCTGTAGCTGATTGGGTTTTCAGATTAAGATTTGAACCATGTGTTATTCATTCAATAATACTGAAATGTATTCCAAATTATCCTGGAGGCCACTTGCTTTTAGCCTCGCATCAGGAGTTATATTGAAACTCCTTTTTGAATTTACTTCTATTCTGTTCTCCCACACTTGGCATGATGTCAGCTCACTTTCGGCTGAAAGACACAGCCATACTCTCCTTCTTTATTCTTTTAGCAATATTGCAATCCTGACACTTGATCTCTGCAAACAATTATCTGGTTTCTTCAATTCTCCTTTTAATATTCTTTAAAGGAGTTGAAATATTTAAAATAGCCCTTTGGCCTGTGCCAAAACGTTCCCAGCTGTCTCAAAATATGAACCAAATTATACCAAGGGGCTTATGTTTTTAAAATAAAGTTTTACAGGATTGATTCTAAACCCCCTAACTTAGAATTCATGGCCTGCAATATTCTGCTTTTTTTCAGAGATATCTCCCTTAATTGAGCTTTCAGCTCAATAGATTATGTTGTTTTTAGTTTCCTGTATCTTTGTGGTGTGTTTCTCCTTCCATGACCTCATGAAGGCCATTACCCATGCTAGCCTTTTGACTTTTTTGCAACTCATATATCAAGGTTTCACCATGCCACTGAGATGCCCTGAACTCTTTTTTTTAAAAATAAATTTATTTATTTAGCTTCTTTTGGGCTGTGTTGGGTCTTCGTTGCTGCATGCGGGCTTTATCTAGTTGCGGCGAGCAGGGGGCTACTCTTTGTTGCGGTGTGCAGGCTTCTCATTGCAGTGGCTTCTCTTGTTGCGGAGCACGGGCTCTAGGCGTGTGGGCTTCAGTAGCTGTGGCGTGCAGCCTCAGTAGTTGTGACTCGCGGGCTCTAGAGCGCAGGCTCAGTAGTTGTGACGCACGGGCTTCATTGCTCCGTGGCATGGGGGATCTTCCCGTACCAGGGCTCAAACCCGTGTCCCCTGCATCGGCAGGTGGACTCTCAACCACTGTGCCACCAGGAAAGCACAGGGCCCAGGTTTGACCCTTGGTCAAGGAACTAGAGCCCACGTGCCTGCCTCAACTAAGGAGCTTGCCTGCCACAACTAAGGAGTCCCTGAACCACAACTAAAGAGTCCACCTGCTGCCTGCCACCACTAAAAGAGCCCACATGCTGCAACTAAGGAGCCCGGCTTCCACAACTAAGACTCGACGCAACTAAATAAAAATAAATAGATAGGGGGACTTCCTAGTTCCCCAACCAGGGATCAGACGTGTGCCCCCTGCAGTGGAAGTGTGGAATCTCAACCACTGGACTGCCAGGGAAGTCCTGGCAATGGCTTTTATGGGAGGGTTTTTAAAAGGCAACATTTGGAGTGAGGGTTGCAGCTCATGGACTTTCTTCTGATTGGTTTCTGGTGAGGCAACAAGGTGGCGTTTCAGGAATCTTAATCATCAGCCTTTTGGTTCTAACCAGTCTGGGGTCTACGTGCTTGTTGTCAGCATGTGCTCACCACTTGCCACCTGGAAGGGGGGTGGTCTTAGTTTCTGCAGAATAACTCAAAGATAAGTGTCATATTGTTATGTGTTATCCCTTGAGGAGGGACTAGAACTCTGTTTTACCTGCTGACTATTGTTTAAGGTAACATTACTTTTCTTGCTTAACTACTTTTCCTTTGCTTCTGCATTTCCTCACTTCCCTAATTAGTAACTGTTTGAGACAAGAAGTGGGGGACATGGAAGGGCTTTTGTACCTGGGAGGGCCCCTCAGGGTCCTGCTTGGTTTCAAAACTTCAAAGAATCTTCAGAGATATATCAGAACTATAATTGGATGCTTCAGGCTACCCCAAACTTCTAGGTGTAAATTTTTTTTTTCTCTTCTGCAGTTGGTGCTATCTATTGAAAAAGTTGAGAAGCATAAATTGCAATGCTAGTTAAGGCCTGGAGAGGCTAAGCAAATTGCCTCAAATCACACATTAATTCAATCAATATTGATTCAGCATTTGCTACTAATATTGCAAACACCAGGGCTAAAACAATGAGCAAAACACATAAGGCCACTGACCTTATAAAGTTTGTATGCAAGTGGGGGTGAGGAGAGGAGAGAGTTGTTAAGTTAATACTCAATATGTGTAACCCATATAAACCAGCCACCATCTTGGTGAGTCTAGAAGAACATATTAAATAAAAGCAACTTAAAACTTTATTGCAGACTATGCAGAAAATACCCAAGGGTGAGTCCATTCTTATTGCACAATAAAATATCTTTTATTTCCTTTATCTTAAATTCTCAATATGGCACCCAGCCATTAGTACCTGACCAAAATAGATTTTCCCAAAGTTCTTCCTGACCCTCAGCTTGAAGAGCTCCTAGCTTCTTGGCCTCCCACCCTCTCTCTTTTTCTATCTAGTCTATCCTCAGTACAAATGAAGTTAGCTTCTGGCAAGAGATTTCAGTGATAATGGTAGAAAAAAATCTCATGAATAGATTTTTGTACTTTTTTTTTCCTTTCCACAGTCATGCAAATGTAAAAGTGCAGAGTACTTGACCTAGGCTGAGGGATTAAGGCAGAACTCTTTGAGAAAGGGTCCTATTAAGCTGAGACCAGACTGTTAAATAAGTATTAACCAAGAAAAGGAGGTGCTGACTAGAAAAAAAAAAAAAGCACAACCTAAAAGTTGAGAATTATATTTTATTCAAGGACATTACTGAGGACTATAGCCTGTGAAGGCAGCCTCTCATATAGCTCTGAGGAACTGTTCCAAAGAAGTAAGGGAAGAGCCAGGATATATAGGAGCTTTTGCTAAAAGCAAACAAAAAAAACCAAAAACAACCCCCAAAACCCATAACACATGTAGTTGAACATCAAAAGACTAATGCTAATCACAAAAAACAGACATCTCAAGTCAATGATTTTAGTGCTTTTCTTTTTAACTTTTTATTTTATATTGGAGTATAGTTGATTAACAATGTTGTGTTAGTTCCAGATATACAGCAAAGTGATTCAGTTATACATATACATGTGT
Organism: Delphinapterus leucas; assembly: GCF_059928025.1. Classification (NCBI taxonomy): domain Eukaryota; kingdom Metazoa; phylum Chordata; class Mammalia; order Artiodactyla; family Monodontidae; genus Delphinapterus; species Delphinapterus leucas. Next base: position 17,079,119 of record NC_143149.1, read on the forward strand.
CTATTGTTTTTCAAATTCTTTTCCCAGTTAGGTTGTTATATAATATTGAGCAGAGTTCCCTGTGCTGTACAGTAGGTCCTTGTTGGTTATCCATTTTAAATATAGCAGTGTGTACATGTCAATCCCAAACTCCTTAACTATCCCTCCTCCCATCCTTCCCCCGCTGGTAACTACAAGTTTGTTCTCTAAGTCTGTGAGTCTGTTTCTGTTTTGTAAATAAGTTCAAAACATTATTTTTTTTCAGATCCTTCATATAAGCAATATCATAGGATACTTCTTTTTCTCTGTCTGACTGATCAGTCAGGATGACAGTCTCTAGGTCCATCCATGTGGCTGCAAATGACATTATTTCATGGGAAGATGCAAGAGTCTGGGCTCCTTGAAATTATTCCTTTGATATGTGTCTTAACTATCTAGGGCCAATATCCTGTTTTTCTTCATCCTGAATTCCCCTCCGGGCACACTGCAAAGATTTGGTGGGGACTAGAGATTTGGGAGATTTGGTGAGAACTTCTAAGTAGACTTCTCTTGAATTGAGGTAGGGTCAGAGGAGATGGAAAGAAGAGTGAAAATTCGGAAGCTATTTGATAAGAAATGGTCAGGACTTAGTGCTTGACTGGATATGGGTGCTGAAGGAGAGGTCAAGGATAATGCCCAAGCTTCTGGCTTAAGCAACTGAGTGGATAAGAATGATAGACATGGAGACAGGAAATTTTAGAAGAAGACCAGATTGTGGAGGAATTTTGAAGGTTAAGATGCCCTAAAAATGAGACAGAAAAAAAAAAAAAAAAAGAATAGTGATTTTGGTCCAGCAGGTCATGATGCTTCAGAATTTTTAATCTCTTCTTGCTTTAATTATTTCCTTTTATTCTTTTTTCTCATCAGTGAGAAGCACATACAAAGTATTTTGAGTTTACTTGGCTATTTTTTTCATTGATTTTAAAGAATGACACACACAGTATCATTTAGCTTGGTAAAATTGATAAGAAGCAGATTTCATTCTAATTTTCATATATTGTATAGTGAAATGTAAGTATAAATATTATCTATGTTCATAAAATGAGTTGATAAAAGATGTTCGTGTTATGTCTCTGTATAACAAGTCACTCTAAAACTCAGTGGCTTAAAACAACTCTATTATTTTGTTTCTATTCCTCATGATTCTGGGGGTTGGTTGGAAGAATGGAATTATTCTTTAAAGCTTCCTTAGTCTTTTGCCTGCCAGTATCATTGGGCTTTTGCCTGGAATACCAACATGATGGAACACATGATCCTTTCCATGTGGCTGAGCTCCCTCATATTATGGGAGTTGGGTTCCAAGAGTGATCTTCCCAAGAGAATGGGGCAGATTCTGTTTTGACTTTTATGACCTAACCTCAGAGGTCACATAGCAAAACTACTACACTCACAGGCCTGCCTAGATTCAGAACAAGGGAATATAATGGGAAGAGTGACAACTTTACACTGTAAGATGAGCAGGTAGGGTTGGAGACTTTGTTGTAACTATCTTGGGAAACACAATCTGCAACAGAAGATAAACGCAGATGGAAAAAGACTCTTCTCCTCTGGCCAATGTCTACAACAGTACTGTACATGGCACTCAATAAGTATTTGTTCAACAGATCAATAGATAATTAGAATAAGATATGCTATCTTCTAAAATGGGTTCATGTTTATTATTTTTCATGATAAACTACTCTTTATAAACTTAAGTGTAGAGAGAACTGAATTAATGGAAAAAATAAGATTAATACTATAAAAGTGATCATTATAAATTTAGGTTTGACAATTTTAAAGATTCTAATTTATAAGAAATAAATTAATTCACATTAAGAGTAAAAGCATAGACCTAAATTATTATAATTCCAAATTATTCCTAAATTATATAAATATTCCCAAATTAAGTTCCTAAATTATTAAAATTCCAAGTATTTCATTGAGTTTTGTGGTGGACAGAGATGGAATAGTTAATCAATGTTTTAGGTTTAATAATGCCCCCCCAAGATGTCCATGTTGTAATCCTCAGAACATATGAATTTACCTTATATAGGAAGAAACTTTGCAGATGTGATTGAGGTAAGGATTTGGGGATGAGGAAATTACCTTGACTTATCCCAATAGGCCCTAAATGCAACTGCAATAGTCCTTACAAGAAGGAGGCAGAGGAACATTTTGAACTTCAGTAGAGGAGAAGTCCATGCCACTGAGATTAGAGTGATGGGGCAAGGACACGAGGAATGCAGGCATGGAAAGGAATCTCTCCTGGAGCCTCCAGATGGAACCAGCCCTGATGACACATTGACTTTAGCTCCTTAAGACTTATCTTACACTTCTGCCCTTCAGACTGTTAGAGAATAAATTTGTGTTGTTTTAAGCCTTTCAGTTTGTGATGATTTGTTACAGCAGCACCAGAAAATTAATACAATCAATAGAATGATGAAATCAAAGAAAAAAGTTTGCATTTCAAATAATTCAAAGCTGTATGTTCTTCTGCTGACATAAAGAGGAGATTGATATGGTGAATAAAAATGCTGAATAAAGGTTATAGGTATTAAAGTGAATATATACGTTTATAAAACCCTATGTAATCTATGTTACAAAAATTTCCCTTTTGAGGCCTGCAGTACAGTAATTAGTCTTCACCTCTTTCAAGTTACAAGTCCCTGCCTTTTAAATCTTAGTTATAGCTTTTGTGAAGTCTTGCCTATGTTCCAGCTCTAAGACCAAGATACATGGGCCCAAGGATTATTACATAAATTTAGATGACCACTTTTTACATAATGTTTTATTTTGATCTAATTCCGAACTTATAGAATAGTGGCAAGAATAATACAAGAAACTTCTGTAATCCTTTACCCACGTTCACCAGTTGCACTTTGCATCATTTACACACATGCTCTCCCTCTCTCTACACACACACACACACACACACACACACACACACTAGGTTTCTGAAAAATTTGAGAGAGTTGGAGACATTTTTTTCTCTTTACCCCAAATACTCATGTATATTTCCTAAGAATATGGATATTCTCTTGCATAACTACAGTATTAATTTCAAAAAACAATTAAACTTTGATAAAATTATCTAACCCCAAAATCCATATTCAAATGTTGACAATTGTCCCCCAAATATCTTATTATCGCTATTTTTTTCTCCCAGTCAAGGATCCAATCCAGTAACACTCATGGCATTTAAGTGTCATATCTTTTTAGACTTCTTTCCTGTGCAGTTCCTTGGCCTTTCTTTGTCTTCCCAGTCTTTGACACTTCTGAAGAGTGCAGATTAATTATTGTGTAAAATATCCCTCAGACTGGGTTTGTCTGAGGTTTCTTTCTAGTTCAGTTTTGCATGCTTGCGAGACACATGGCAAAAAGTACATCAAAAAGTGCATCTCAGGGCATCAAATCAGGAGTACTTTGATGTCAGTTTATCTGTGTTGGTGATGATCATTTTGAACACCTACTTAGGGTTATGTATAGGAGGTTTCTCCACAGTCAAGTTATTATTATTATTATTTATTTATTTATTTTTGCGGTACGTGGGCATCTCACTGTTGTGGCCTCTCCCATCACGGGGCACAGGCTCTGGACACGCAGGCTCAGAGGCCATGGCTCACAGGCCCAGCCGCTCCGTGGCATGTGGGATCTTCCCAGACCGGGGCACGAACCCGTGTCCCCTGCATCAGCAGGCGGACTCTCAACCACTAAGCCACCAGGGAAACCCCAAGTTATTATTTTTTTCGCCTCTTAAATGAATAAGAAAGTTGTGGGGAGAAACTTGGAGACTCTGTAAGTATCCTTTTCTCACCCCACTTTCATTCACAGCATGATGATTTTCTAATTCCACCATTCCCTCAATATTTATTAGTTGGCACAGTAGAAAGCATTTCCTTTTTCTCTTTCTTCCTTTTTTTCTTTCATATATATCAGTGTGGACTCATACTTTGTGTCTACCTTCTTTCTTTCACTCAGCATAATGTCTGAGATTCATCCCTGGTATGGGAAGTATCAGTAGTTCTTTCCTTCTGGAGAATTTCCCACTGTTTGAATATACCACAATTTGCTTTTCCATTCACCTGTTAATGAGCATTTGGGTTGTTTTCAGCTTTTGATGCCTGTGAATGTTCTCATGCCTTTTTGTGGATGTGTATTTTCTTTCCTCTTTGGTAAATATTTAGGAGTAGAATTTCTGAGTCATAAGGTAGATGTATGTTTAACTATATAAGAAATTGCCGCAATGTATGGGAGTTTCATTTCTTCCGCGCCTTGGCCAATATTGGGTATTTTCAGTATTTTTCATTTTAGCCATTCTAGTTGGGTATGGAGTAGTATCTCATCATAGTTTTGTTTTTTTTGCTGCACGGCTTGCGGGATCTTAGTTCCCTGACCAGGGATCAAACCAGGCCCACAGCAGTGAGAACACTGAGTCTTAATCACTGAACTGCCAGGGAATTCCCTCACTGCAGTTTTAATTTGTGTTTCCCTGTTGACTAATAATACTGAGATCTTTATTGTATGCTTACTGGACGTTCATAAAGCTTCTTTTGCCATGTGTCTCAAAGTTTTTTATCACCTTTTCTTCTTGGATTGGTATCTTTTATTATTGAGTTATAGCAGTTATTTTTTCATTCTGGGTACAAGTCCATTTTCGAGTCTGTGGTTTCCTACTCAGTTTCTTAAGTGATTTTTTTTTTTTTTTGCGGTACGCGGGCATCTCACTGTTGTGGCCTCTCCCATTGCGGAGCACAGGCTCTGGACGCGCAGGCTCAGCGGCCATGGCTCACGGGCCTAGCCGCTCTGCGGCATGTGGGATCTTCCCGGACTGGGGCACAAACCCGTGTCCCCTGCATCGGCAGGCGGACTCCCAACCACTGTGCCACCAGGGAAGCCCCTCTTAAGTGATTTTTGATGAGAAGTTTTTTAATTTTGAGGAAGTACAATTTATCAATTTTTTTCTTCTATGGTTGTTTCTCTCTCTGTTCTAAGAAATCTTTGCCTTTTCCCAGGTTTTGACAATATACTGATATTTTTCCTTTAGACTCTCTAGAGTTTTAGCCTTTACATTTAGGTCTATGATTTATCTTGAATTAATGAGGTAGAGGTCACAGTTCTTTTGTTTCCACGTGAATATCCAGTTTTCCAGCATAATTTATTAAAGACTTTTGTTTCCTCATTGAATTGCTTTGGTACCTTTGTTACCTTTGTTTGAAATCTAGAAGTGTGATAACTCCAGCTTTGCTGTTTTATCTTAGGATTGATTTTGTTTTTCCAGGCCTTTTGTGGTTCCATAGAAATTTTAGGATTGTTTCTTCTATTTCTGTGAGTTGGCATCTTTGCCCAAAATGAAATAAACATATAGGTGTTGGCCTATTTCTGCTCTTTATTCTGTTCCATTGATCTATGTGTCTATTCTGTTGCCAGTATTATACATCTTGATTACTATAATTTTATATTGTAGGTCAGAAACTACATTTTATACTTTGATTTATACTTTGTACAGTGGATATTTTAGAGTATTTGCACATGCTAAAGCACAGAGAACACAACATCCATTTAGTAAATATCTTTGGATTAGCTATAATAAAAAGCAAATGACACACCTTAAAGTTACAAACATTATATCAATTATATCTCAATAAAGCTGGGAAAAAAAAGAAAATAACTATTATATGTATCCATGTATATTTTCCATTCTAATTGGCCCTTCTTAAGTATTTACCATGTCAAATATATAATGAACATAAAATAAAACTATTTTATTTAAATTCACTTTATGGAAGATAAGACATCGCACACTCAAACCAAAGAGGGGTCTCATAAGAACCTGGATAAATATGTGATAAGTATCCTGTAAAAAGGCACTGAGGCTGCTTGGAAGGATTCTATAAAGCACAAGCTCAGGTTTAAACCAGTTTTAAGTAAATCTTGATAAAGGGCCTTCTCAGTTAAATAAAACTATTTAGTTCTTCCCCAAAGAAGTAAAAAATATACCTGAAGCCTTTAACTTCAGGGCTCTCTGAAGGCTCCATTCTTCACTGTTTGTATAACTTCCTTTTAAAACAATTGAAATCATGTCTGGAAGCATGCAAAGTGGTCCTGTTTCCTATTTTAATATTTTTGTAAGTAGATACAGTTCAGTATCATTTAAGGTCTTCATTAATAATGAGAGTATAGACAAGATGAAAAAATAAAGATCTAAGTTCTCAGATTCCATTTTTGAAGTAAGAAGAAAGAAATATATTTGCCAGTCACGGAGTAAACCTAAATATCTTTCAAAACTATTGAACCTACTGAAAGCTTTTCCTAAGGACAACCCAGGCAGGAATCAATACAAAGCAGTAAAGTGACTGCTTTGCTTGCCTTCCAAAAAGTGCTGTAGAAAATGAATATTTAATGATAGACAAACCAATATGCTGAATGGAAGGAATAATGGCTTGGATAGAAGGATATTGTTACACTGGAGGATCAAGTGAATTACAATTAGTCTAATGATGAAACTTTTAAGTCTTTGCTTTATGGCTGTTGTCCTGAAATACTAGTCATGGGTCTGTTATAAATCCTACTTTCATGGTCCACAGAGCTTTACCACATGCATACAGATAATTCATCCTTATAATTATCTACAAGGGGTCCATGAACTTAAGATTGAATTTACTTATTTCTTTTCCTTGGCTTAGCATTTTTACCTGATAAAACAGAAGACGTATCAACAGTCTACAATGTTTTTAAAAAGCCATTTCAAAGATCTCTTAGTTTCCGGTTCACCTTGGTCTCTCAAAGATAAGGAATAATTCCATCCAGCAGCAACAAAGATGTCTGACAGGTCAGGCTTATCTGGGAAGAGTCAACCTACAAGAAGGTTTGAAATCAAACTAATTGGGAAAATTTCCCCCTTTTAAAGCGATGGATTTGTTAGTCCATTTCCAGAGAGATGAAATGGCCAGTCCTTTTATTCCATGAGGATTTTTTTTCTGGAGGTGCTAAACTTTTTCTCAGAGGGAGCCACTTGATTTTCTCAAAGCCTTAGAATTGTTGGGGTCCATTGGGTGTGTCTGTGCAAGTTATTGAGTCAGAGAATGAAGAGGGAGATGACTGTGGGGGTGGGGTGGGGGTGGGGAGGTGGTTATAGAAAAGTCTCTCTTTTGAATCCCAGAATATGTTTACTATATCATTTTTATTTTTACCTCCCTAAATAAACTCTTTTGGGATATGGTTCTATTTTCTCCTTTCCAGTTCTATATTCAAAAATTCATTGTTTCGACTTACTGGAATAGTCTTGAGATTTTCAGTTCTTAATGAATGGGGTTATTGACAAGAGATGGAAGGCCCAAAATTTGGGGGCAAGTTAAAGCGATCAGCTAATAGAAGTCATCTAAACTCTTCTTAAGACACTGTCATTTTGGAACAACTAAGCAAAGCTGTATAACCTAGAGTAAATTATTTGACTACTCTGTGCCTCAAATTCTTCATCCATAAAATGGAACTTAAAAATAGTACTAAGCCCATAGGGTTGTTGCAAACATCAAATAAAATTATTACATGCGAAAATACTTAGAACAATGCCTAGCACATAGCAAGTATTCTACAAATGTTACACATCATTATTATAATTGCATTTTCTTTAAAAAAAAAAGAAATCTAATGAGCCATCTTGTGCCATTTATATCAGTCAAAGTCCTTTTCTGATCTATATCAATTATATTCATACATTTCTATATAATTTTGTAATATAATCATGGGTTCAAGTTGTTTTACTTTATTTCATGTAAATGTATTCACTATTACATCCTCCACTTGTCATTTTAATTTGTATATGACAATATATTGCGGTTTACTTACTTATTTAAATATTTTGGGGCATTTGAATTGATGCTAATTTTCCCTATTGTAGGTAATGCTGCTCTGACAATTTCAATGTAAATTAGTTTTCCTCCCTCGAAGAGAAAGAATGCGTAATGGGTCAAATAGCATGTTACAGATTATCCTCCAGAAAGATCTAACCATTTTACCATGCATTTCTACCATTAATGTATAAAGTATACCTTCTGCCTCTCCCCAGAGACTAGTCAAGATAGGGTTTTACAATTTTAAAATTTCTTCCAGTTTAATATGTCTGTAAGGGAGACATGAAGTTGGCTGGATTTGCCTTTTCTTTTTCACTTTTAATACAACTGTGATTTTTTTTTAAAAAACGTGATGATTTAGTCTACATTTTTTTGACTGTATACTTTTTGACCATTTATCAAGTGGAAAGTAGTTATTGACTTACATAATCATTTATTTCCTCATATATTTTTGGGAGAAATCTATAATCAGGTTATGTTTATAACATATCTATTCTATATTAGAAATTTTCTCTTATAATACTTTAATTTTATATTTTGTTACATGAAAATTAAAAGTTTTAAAAGCATATTCAATTAATCTATTTTATTCCTGGTAACAACCTTCAGTTTTCCAGTGATTAGAAGTACATGTTCTCGCCACACCTGGGATAAATAAGCTACTCTTCAGTTTTTAAAAAATTCTTTTACTCTTTGATACAGCTGGAATTTATTGTAGTGTTTGGGTCTCATGCGTTTATCTGAGTTGATTCTTTCCAACTTGTTAGCCAACTATTTGAAAGACAATGTATTAAGAGGTTATCCCTTGTCCAATATTTGTTTTGTCTCTGTTATAGGTCATATTTCAAACTACATTAACTCAATACCATGATTTTGATCACTGTGGCAGTGAGTTCAGTTTTCCAAATCTGCTAGGCTGAATCCATCCTTATTACCTGTGAAAATGTTGATATTGTCATTCATTTATTTTTCACTACTAGTTCTCTCAGGAATTTCACTTTTACTGCAATAAATCTATATATTAAAATAAAAAATATTGATGTCTTTATTTAGTCTCTCTGAAAAAACACATGGCCCAATTCTTTAGTTATGTTTTAAATTTTTTTCCCATTAGGATTTAAGCATAAAAAAACATGTTTCAATTAAATTACTTCCAGGTATCTAATGCATTTGTTGATATGATGAACTCTGTTTTCTAGTTGTGTATAATAATTAATTTTTATTTGCCTCCATTGAAATTTTAAGCATGCAGCCATGCCATATGCAAATGTATATTTGTTTACACTATCTATTTAGTGATGTGGTAGCAGAATTACCTCCTTATGTTTCTGTTTTTTAAGTAAATTGACTAAGGTGTGACCTGACTCTAGTGTTTCCTCTCTAAGAGATCTTTAACAACAGATTATACAATTATTCCTGATCCTTTCATTTAAAACTTACAGTTAGTTTTAAGTTGTGTATTATTTTTGAGCTATAGATCTGGGGTTGGAGCACAAAAGTAAATCTAATGGAGAATTATGAAGAGTTATAAAGTACAGTTGTTTGGTGCTTGGAGGTCAGATTGACCTGGGTTTCCATCCTAATCCTGTTATTTATTAGCTGTGTGACACTGGGCGTATTTCTAACCAAACCGGGTTTCAATTTTTCATTTATAAAATGGGTAAAATAATACCTACTTAATAGGGTTGCTGTGAGTAATTAAATAACATATATAAACTATAAAATGCCTATAACAGTGCATGGCACACAATCAAGGTTTGGTATTATTATTTTTATAATCATAATTAACCTTAATGACTCAGAATTTTAACCAAGAAATTCTTGAATCCATGCTACCTATCAAGCTACCATTTTACTGCTGTTTAATCAGTAACTTCTCAAGTGTATGTTTCTATATTTTCTTTTTAAATTTTTTATTGAAGTATAGTTGGTTTACAGTGCTGTGCCAACTTTCCTATATTTTCTGAATTGCCTGCATTGATAGGAGCATCTCTGTTATTAAATCCACTCTTTTTACATCTTAGTAAACATATTTTTCCTATGCTTTTTAATTTCAGTTATGTCATCCTTTGCATTTAAAAGATTTTCATAACCTTACTTCAAGATTCCAACCAAACAACATAGTTTTGACTAAAACAAAGGGATCCTCCAAGGTTCTCTCATGCTGAAGCAGCTATCTCTACTGTCGCATTTTAATCAATTCTTATTCCTTCACAGAGATTACATTTCTCATAATTACAAGTGAAATGAACATAGGGCTTATGAAGACCTGGGTTTAAATTCTATTTCAGAAGATCGTGGTGATGATTAGATTAAAGCAAATGGAAATAACAGATGTGGAAACTACTAGCAAAATGCCTGGCACATAGTAGACTTCAAGTAAAAGCCTGTTGCCTTCTACTCTTTCCCTTTGATTTCTCTATGGATCCCTTTTAGCATCCACAGGGGCTTCTGCCAACCTGTCTGAAAATTTCATTCTCTGTGCTGTCAAGAAATGTCCACCATACAGGGTTTGTGGTGACCAAGAGCTTCTATTTGATAGTCACTGTATCTGCAAGATAGAGGGTCATCAATCTCCTCATAAAAACAGCAGACCACGGGTAGCAAAATCAAAACCCGTGGATAGCACCTATAACAGGTTTGTTATAGGTGATAAGGTATTTGCATGAACCCCAAGATATGAGTAATTGAGGAAAAGTACAGCCACAGGAACTGGGTGGTAGCTGCAGCTGTACAGTAAAAGCAGAGGGAAACAGTGAGGCATTCATAGATCTGAGAGTCTCAAAACAGCCAAAAAATGCTTACTAGAAAGCTTGCTGGTTCATTTTGAGAATCGTAGCTAAAACTGGAAGAAATTTTGCCCACACTGATGGCAGGGGTGTGCAAAGTGTCTGGAGGGGCTCAATGAATGTTCAAAATTAATCAGACAAATTTCAACTCCAGGACAAGCACAGCACAGAAGAGAAACTTCTGGGAAAATAATGCTGAGTATAACAGGGACAATAGAGACAAAGAAAAGAGAGAGTCCAATAAGTGAGGAAGGAGAACAGCTAAAAGATCTCAGAAAGTAAGCTGCTGTATTTTTAAACATTACACAAAACAACAAAAAAGAGAGTAATAGAGCTGTGAAATTGGAAAAGCTATCTCAAATCCTGGCCTCCTTCTAAAAGTTCAGGACAACATAAAATGAGAAAAAAAATTATCAAGGTTAAATTCCATATAAAATCACTGTAAGAAAAAAGAAAATATGAAACTGAATAACATCCATACAGACAATAACAAAAATGCCTGCCTACCAAAAAGATAAAACCATTACCTACTTTTTCAATATGAGCTAAAAACATTAAAGAAATCATACAAGATACTTCAAAAACAAACAAACACATAAACTCACAGAAGAAAAAGATCAGATTTGCAGTTACCAGAGGTGGGGGTTAGTGAGAGTGGGAATTAGATGAAGGGGATCAAAAGTTATAAAATTATGCTTACAAGAAAAATACATTTATCTTATTTAATAAATACATGTATGTGCAACATGATAAATATAATTAACACTGCTGTATGTTATATAAGACAGTTGTTAAGAGAGTAACACCTAAGAGTTCTCATCACAAGGAAAAAATAGATTTTTTTCAATTTCTTTAGTTTTGTATCTATATAAGATTATGGATGTTCACTAAACGTATTGTGGTAATCATTTCATGATGTATGTAACTTAAATCTTTATGCTGTCCACCTTAAACTTATACAGTGCTGTATGTCAATTATAGTCCAATAAAACTGGAAGAATATAAAAAATAAAAAATTCTAAATAGTTTTGAAATTAAAGAATAATAAAAAGACATTGTACAAGATATGGGACAATAACAAAAATGAGAACTAGAAAACCTCAGAAATGAGGTGATAAAACTCAGGAAAAAGTTAGAAACAGAAACAAAATCAATTCAGAAATGAAGACTAAACTAAAAGTAACTGAAGAATTAGTAAACACAAATGGGACTTCCCTGGTGGTCCAGTGGTTAAGAATCTGCCTTCCAATGTAGGGGATGTGAGTTCGATCCTTGGTTGGGGAACTAAGATCCCACATTCTACAGGGAAACTAAGCTCACATGCCACAACTACTGAGCCTACACGCTCTAGAGCTCACGTGCTGCAACTAGAGAGAAGCCCGTGCACCACAACAAGAGAAATCCTCATGCTGCAATGAAGAGCCCGTACGCCACAACAAAAGATTCTGTGTGCCACAACTAAGACCCAGTGCAGCCAAATAAATATATTAATTAAAAAAAATTAGTAAACACAAGAGATGTGAATTAAGAAAAATAGAAGATGAAAGAGAAAAAAATTACAAGAAAAAAAGAACTGAAGGAAAGATACTGAAAGAATTTGAAAGAGACAAATTTAGAAATAGTCAAAGAAGCTATAACAAATGTTTAATGGGAGTCCCTAAAGCAGAAAACCAAAGCAAGGGGCAGAATAACTGCAAGAAAACATGATCAAGGACACTTTCTTAAATTTAAAAAAATATATATTTGAAATTACATATTGAAAAGTTATACTATATACCTGTAAAAATTGACCCAGAACTAGCAAAATCAATACATATTATAGTAAAATTACTAGATTTTAAAGAACAATATTCTTATGGACTTCCCTGGAAGTCCAGTGGTTAAGACTCCACGCTTCCAATGCAAGGGGCATGGGTTCGATCCCTGGTCAGTGAACTAGGATCCCACATGCTGTGTGGCATGGCAAAGAAAAAAAGAAAAAAAAGAACAATATTCTTTTGGGCATCCAGGCAAAAAGTCCACTTATAAAGGAAAACAATCAGATTTGTCATCAAACTTTTTGACAGCAATGATTTAGACAGAACCAAATGGTATAACATACTTAAGATATTCAAAGTAATCAAATGTGAATCAAGGGCTCTTAAGCATAAAGGCTGCATACAAAATGTTATCACTGTGGTGCAAAACTCAGGGAATGTTGTTCCCAGGAGCACTTCCTAAGGAATCTATTTGAGAACCAGCTTCAGACAACCATAATGACAAGAGACATTGGCATATGGACTGGCGTAAGCATTAAATACACACATACACATATGCATATATTTGTATGTATGTATATGTGTACTTGTACTTACGCTAGGACAAATAAGACTAAATAAGGATGTGTGAGGCTACAATCTGCAGTGGCAATACACTTGACAATGTAGATAAAATACAGCTATAAAACTTGAAAAGATAGTGGGGATAGCAAATACAAAAAAAATTTTAGAAGGAACCAAGATGGCAGAGTAGATGGACGTGCTCTCACTCCCTCTTGTGAGAATGCCAGAGTTACGGCTAGCTGCTGGACAATCATTGACAGGAGGACACTGGAGTTCACCAGAAACGGTACCCCACATCCAAAGACAAAGGAGAAGCCACAGTGAGATGGTAGGAGGGGTGTAATCACAGTAAAATCAAATCCCATAACTGCTGGGTGGGTGACTCACAGACTGGAGAACACTTATACCACAGAAATCCACCCACTGGAGAGAAGGTTCTGAGCCCCACATCAGGCTTCCCAACTTGGGTTCCAGCAACTGGAGAAGGAATTCCTAGAGAATCAGACTTTGAAGCCTAGTGAGATTTGATTGCAGGACTTTGAAAGGACTGGGGCAAACAGAGACTCCACTCTTGGAGGGCACACACAAAGTAGTGTGTGCATCAGGAACCAGGGGAAGGAGAAGTGACCCCAGGGGAGAGTGAGCCAGACCTACCTGCTAGTGTTGGAGGGTCTCCTGCAGAGGGGGGGGGTGGCTGTGGCTCACCGTGGGGACGAGGAAACTGGTGGCAGAGGTTCTGGGGAGTGATCCTTGGCGTGAGCCCTCCCAGAGTCTGTCATTGGTCCCACCAATGAGCCCAGGTAGGCTCCAGTGTTGGGTTGCCTCAGGCCAAAGAACCAACAGGGAGGGAACCCAGCCCCACCCATCAACAGTCAAGCAGATTAAAGTTTTACTGAGCTCTGCCCACCAGAGCAACAGTCAGCTCTACCGACCACCAGTAGATCAAGCCTCAGTAAATTTAAGAAAATTGAAATCATATCAAGCATCTTTTCTGACCACAATGCTATGAGATTAGAAATGAATTACAGGGAAAAAAATGTAAAAAACACAAACACATGGAGGCTAAACAATACGTTACTAAATAACCAAGAGATCACTGAAGAAATCAAAGAGGAAATTAAAAAATACCTAGAGACAAATGACAATGAAAACATGATGATCCAAAACCTATGGGATGCAGCAAAAGCAGTTCTAAGAGGGAAGTTTATAGCTATACAAGCCTACCTCAAGAAACAAGAAAAATCTCAAACAATCTAACCTTACACCTAAAGGAACTAGAGAAAGAAGAACAAACAAAACCCAAAGTTAGCAGAAGGAAAGAAATCATAAAGATCAGAGCAGAAATAAATGAAATAGAAACAAAGAAAACAATAGCAAAGATCACTAAAGCTAAAATCTGGTTCTTTGAGAAGATAAACAAAATTGATAAACCATTAGCCACACTCATCAAGAGAAAGAGGGAGAGGACTCAAATCAATAAAATTAGAAATGAAAAAGGAGAAGTTACAACAGACACTGCAGAAATACAGAACATCCTAAGAGACTACTACAAGCAACTCTAGGCCAATAAAATGGACAACCTGGAAGAAATGGACAAATTCTTAGAAAGGTATAACCTTCCAAGACTGAACCAGGAAGAAATAGAAAATATGAACAGACCAATCACAAGTAATGAAATTAAAACTGTGATTAAAAATCTTCCAACAAACAAAAGTCCAGGACCAGATGGCTTCACAGGTGAATTCTATCAAACATATAGAGAAGAGCTAACACCCATTTTTCTCAAACTCTTCCAAAAAATTTCAGAGGAAGGAACACTCCAAAACTCATTCTATGAGGCCACCATCACCCTGATACCAAAACCAGAAAAAGATACTACAAAAAAAGAAAATTACAGACCAATATCACTGATGAATATAGATACAAAAATCCTCAACAGGGCTTCCCTGGTGGCGCGGTGTTTGGGAGTCCACCTGCCGATACGGGGGACGCGGGTTTGTGCCTCAGTCCGGGAGGGTCCCGTGTGCTGCGGAGCAGCTGGGCCCGTGGGCCGTGGCCGCTGGGCCTGCGCGTCCGGAGCCTGTGCTCTGCAGCGGGAGAGGCCACAGCAGTGAGAGGCCTGCGTACGCAAAAAAAAAAAAAAAAAAAATCCTCAACAAAATACTAGCAAACAGAATCCAAAAACACATTAAAAGGATCATACGCCATGATCAAGTGGGATTTACCCCAGGGATGCAAGGATTCTTCAATACATGCAAATCAATCAATGTGATACACCATACTAACAAGCTGAAGAATAAAAACCATATGATCATCTCGATATATGCAGAAAAAGCTCTTGACAAAATTCAACACCGATTTATGATAAAAACTCTCCGGAAAGTGGGCATAGAGTGAACCTCAACATAATAAAGGGCATATATGACAAACCCACAGCAAACATCATGCTCAATGGTGAAAAATTGAAAGCATTTCCTCTAAGATCAGGAATGAGACAAGGATGTCCACTCTCACCACTATTTTTCAACATAGTTTTGGAAGTCCTAGCCATGGCAATCAGAGAAGAAAAAGAAATAAAAGTAATACAAATTGGAAAACAAGAAGTAAAACTGTCACTGTTTTCAGATGACATGATACTATACATAGAGAATCCTAAGAATGCCACCAGAAAACTAGTAGAGCTAATCAATGAATTTGGTAAAGTTGCAGGATACAAAATCAATGCACAGAAATCTCTTGCATTCCAATACACTAATGATGAAAACTGTGAAAGAGAAATTAAGGAAACACTCCCATTTGCCATTGCAACAAAGAGAATATAATACCTAGGAATAAACCTACCTAGGGAGACAAAAGACCTGTATGCAGAAAACTATAAGACACTGATGAAAGAAATTAAAGATGACACCAACAGATGGAGAGATACACCATGTTCTTGGATTGGAAGAATCAATATTGTGAAAATGACCAAACTACCCAAAGAAATCTACAGATTCAGTGCAATCCATATCAAATTACCAATGGCATTTTTTATGGAACTAGAACAAAAAATCTTAAAATTTGAATGGAGACACAAAAGACCCTGAATAGCCAAAGCAGTCTTGAGGGAAAAAAACGGAGCTGGAGGAATCAGACTCCCTGACTTCAGACTATACTACAAAGCTACAGTAATCAAGACAATATGGTACTGGCACAAAAACAGAAACATAGATCAATGGAACAAGATAGAAAGCCCAGAGATAAACCCATGCACCTTTGGTCAACTAATCTATGACAAAGGAGGCAAGGATATACAATGGAGAAAAGGCACTCTCTTCAATAAGTGGTGCTGGGAAAACTGGACAGCTACATGTAAAATAATGAAATTAGAACACTCCCTAACACCAAACACAAAAATAAACTCAAAATGGATTAGAGACCTAAATGTAAGACCAGACACTATAAAACTCTTAGAGGAAAACATAGGAAGATCACTCCTTGACATAAATCACAGCAAGATCTTTTTTGATCCACCTCCTAGAGTAATGGAAATAAAAACAAAAATAAAGAAATGGGACCTAATGAAACTCAAAGCTTTTGCACAGCAAAGGAAACCATAGACAAGACGCAAAGACAACCCTCAGAATGGAAATAAATATTTGCAAACGAATCAACGGACAAAGGATTAATCTCCAAAATATATAAACAGCTCATACAGCTCAATATTAAAGAAACAAACAACCTAATCCAAAATTGGGCAGAAGACCTAAGTAGACATTTTTCCAAAGAAGAGATACAGATGGCCAAGAAGCACATGAAAAGCTGCTCAACATCACTAATTATTAGAGAAATGCAAATCAAAACTACAGTGAGGTACCACCTCACACCAGTTAGAATGGGCATCATCAGAAAATCTACAAACAACAAATGCTGGAGAGGGTGTGGAGGAAAGGGAACCCTCTTGCACTGTTGGTGGGAATGTAAATTGATACAACCACTATGGAGAACAGTATGGAGGTTCCTTAAGAAACTAAAAATAGGGCTTCCCTGGTGGCACAGTGGTTGAGAGTCTGCCTGCTGATGCAGGGGACACGGGTTCGTGCCCCGGTCTGGGAGGATCCCACATGCCGCAGAGCGGCTGGGCCCGTGAGCCATGGCTGCTGGGCCTGCGCGTCCAGAGCCTGTGCTCTGCAACGGGAAAGGCCACAACAGTGAGAGGCCCGCGTACCGCACACACACACACACAAAAAAAAAAGTAAAAATAGAATTACCGTATGATCCAGCAATCTCACTACTGGGCATATACCCAGAGAAAAGCATAATTCAAAAAGACACATGCACCCCAATGTTCATTGCAGCACTATTTACAATAGCCAGGTCATGGAAGCAACCTAAATGCCCATTGACAGATGAATGGATAGAGAAGTTGTGGTACATATATACAATGGAATATTACTGAGCCATAAAAATGAATGAATTTGGGTTATTTGTTGAGATGTGAATGGATCTAGAGACTGTCATACAGAGTGAAGTACGTCAGAAAGAGAAAAACAAATATAGTATATTAACGCATGTATGTGGAACCTAGAAAAATTGTACAGATGAACCAGTTTGCAGGACAGAAGTTGAGACACAGATGTAGAGAACAAACGTATGGACACGTAAGGAGGAAAGGTCACGGGGAGGTGGGGATGGTGGTGTGATGAATTGGGTGATTGGGATTGACATGTAGACACTGATGTGTATAAAATTGATGACTAATAAGAACCTACTGTATAAAAAAGTAAACGTACTGTATAAAAAAGTAAATAAAAGTAAATAAAATAAAATAAAATTCAGAATTTGAAAAAAAAGTTTTAGTTGTTTGCCGTAATCTCATTGGAGTTGGTGTTAATGATATTGTGTTCTGGGGCCATTGTGTGGTGTGTGTATACTGTGTGATTAAGTAAATAAATAATTATGTAACTTTCTAGTTCTATCATCTCCTTTGTCCCTGTAAATCAAGATTCTCAGTGTGGAAAATTTATATTTGGTCTAGGTATAGATAGAGAAAATAGGTAACAGCTATATGTATAGAATATTGCCTAGCTCTGTCCTAGAAATAGTGACTAACCCAGCATCAATGAACTTCCTCAGCACTCAGATTATGATCTAGGAATACCCCTTACCACTAAGAGAAACCAGCTTCTTAGAGAAATGACTAATTCCAAGTCTGGGTTTGGAAATATACAAGATAATCCTGGAAATTATTGTCTTATCACATAGCAAGGAAGTTCTCAAAGGTTTCTAGTATCATGTGACAAGGCCTCCGCTAACTTTAAGATGCTCCCAAAGGCCAAAGATGAGAAAATTTTATAATAACTGTAATGGACTGAAACATAAGAGTTTATAATGAAAACAAAACCAGAGACCTATATGGTTACCTTTGTAGGATTCCAGGGAAATAGCTCATTGTTTTATTAAAGGTGGTAAATATAGGGAAAGAACTGAGTATTTTCCCCAATTTTTCCTATATTACCTATTTCACTGGGTAATGAAATATTAGTGGAGAATTATGTTTCTTTTTGTAGAAATATTCCAGCCAATATGTGAGGATGGAACAGTTGAATTAGAATATCATTTGTTTTTGCAACCTCTAATGAATTAATGGATGAAGGCTTTGAGCATCCATGGCTGCTAACATCACAAAAAGTGAGTCAACCAGTCATTTTATGCCACCTGGTGAAAGAACACAATACCATCGATGAGGTATTCTTCCCTCAATCATGATCAAACCTGAATCTGATCAAGCCTGTAGGCCCAACCACCTGGAGATAGAACAAAGGAACAGGGGTGCATCAGCAAAATCCATACAGTGGGGAATTGTACAAGTCAAATGATCCCATTTCTTCAGCAAATATATTGCAAAGAGAATGGGGGAGCGGGAGGGAGAGAGAGAGAAAGAGAACATGCAGATTAAAATAAATATTTAAAAGAACAGGCAAAACTAAACTTTATTCTTTCGGAATAGAAAAATAGATGATAAAATTACAAAGAAAAGCAAGGAAGTGATTATCATAAAAATCAAAATGTGTTTACCATTAGGGCTGAAGGAGGGGTCATGATTAGGATGGGTGCTTGGCAACATTCTATTTCTTTCCTATTTTTTTTTTTTTCTGGCAACAATCTAAAACCTAATATTTTTTTCCTTCCAGTTTTATTGAGATATAATTACATACAGCACTGTGTAAGTTGAAGATGTATTTACACATAATGATTTGACTTACATATATTATGAAATGATTATCACAATAAGTTAGTGAACATCCATCTTCTCATTTAGATACAAAATAAAAGAAAAAAATTATTTTTCCTTGTGATGAGAACTCAGGATTCACTCTCTTAACATTCATATATAACGTACAGCAGTGTTAATTATATTTATCATGTTGGACATTACATGCCTAGTATTTATTTATCTTATAACTGGAAATTTGTACCTTTTAATTACCTTCATCCAATTCCCCCTCCCCGTCCCCCTCCTTTTATTTCTTGACCGAGGTAGTGGCTTAAATGATGTGTATTTTATAAAATGTATTGTTATGAATTTGTTTCATGCGGTTTTCTGTGTCTGTTATATTTTACAATTAGACTGTGGTGTAATAAGAATTGTACTAGGTCTTTGATCTGGATCCTGGCACAAAGCTCCTTAAAACTCTTGGAATTTCTCAGATAGGAATACCTTCTGTCATTCATAAGGTTGGTGAATGCGTCCAGGTCCTGGGAGGGTGGTGCATCCCACTTGCACGGGGGCAGGAATTCCTGTGCTCTGGATCCTTCTGGACCGCACTCTATGTACCTCTTCATCTGGCTCTTCTTCCTGTTCTTTACAATATCCTTTATAATAAACTGATAAATGTAAGTCAGTGTTCTTCTGAGTTCTGTGAACCTCTCTAGCAAATTAATCAAACCCAAGGAGGGAGTCATGGGAACCTCCAGTTTATAGGCAGTTGGTCAGAAGCACAGGTAACAACCTTGACTTGAGTCTGGCATCTGAAGTGGGGAAGTCTTGTGAGACTGAACCCTTAAACTGTGGGATCTGATGCTATCAAAGAACTGAGTTAAATTTGTAAGACACCCAGTCAGTGTTCGCAGAGAATTAAATTGCTTTTGTTGGAAAAAATACAATGGAGAAGGTTAAACAAATTCACCCGTATCTTTCTGGATACAAGCTTTGAACTAGTTAAATTCATATTTAAAGGGTTTCTTCCAGGTACATTCAATTTAATGGAAACCTGTTGGAGTTTACCTAGAATGCCAAACTGTTAAAAGAGGCAACTCTGGGTATTTACACTAAAAGTGGCACTTAGTTTTGCCTTTTAACTTGTCAGCAATGGAAAATTCTCCACACTAAAGACCATTAAGAGGAATGGGATTGTTTCTTGGCACCAGAGGGTACTTGGTGGGGTATGGAAAGAAAACATGAGAACTTTTATCTAGCTATCTGTCTATTTTTTTTTTTGAAAGAAAATATTTTGATTTCTTTATTGTATATGTAAGGACATCTTTTCAGACTGGGATCTACCTTGTCTATTTTTAAATCTTATCCTTTTCTATTTTTGTGTGTAGCTTATTGTGTATATATCGGTACTCTAATGCCATATATAATTTATAAATAAATAAATGTTAGGCATGCATACTCAGTATAAAATAAACATCATTTAAACAAGGAACGGTGTTGGGGAAGGTAAGTCTTTCCTTAGCCTCAAGTTCACAGGCCAGTGGGAAGGGAAATGAGTGATATCCAATTCCAAACATGAGCTCACACGAAAATCATAAGTACACGAATAATAATATCCTATATTTTGTCCTCACAACAACCCCATGAGATCTAAGGAACTAATTTTATAGAAGAGACACAGATCTCAACAGGTCAAATCAATTAAAACATAGCTAGGTGTCAAAACTAAGTCCAATTTTGTCCTCGGTTTTGGAGGGATAATGGTATTTTTATTTTTTGTCCATGCCGGATGGCGTGTGGGAGCTCAGTTCCCTGACCAGGGATTGAACCAGTGTTCCCTGCAGTGGAAGCACAGAGTCTTAATCACTGAACAGCCACGGAAGTCCCAGTGGTATTTTTTGTTGTTTGTAGTAGATTTATTCTCCTATTTAAGATTTGCAGACAATAAATTGTTTTCCCTGGGTTAAATAACAAACACATATATATATACGTGTGTATACGTATATATATATGTATATATACATATATATATATGATATTTGGATTGTAAATTAGGGAAAATTAACCATAATTTTGTAGGTACTCAAAAAGAGATCAGAAATATACTTATACAAAATAGATAAATCTTTGGTGGTGTTACATTACCACCCTGGATTATCAACCTGACTTCTCAATGTTCTAGAAACCCAAAGTTAAGATTGTCTTACTTTCTGGTAACTAACCAGGTGCTGACTGGACAATGTTGGCACAGGGCAATGAGACAGAGGCCCACATGATGCTAGTGAGTATACACTGTATGGATAAAATAATGATGATAATATTTCCAGTGGCTGTTTCCTGAATTGCCAGCCTATGTTTAGAAAGGTGATTATATTTTGAGGAACGCTTATGTAACAGCATGAGGGCTAATGTCTGTTGTTCATTTAGTATAGGGCTCTTCCTACATCATTATGATTTTCAAACATTTGTTAGAACTTAGAGCACTAGGCCCACTTGACTGCATATCATTTGCAAGGAGGGAGATCTCAGTGTCAAGTATGGATCAGGAACTCTGAATCAAGACCAAAAGGTGCAAAAGAATTGAAGCAAAAATCAATCAGTAGATGAGGCCTGGACACAGGGTATCGGTCACAATTAAGCAACACTGAACCCATTAAGCTCCATGGTTTGCACGCTTTGCACTCTTTTTAGGTGATCACTGATCAATTAGAAAGGCCCAAGGGAAACAGAGGTGAGTTGGAAGGCTGCCCCCAGCTCTCTAAGGGTTTGCATTTGGCCAAGAGCATAAGGCCAGAGGCATAAATTAAAAGCAAATTCAAAAAGTCCAAGTAGACTGTGATAGTCTCAAAGATATGAGACTTCAGAGCTACACACTTATTATATTTGTCATGAAGCAGTAAATACTTTGAGATTGAAAATACATCCACTTTTTAAGGGAAGACTCTGTCAGATCAGAGCAAAGGCTAACCAGGTCCAAGTGTGACACAGTTATGTTTGTCAAGAGCAGATTATGAAGAACAGTAGTTTCTTTAGTCATGACATTTTAAGCAGTCAAAGTAAACATTTTCAAAGTGGTTTCATAACAAACTGATGGTGCTATATATTTTTTAATTTCTTCCTAACATGAAGTGGTCAAAAGCAGAATTACAGAACCACTTGTTTGTGTGTGAGCTAAAATAATTTTAGCATCATGCTATAAGAACGATTCCTTCTACAGAGTCTATAAATGGAATAAAAGGACCATTGAAGATGCCTTCCATGTTATGGGAGGATGGAAAATTTCTCGGACGTTCTCATGTCATTTTGATAAGAGAAAGCTATATTTCCTTATTATTGCTACTGCTCTGGACTTAACAAGAAACTTTTTTCTTTCTTGAGATACTTATTAATCTGCAGACTTCTACCCAAGAACAACCCTACTCTGAGAGTCACCCTTCTGGAACATTGAGAGAAGTGTCCACTTGAATCTCCAAGTCCATTAAGAAGAAAAATGGATACTTAGGAACCCAAGAATTATTTGTAAATAAATCAAGACCATTCACTGCTCTGATGCTGTTTTCTTGTTGTGCAATCACTGCTACAGCTGGTCAGTGTACATATTTGACCATGCATGTGTCATCATCTTGGGATACAAGTAACAAAAGTCATGTGGCAATTTGTAATGTACATTTTTCTCTTAACAAAAATAGGAAAAAAGTCATCCACAGTACCACAGAATTCCAGCATTCTGGGTCTCTATCACTTCCAATAATTCTTTATCAAGTGGCCAACTAGAAAATTTCTGGAATGTTGTATAAAGCAACTATGTCTATCTCTGAGGTGAGGGATGTGTGGAGATGTTAGAATTTGACTGTGAGCATATTCGATTTTCTGAAGCATATATGAAGGAACTGCTATCCATGCACATCTATTTACAGTCAATCCTTGATCGCAGTAGGCTGTTAAATGGTTTGATTGACATTGGCCTGGTCCCTGATTGGGTAAATACCTTTAAGTTGAGTTTTATTATACTTTGGGTTTTATTCAAAGTCACTATAAAAAAATAACCATATAAAGTTCCTTACAGTATTATCAACAATATATTGTTGTTTTCCATTCAGTAGTCTTGATTGGAAGCATGAGTGAGAAAAATTTTTCTTTGAATTCAGTGCTAGGAAAAGCTTTGCTTCCACTGAGGAACTATCAGTCCCTTTTGAAAAATGGTGATTATGTAACTGGCTGGGGCACTTGGCTACCAAGAAGCTCACTGGTTTACTCACTTGTTACTCAGTGGCATGTTTACTCTCACCTGTGTGCTTTTCCTTGGATTCTATTTTATACTTATAAATATTTATTTAAAAATTTTTACTGCGCCTGTCTTTGTGAGTTGTTCAAATCCCTCGTTCAGTGAAGTGGTGGTATAAGTAAATATAAATTAATACCAAATTTTTAAAAAGAGATCAAGTTTGGGAATAAAATAAATGACTCCATGGAATTCCCATGGAATTACTTCCTCCCTACTCAAATCAATGGTACTAGAGTTTCCCTCTTGGGAATTAAGGCTGGAATCCTTTTTCCATTTCTGATTGAATGTGACTTTGGGAAAATTAGCTGGAAGCTCTACCCCAGGGAGATGTCAATGTTAATAAAATTCTAAGGTATTTGCTAACTCTTCATTTTCACCATAATCACAGCATGTTAGAATTTTATGTACTAAAGTTTTCCTTTTTAGATAAACTAGAGAACAAATAGTTTGAAAGCATCTATTGAGCATTTTGCTTTTTTCCCCCATTAATGCATGAGAAATTTGATCATTTATTTTATCTCTAAGTGAAATTAGTAGGGAGGGAATATGAGCCATTCCTGGTGGCAAAACTTGAGGTGGTGAAAAATTTTAAGTTTTAGAACGGGTACTATTATTTACATGGTTCAAAATTCAAAAAATACAAAATTATATCTAGTTCAGTTTATCTTCAAACCCTGCCTTCCAGTTGTCTAGCTCCCTTCCCAAGAAGCAACCAATCTTATCAGTTTCTGGTCTATCTTTTCAGAGACATATTATGCTTCTACAAACAAACAACTGTATACAATTTCCCCTTTTTAATAGAAAATAACATACTATTACATAGTTGTTTTGTATTTAAAAATTTGTGCACATAATGTACCTTGGAGATCATTTCATGAAAGTTCAAAGAGCCTTCTCATTCTTTTTTTTTAAGCCTTCATAGGATGTCATTTTCTGGCTATATCATAATTTACCAGTCTTTTATTAATGAATGTACTTAAAAAAATCTTTTGTTATTAAAAATGCTGAAATGGACAAGCTTATATACACCTGCCATTTCTCATGTGTGTTGTAAGATAAATTCTTATAGGTAGACTTACTGGCTCAAAGGATACGTGCCTTTAATTTTGTAAGGTATTGTGAATTGCCCTTGACGGAGATCATTCTAATTTACATTCATAATCTGCATTGTGACTACTTGTTTCTCCACACTTCTGTCAACACACAGTGGTTATTAAACTTTCTAATCTTTGTTAATCTGAGCAGTGAAAAAATGGTTTCTCAGTATAGTTTTAATTTGCAGTTTTCTAATGGAGAAAAAAAATGCTAACTTATTTTTTTTTTAGGACAAAGGACCACAAAGTTATGTGGGGTTATTATCACCCTTAGTATTGTTCCTGGAGTCTGTAGCAGGTCAACATTAGAGTTCAGAGATCAAGAACATGGCAACATGCCCAGAACTGAGATGGAAAAAAGTCAGCAGGCCCCATTTCAAGCATATTTGCCTTGACAGCGTCCCAGATGATGTCCCTAGAAGGTAACTTCTGTTTTTATGTGGATGCAATTAGAAGCTAAGTTTCAGATTCCCCAATGGCCCCAAAAGCTGATTCTAAGTACTTAGGAGAAGGTTTTGTTTTGTTTTTGTTTTTTCCCTTCAATCTATACCATGGAAAAATGAAGTAAAACAGGTTCTATATTTATAGATATAACTAAGCCACACAGTAGAACTGTGGGGGGTTGGACCAAGTCACCTGGCTCACACGAGGGTTATAAAGATTAAATGGTATGTTTAACACCGCAGTTATTCTGCTTAGGGAGGAGGCGTGTTGCTAATTAGCATATTTGCCTGGTGACTTGCAGAAACAATGTCAGTGCTTTGTTTTATTTTGGTTTGTTTTTCGGTGCTTTTGCATAAGAGAGAACCATTCAAAGGTGTTTAATGCTGTACCTCTTTAAAAATAATCACAAAGGACTGTCATCATGTAATGGAATTAAAAGATTAGGAGTTAGGTTAGCTGGGTTTGTGCTTGCCCCTCACTAGCTGTGTGACCTTGAGCAAATCGCTTCACCTTTCTGAGCTTCCATTTCCTCACTTGAAAAATGGAGGTAATAATCTGACCTATATACCACTGGATCTTGCTGAAGAACTAATGGAACACTGTGCACATGAAAAGGCTTTATAACAGTAAATGGCACTACATCTGTTAGTTGATCTGATATTGATAGTATAGAAAACTTTGTCAATTACAGTATCCTTAGCTTAACTCTCAGAAAAAAACTTACTTCTCTTAAAAATCTTTTGGCAAATCCAAACCAGGTAATTAAACATTTAAAAAAAATTTCGACTCAAGTTGCCCGACATTTAATGGTTCAATAATGTTACATCCCTCGTAGGTGGACTAGCCCCTTTGGAAAAGCTTGGTATTAAAAATATGCCGATAGATGAAAATATTTTATGGGCGTAATAGACAGCTATGGTTGAAATTTGTTCAGTTTAGCAAAAAGGACGTAATTTGTGTTTAGAGAAAAGTGGGTCGGGCTTCGTTTCTGCCCCTGGTGTTCTAGTCTCCTTTCCACTTTTTTTTTTTTTTCGCGGTGCGCGGGCCTCTCACTGTTGTGGCCTCTCCCGTTGCGGAGCACAGGCTCCGGACGCGCAGGCTCAGCGGCCATGGCTCACGGGCCCAGCCGCTCCGCCGCATGTGGGATCTTCCCGGAACAGGGCACGGACCCGTGTCGCCTGCATCGGCAGGCGGACTCTCAACCACTGCGCCACCAGGGAAGCCCTCCTTTCCACTTTTTATTCGAAGATCTAACAGCTGGAGCTCATGGCTTTAACCTTTAATAGGTGTTTGCTGGTAAACCTTTTAGAAGCACGAAGATAGTACAGAGCGGGAGTTCAGACACTCTGAAGAGACAGTCACTGCTGGTTCCTTGCAAACCTCCGCCCAGATAATTCTGCCACCTTCTCACTCCCTATCCCCACCCTGTCCCCCGCTCGCGGCCCTGCCCCATGGCGAGAGGGAAGCCAGGGAGCTGGCACGGAAAACACAGGTGGCAAGAGGGGGAGTAGGAGGCAAGATCCACTCGGCAGCAGGCCAGGTTTGGGGCCCCAGCTCCGGGCACGGCTGAGCCCCGGTCGCCCGCGGGGACCTGCGTGGTTTCGGACCTGTGAGGTGTCGGGCCTCTGTGGCCTCCGACCTGCGCTTCTACCAGGTGCGCAGGCAGCAGCCCGGGGCGCCGCGTCGCGCGTGGCAACAGGTGCATCGCGTCCAGGAACAGACGCCGCAGGCGTGGGGCGGGTCGGCACTTAGCCCGGGAGCGCGCGCGGCTCCGGGATTGGGACCCGGGAGCGCGAGAGGAGGGAGGGAGCTGGCGGGCGGGCCAGGCCCGCCTACCTGCGGAGCGGAGCCCAGCCGAGCGGAGCGGAGCGCGGCGGGAGCCTCCAGGGCCGGTGTCTCGAGGTACAGCCCCACGCGTCTTTCAAGTTTCTTGGGGCGCAGCGCCCTTGGCTGCCGCCTGGCCTTTGTCTTTAGCTGCGAGGCGCAGGCTGGGGCCGCCTGGAAGGGGCGGCGGCGGGCGAGGGGGGCAGAGGGGGCCGAGTTTTGCCATTTACAAGTTTCCCGAGCTCCCAGCCCTGGCTCCACCCCCGGCGGCCGGAGAGGCGGGGAGGCTGGGGCGCCCCGGACTCCGGGTTCCCGCCTGGCAGTTGCAGCGGCTGGTGGGGGCGGGGGTTCGCGACAAGCCGTGGGTCCCCAGGTGCAGGCGCTGCCCGCTGGGCACTGGTGGCACCCGGGCCTGCCGGGTGGGCCTGGCGCGACTCCGCCGAGGGTCCAAAGGGCGCCCGGGCTCGGAGTGCTGGTCTCCCGGCTCCCCGGGGGCTCGGGGTTGGCTCGAGGCGCTGCGGGTAAGTGCGGAGTTGCGTCGATTGCCCAGCCGGTGCGCAGTGGGGATCTCGGGAGAGTGTGGAGAGCGGACGCCCTGAACGCGACCGTCACAGGGTGCCGGACTGGCTCCGAGGGAGGGGGCGGGTATTCTGGGACCTTGGGTGCCAAAGTTGGGGGAAAGATGGGGAGGCTGTGGAGGGCTGGTCTCACGGCGGGGGGCGGGGGGAGCAGCGCAGCTCGTGCGGAAGGGACGGATGCGGATTACGTAGCTGTCACCTTGAAAGTGACCGAAGGCGTTTACTTTAGAGTTAGTTACGCAGACTGACAAGCCCGCAGCCGGAAGCCGCCCACCAGACACTTGACCCGCCTGGGCCCGTCCGGACCCCCCTGGGCCTGGCACTCAGTCTTCCTGCTGGGCGGTTCGCTTGGGCCCATTCTCAGCATAAGCAATCAGGGCTGAAAAGATGGCATTAATGAGGTTGCTGCAATTCCCAAGGTCCTCTCGCCTGTGTCTTATTACTTCCTGCGGTTCACATGTGCTTTTGTAGCTCTTTAGAAAAATGCACTCTTAACTAAGGTCACCTGATTGACTACAGTAATTAGTGGACTTAGGTGTTTACCTACCTTAAATAAATCTCTGTCCTTTTTTTTTTTTTTGTCAGACATAAACTCTTTTCTACTAAGTTATTTATTGATTCTGACTTGGACTAATTTATTTTGGAGTAAGAATGGAGAGATTAATTCTTCATTTAGCCTGCAAAAGTTTCACATGCCCCATTAACTACTATTTGTTTCAAGTAGTCAGTGTACTAAGAAATCCAGTGTGTTTTGTTTTCTTTGTTTGAATAAAGTCTTAGGTGAAACGGGAGATGAAAGCATTTGTGTTTTGCCAGGTGATAGGAATTCAACCATCTTCACATTAAACCTTGAGCCCTTGCGCTGGAGGGTGAGCCTGGAGGGAAAGAGGCAGACCATCTAGGAGGCAGGGGAATTTTAAAAAATGAGAGTAGCTCCTTCCTGGGAACCTATGACCTCCTTAGGGAGTTTAGATACACTTAGATAACAGTGTGTGGTTAACCCTGAAAGGAATTGCATAGTTGGAATTGCAGTTCTGTAGGCAAACCTATTTTTCAGGGATAATTAGGGCAGGAAATGATGGGCAATTTAAATTGAACCAATGATGTCCTGTTTGTATAATGCTTTACAATGTATAAAGTGCTTTTATTGATTTTTTTTTTTCTCCCCTCAAGTACAAAATTCCCTAAGGAAAGTTAGGCTCTAGAGCACAGGCTCAGTTAGTTGTGGCGCATGGGCTTAGTTGCTCCGCGGCCTGTGGGATCATCCTGGATCAGGGCTCGAACCCGTGTCCCCTACATTGGCAGGTGGATTCTTAACCACTACACCACCAGGGAAGTCCCACAGTATTTTCTTTATACTTGCTAACCTATAGCAGATTTACTTATTACAGTATATAGTTTATATAAAACTATAACTGTAGTTAATAGTGTTGCATGATGTTTTCTTTTCTGCTTAACATATCATGAGAAACTTCCCATGTCGTTACAGTTCTACATAATATTAGTGGCTACATAATACTGCACTGTATAGATGTAACAATTTATTTAACCATTTCCTTATAGCTGAACTTTTCATTTATTTCCAATTACTATTATTAAATATATACTGATGCAACAAATATCCTTTATAAAACTTTATATATGTCCTGTATTTCCTTAGGATGGAGTCCTGTGGAATACAGTTGATGGCTCAAAGATCTATTGATACAGAGTGACCACTGCTTCCAAAAAAAAAATGTTTTACCAAAGTTTGTTCCCACCAGTTCCCATTCTATGAGAGTACTTGTGTTACTGTATTTTTGTTAATATGGAGACTCATCCTGCAAAGGAAAAATAATTATTGCCAGCCTTATAGGTGAACAGTGCTATCTCAATATTTAAATTTCATTTTTTTGATTCCAAATGATGTTGAATATAAAAAATCTCTAGTTATTTTCCATTTTTATTCCCTTTTAATTGAATGTAGTGCCCAATTTTTCTCCTGGAGATACTAGTATTTTTCTAGTAATTCATAAGAGCCTTTGATAGTAAACTTTTGCCTTTCGTCGTGCAGATATTCACCCCCCTCCAATTTTGTCTTTGTCTTATAAAGACAAACACTTAGCACATGTTTATAGTAGTTTTGACTTATAGAAGTTCTGTACTTCAATGTAGCCAAATCTGTTGACTTTCTCAAAAACAAAAATTTTAACTCTTCTGAATCATAGCCCAAGAATGATGTATGACAGTGGCACAAGATAACTTTTACAAGAATTCTCCAGAATCCTGAATTGGATTTTTTTCAAATCCGTTAGGAGAATCTCCATGTCTTGGAGTAGAAACTGTTGCAAAACAGATTGCTCTGTTGATGAGAGATAGTTGTGCATGGTATGTAACATTAGGAACAACATTCTTTGAAATCTGAGAAGAAAGTTTTAAATCCCAGGGAATGAGCTTTCAGATCTGTTCTGTGATTATGTAAACTGGGCTCACAATCCATTTATCTTCAGTAGTTCATTTATAGTATTATCTTGTCACAATTCTTCTTTTTTTATTCATTATTGTAGTTTCATACTGAATTGTTGTTTTAAAAATGTTAACACTTTTAAAAATTATTTTATTTTTTAGTTTTTGGCTCTGTTGGGTCTTCGTTGCTGTGTGCGGGCTTTCTCTAGTTGCGGCTAGCCAGGGCTGCTCTTCGTTGATGTGTGTGGGCTTCTCATTGCAGGGGCTTCTCTTGGGGCAGCATGGGTTCTAGGCGCGCCAGCTTCAGTAGTTGCAGCACCCGGGCTCAGTAGTTGTGGCTCACAGGCTCTAGAGCACAGGCTCAGTAGTTGTGGCCCACGGGCTTAGTTGCTCTGCAGCATGTGGGAGCTTCCTGGACCAGGGCTCAAACCCGTGTCCCCTGCATTGGCAGGCGGATTCTTTTTTTTTTTTTCCACACACACACACTGTATTTTATTTTTACAAGAGATAAATAAACTGACACCAAGCATTGCAAATGTATGACCACAATAAAAGCAACAATGATTGCAATTACCAAACACGAAACACACTCATACTATGTCATAATATGGACATTCAGTCCAGTAGTTCTCCACTGTAACAGCTCCTTTACTTTGCAGTGAAAATTGATTTGTATATTTTTTGCCTCTGAGTCCTTGTGGGATTTTTTTTATTCAAACAAAGTCACAAAAATTATAATCATCCTCATCAGTTCACTCAGTCCCATGTAATTTTTTTCATCTTTTGTTCGCACTTTCATGAATTCATCAGTTTTCCATTAGAGTTCTGAAAATGTTTATTCATTCAGCAGTATAGTCAGTTACCAGAAACCTGTACTTGTCAGAGTCTTTTCCATGAATTCCTTGAAGATGAAACCCTTTTATAGGAACATTTTTGCAAAAGCACCAGAGCATACCCAGAACTGTCTGTAAATGACAAAAGACTTCAAAATGACCACGGTTAAAGATTTGATGAAAGTTCATAGTAATGCAGTTGACAAGGAAATTTAGTTATTTCTGAGATACACATTTTAAAGTAATAACTAGAGTTATGACTTATAACATTATACCAGAACATATAAGATTTTTAGAAATTTCATGTAATGTCTGAAGCATTTATATTAACATATTTCCATACAAATAACCCAAAGAAAGTTTTGTATTGTTTTTTTTGTTTTTTTATATTGCAGGTTCTTATTAGTCATCAGTTTTATACACATCAGTGTCTACATGTCAATCCCAATCGCCCAATTCAGTACACCACCATCCCCACCCCACCACGGTTTTCCCCCCTTAGTGTGCATACGTTTGTTCTCTTCATCTGTGGCTCAACTTCTGCCCTGCAAACCAGTTCATCTGTACCATTTTTCTAGCAGTAACCACTGCTCCAGCAGGGAAGCCCCATACTGAATTGTTGATATGAGTCTTTTTTTTTCTTTTCTTTTCTTTTTTTTCTTGTGAATTATGACTATTTATTTCACATGCCCCCCCTTTGAACAACCACAACATACACATTCAAGAAAAAGAAGAAAACAGTCTTCAGCTGATTCAAACCAGTGATACCAAAAGACTCACTATCTGTTTATACACAGGATAACTATATTCTTAAGTAACCAGAGTTACTCCTACACCTTTCGTTTTCTTTTCCTTACCCATCCTCATCTCTATTGTTTTTAAACATCTTTATTGCAGTATAATTGCTTTACAATGGTGTGTTAGTTTCCGCTGCATAACAAAATGAATCAGCTATATGTATACAAACATCCCCATATTTCCTCCCTCTTGCATCTCCCCCACCCTCCCTATCCCACCCCTCTAAGTGGTCACAAAGCACCGAGCTGATCTCCCTGTGCTAGTGGCTGCTTCCCACTAGCTATTTTACGTTTGGTAGTGTATATATGTCCGTGCCACTCTCTTCGTCCCAGCTTACCCTTCCCCCTCCCCATATCCTCAAGTCCATTCTCTACGTCTGCGTCTTTATTCCTGTCCTGCCCCTAGGGTTTTCAGAACCTTTTTTTTTTTAGATTCCATGTATTTGTGTTAGCATACGGTATTTGCTTTTCTCTTTCTGACTTCACTCTGTGTGACAGACTCTAGGTCCATCCACCTCACTACAAATAACTCAATTTCATTTCTTTTTATGGCTGAGTAATATTACATTGTATATATGTGCCACATCTTCTTTATCCATTCATCTGTTGATGGACACTTAGGTTGCTTCCATGTCCTGGCTATTGTAAATAGAGCTGCAATGAGCATTGTGGTACATGACTCTTTTTGAATTATGGTTTTCTCAGGGTATATGCCCAGTAGTGGGATTGCTGGGTCGTATGGTGGTTCTTTTTTTTTTTTAACAAATTTGTTTGTTTTATTTATTTATTTTTGACTGTGTTGGGTCTTTGTTGCTGTGCACAGGCTTTCTCTAGTTGCAGCGAGCGGGGGCTACTCTTGTTTTCAGTGCGTAGGCTTCTTGTTGTGGTGGCTTCTCTTGTCGCAGAGCACGGGCTCCAGGCGCATGGGCCTCAGTAGTTGTGGCTTGCAGGCTCTAGAGCGCAGGCTCAGTAGTTGTGGCTCACGGGCTTAGTTGCTCCGCAGCATGTGGAATCCTCCCGGACCAGGGCTCGAACCCGTGTCCCCTGTGTTGGCAGGCAGGTTCTTAACCACTGTGCCACCAGGGAAGCCCCGTATGGTAGTTCTTTTTTTTTTTAAGTTTTAAGTTTTATTTTATTTATTTTTTTATACAGCAAGTTCTTATTAGTTACCCATTTTATACATATTACTGTATACATGTCAATCCCAATCTCTCAATTCATCCCACCCCCCCACTTTCCCCTCTTGGTGTCCATACATTTGTTCTCTACATCTGTGTCTCTATTTCTGCCCTGCAAACTGGTTCATCTGTACCATTTTTCTAGGTTCCACATGTATGCGTTAATATACGTTATTTATTTTTCTCTTTCTGACTTACTTCATTCTGTATGATAGTCTCTAGATCCATCCATGTCTCTACAAATGACCCAATTTCGTTCCTTTTTATGGTTGAGTAGTATTCCATTGTATATATGTGCCACATCTTCTTTATCCATTCATGTGTCGATGGCATTTAGGTTGCTTCCATGACCTGGCTATTGTACATAGTGCTGCAATGAACATTGAGGTGCATGTGCCTTTTTGAATGATGGTTTTCTCTGGGTATATGCCCAGCAGTGAGATTGCTGGGTCATATGGTAATTCTATTTCTAGTTTTTTAAGGAACCAGTATGAGTCTTTTCTTGATGTCTGGTAAGATGTATATGTAATTTAAAATGTTTTCCAAATTAATTTTTAACACTACTCATAAACTATTGGTTTGAGGGGGGAAAAAAAAAGCCTTCCAGATTTCTCAAACTTGGGTTATCTTTCCATATGATGGAAACTTAAATATACCCTGAGGATGTCTAAAGACCTCACTAAGAGTGCTCTCTCCATAGGAGCCTGAGTTCCTGCCTTTCCCTCCCCATCTTTTTGAGCCTAACAATAAGCCATAGGCCCATATATGAGCTGTGAGGATGAGGTTGGTATGTGGTGTGTGTTTGGAGGTACTTAGAAATGGGCCCAGACTCCCTGGAGGTAGGTGAACCTAGGAGGAAGTGACCATCAGCACTTAGCTGGCAGCAGTGGCTTGTGGCCGCCGCAGGAGATAAAGAGTGACCAAGAATGAGTGATCCTGACCTGCAGGAAAAGAAGGATTAAATGGTTTGGTATGACATTAGCCAGCCTGAAATGTGGTTCAGAAAAGCATGCTTTGATCAGGGTTCTCCACACTTGGCTTGGGACAGTCCAATGTAACTAGGAACTGAGTTTGCCAACTTCTAACAATTTACTTCTAAACAAGTTTTATAAAAGATTGCCCTAATGGTAGTTTCCTTTTTTTTTTTTTTTTTTTGGCCGCATCATGCAGCATTCGAGATCTTAGTTCCTCGACCAGGGATCAAATCCATGCCCCCTGCAGTGGAAGCGGGAGACCTAACCACTGGACTGCTAGGGAAGTCCCTGGTAGTTTCCTTTTTAAAATGACTTCAGTATTCTTTGAAATCAGCAGTTATTACTCTTCTGTGTGGGTGGTTATTCATGATATTAATGCATGACTTTTTCTTGTTCACTTGGCTCCAGATGAAAAAGACGTTTCCATTTTGGGGATGACAGATTTGGGGACTAATCTTTACTGTGTAGATAGATACAATAAAACTTCATTTTCATATACCATAAGTAAATTTGCAGTTTGTGATTGCCCTGATGTCTAACTTTTACACAATCAAGGAAAAAATGGTTTGCTCCACAAATTTAGAGTGTAAACAAGGTTGAACCTAGTGATATTTTACTTAGGTAAATAGCTTTCGAGCATTTTAGAAGTACATATTTGCATACAAGTCTGATTCCCAAACAACTTTGTTTGTTCATTAAAGCTAGTAGGTTTTCCTTAGCCTTGTGTTTAAGTCCCATACTGAAGAGAAGTAAAAATGTATTTACTTAAAGATAAACTGTATTTAGGTCTTGCGAGTAGGCCCAGATCTAAATTAATAAATGTTTTTGTGTACACATTACTTACATGAGTAAAAGAAAAACTACACATCCTACCTGTAGTCTAACCTAAAACTTTTATTTCATTTTGAAGTTGTAAAACTACAGATAGTTTTGAAGGCAGTTAAAGTTTCTTTTAAGGAAATGTTTACCTCTTTAGTAGGGTGAATAGATTCTTCTTGAGCAGTGAAGGAAGATGAAGAGTGGGCCATAAGTTTCTCAAGCTAGCTGGAAAGGGCAGAGTGGTCGCGAGGAAATTTCTTCCAGGTATTGTCATTTCGTTTGAGATTGTACTGATTTCACGTTTCAGTAAGAGCTGTGCTGAGCTGAAGGGCAGGCCTGGCCAGCCCCCTACTGTGTGTACACAGCAAAAGGAAGAGCTGAGACTAGGAAGAAAACAGCCAGGAACGAATCGGTCTTCTAGGTAAGGTGCCATGGAGAGAGGGTTTTAAAGCCATTAAATTACCTTATCATTCTTTTAATTCGTGCCTTGTCAATTTATATTTAAGTTCAATGCAAAGAAAAGAAAATCAGTGTTTAGTTTGAGGGCGAATCATTCATAATCACCTGATCTTCTGCAGTTAAGCAAAACATTTCAGGACATTTTGTGTCCTCAGTTGGCACTGAGGAAGGAGCCCCTCTGGGAGAGAGTCACACTTATCAAAAGAGTAGGAAGGAGAGGTGAAAAAATATATTCTTGTGTGAATAAACATATAGCATGACTAATGTTTATGGCAGTGTTCACGTTTGACTGTTGGCTGTTAACTCATCTTCTATGCTTTTTCTGCATTAGAAACTTGGTAATATTTAACTCGGGCATTATTTACATACACCACAATTCTGAAGGAAAAGTCAATATTTCTTCATCTTATTTCAGATAAGCAGGTCATATAATGTGTTCAGCAGTGTTCAGTGACAAATGAGAAATTCCCTTTTATATTTATCTTGTAGATGGTCTTGATGGTTAGTAACAATTAATGATATCCAGTTGAAACTGCATCTTTTAAAAACATAGTTCCCTTGGCTAGCTTCATGGAACAAAAATAGAAGCCAGTACAGATATAAGCAGTCTAAGATATGACATCCACACATGGACTCACCCCCTTTTCCCAACCTCTGTGTCAAGTTGATTGAGTTGTATTTACCAGAAGAGCTACCAGTTAAACCTCCCTGTGCTATAAAAAGTCTTTTTTCTTGTACAGTAAACTGCTACACTATAGTCATCTTATTCCTGGGCAGATTATAGAGTTGAACCATGTTTGCACACTTCTACTAACCTAATAGTCTATAATTCAAATGAGGATTTCAGATGTCTTGGTGGTGAGAGAGTAAGAAAGATGGGAGAAATGGGTTACAGAGGGTAAATTTTTTTATTTACCAAGAAAAATGAGCTTGTTTTGTTGGTCTTCAATCTAGACCCTGTATGTAGAGCCAGGCCACTTATAGTGTACAGTTACGATTATGTTTTTTTTTTTTTTTTTGCGGTACGCGGGCCTCTCACTGTTGTGGCCTCTCCCGTCGCGGAGCACAGGCTCCGGACGCGCAGGCTCAGCGGCCATGGCTCACGGGCCCAGCCGCTCCGCGGCATGTGGGATCTTCCCGGACCGGGGCACGAACCCGTGTCCCCTGCATCGGCAGGCGGACTCTCAACCACTGCGCCACCAGGGAAGCCCAAGGATTATGTTTTTATGTTAAGTGATGAATAAAAGGCATGAGTAACAGTCCTTGCTGTTGGAATCTTAAGTTTGATTTTCATCTGCCTCAAACCGTGATTTGAGCACTTTCTACGGGCCAAAGACTGTGCAGGGTAGATATGGGGGAAAAAAAGGAAAACTGCTCCAGTTCTCAGAGGAGTCAGCCAGAAGAGCCTCCGCCATTGGGAAAAGGGCAGTTTGGGACAGTTAGTGTGTCCAGGTTACTAGACATATCCTCTTGAGTCGTTACCATTGTGTCATACATTGGAAATTCTGCTTACTACATTGACCAAATTTTGGTAGACATAAAGTTTTTTTTGACATTTTTGGTTATCTAAAGACTTCTGATCCTTAATCACTCTTATTCTTTTCC
Organism: Delphinapterus leucas; assembly: GCF_059928025.1. Lineage (NCBI taxonomy): Eukaryota > Metazoa > Chordata > Mammalia > Artiodactyla > Monodontidae > Delphinapterus > Delphinapterus leucas. The sequence goes on from NC_143149.1 coordinate 17,115,610, forward strand.
TTCTCACCAAAAGATACTTAGCACTACAGTCTGTGGTTTCACTTACTTTCTCTGGATAAGCTTTTTAGTGACTTTTTCCCGTATCTTTTTATTACTTCTTATGAGCTTCTTGAGGATAGGGTCTAAACCTTATGATGCTGGGTAAGATTGTACTTTGAATAATTATTTGTACCAGATGTAGCCTGGAATAAATCATCTAGAGCTCTGAGCTCTGATGGCATGGAAGTTTGAAATTCTTTCTTCAGTTAGTCACAGCTACTAGAGGTCTTTTAAGCCTGAGATATTAATTTCCTCACTGCTTTTCTCGACTTTTCTCCTTGTCCTCTCTTGGTGCCTCTCCCCTCCATCCACCGTGATACACTCAGCAAGCAGCTCAACCTGTCACTTCATGTCCCTCTGGAAGACTGTACCATTAGGAGTTAAGGTCCCATATAGCTGGAAGGCATGAGGCTCCTATTCCTTTGGAGTTATAACTCTGTTTTATTATGAAGTGCCATTCTCAGAACATCTGGCATACCCATGTGCAAATACTTGTACAGAATTAATTCCACTTGTGATCATTTAATTCCGTTCTCCATTTAGGCAGACAGTCACATGTTGACAGTTTCTCGTGAATAGAGACTTGGGCTGTTTCTTGTCTGGGGAAATATGTATTTACATTTTAAAGAGGGATTTAGATGAATTTTCAGTCTGGGATTGCTTCTCTTAATACCTTTAATAAGATTTGTTTCAGAGTAGTTTTGCGTTTCTGTAGAACTTTTTGATGATTCACTAGAATTGCTGGTTATTGAATTTGATGTAGTTCTCAAGTATTGAATTTTGTGTTTAACGCTTAAAAAGTTCTGATGTGGCTTTATGGAAATATTAAATGACAACTATGCAGAGTGATTTACTAATTCATTTTAATGCCAGTATAAGAAGAATGGGTCCAGTCAATGAAAAGGGAATGGAGATAGGAAAAATCCTGCATTTCTCTTTTTATGAAAAATACTTGAAGTGATTTTATATTGCAGATGGGACCATTTTTTCTCTTAGTTGTGACTATTATGTTAGAAAATGTTGGTTACATCTTGTTACGCTGAACGTTTAAAATTTATAACTGTATAGGTACATAATCAAATAAAAATTGTTTTCTACTTATATGGTATATGTGGAAGCCTCCAGGGCTGATTATTGTTTTTTTGTCTCTGCTTGCTCTTGTTTTTATTAAAATTGGAATAATAAAACAAATAGAGGTATTTCAACCTTGAGCTAGATTTTGCTCACCCTGATGTCCATTATGAAACCTTGGGGACATACTGTGTTATAGAACTGGAAAAAATGTTACTGGTATCCAGAACATTTGGCACAAGGATGTAGTAGAGAGTGCACAGACTTTGAAGTTAGACCAAATAGGGTTCGTGTCTGAGCTCTTCAATGTTAGCTTCGAGGCTTTGGATAAGTTAATTCAATGCCTTTGCGCCCAGCTGCCTCTTCAGGACAGTGGGGATAATACCTGTCTCCTGGAGTTATTCTACCACAGTGCCCAATATATGAAAGGGATAAATGCTAATAATTTTCCTTTGTTTCTTGTTTTAAACCTCTTCTTATTCATGGATAGGAAGTTTCATTAATTTTCTCCACTCAGTTTTGGGGGTGTTGCTTGGATCCTCTGGTGCTCTCTGTAGGGACTTAAATTCCAGGAACAGGAGCCTGATAACTTTCCTCTTCCTTAAAAAGAATTGGTTTATACCAGTACCAGTTGAGATTATTCATTATTTATTCTTCAACTCCACCTTTGTTACCTCTTGGTTTTCTTGGAAGTTTGTGTTTAGTGGAGTTGCTGATTTTTGTTTTTATATTTGAGCTGTATTTTTTTTAAATTAAAGTAGATACTTTCATCTTTGCTAAAATCTGTAAATTATGTTGCCAGTTTGCTGTCAGCACATTCTAAAAGCTCTCAGAATTGAATCATCACTTTGAACCAGTAAAGCGCTTGTGGATTTTAAAGTACTGCCATCCTCTGTTCTAATTTTTAACCTGTAACTTAGTCCAACAACATTCATATTTAAGAGTTTTGGTTTTAAAATGTTACCATTAATATATATAATTATTGAGGTAATGCTGAATTTTCATCTTTTGGACAAAGTGAAATAAAACAACACCATATGTTTTTGGAAAGTAACTTGTAAGTACGACATTAAGGACGTTTTCATTCAGTTATCACATCAACCCTATGAGGTAAACAGGGCAGGTTGTGAGAGCTCTGTTTTATACATGAGGAAATTGAGAAGCAGAACTCTTTGGATAAATGTTTTGTATTATGATGAGTAAGTTATGGAACCAGGACTAGGACCGAGATCTTCCCTCCTGGTCCATTCCCCACTCCAAATATGATACTGTTACTTGACTACTTCTAATGCCATAAGAAGTAATAAATCACTGTTGCTAGGATTTTCTTCACATTGCTGCTGCAGTGGGATCAAAGCCACATGGTAGTTTGGAAATGTAAAATTTCAGATGACATAGCTTAGAATTATGGTTTGTTGTTTTTCCATTTTCTAGCCCCAGAACATAAAACAGAATGTTAAATCTTGTAAGCCATTATGATTAGTAGCAGAAATGGAAAATTGACAGTTACAGATCATTACAACAGTATATTACATTTCTATAAGAATTTATAGTTTTCAGACTGCTTTTTCAAAAAGAACCTAATTAGATTCCTTTGAACGATCATCTGAATCATTTGATTATACAACAATACATTGTAAAGTATACCCATTTTACAGATAGTAATGCAGGGTCATGCATGTTGAATAGCAGCTAATATTTTTCTGAAACATTTTTTTTTTCCTATGGAAGCTTTGAATCCTGTTTCCTTATTTTAAGCTACATAGAGGCAGGTAATTCTTGGGCGGATGGAGTTAACCCCAGGTAGAAATTTAACTAGGAGGTGAGGCCTGTTGTTAACCAGAACTGGGAAGAGAATGTCCCATAAAACCACGGTTACACCTTGGGTATCAACCATGGTTTCTAGCCCTAAAGGTCAACAGTTCTTATTACCAAAGTGACTTCTAAGGAATGTCTGCTGTTAGGACTTGGAAAGGAGGCCCCTTCAGGGAGGTTGACTCTTCCTTGGGCTGCCCCTGTGAGTTACATATGTACATACATTGACCTTCTGTTTAGGCACTCATATTGGCCAGTGGAAAGCCCAACACAGATAATCATTCTCAAGTAAAGGCTACAGGAAGTCGATGTTTAATGAAGGTTGCGAGATAAAATGTGAGGTGTTGACTTGTGTAATTGCACCCACACATAATGACACACACACACACACACACAGTGACATTTTTCAATTGGTCTTGGAGTGATTCAAATGGAAAATTATTTCCTTTTTGCCAAGTGGATTTTGAAGGGATATGGCAAGTGTCTGAAGGAGTCTAAACATGTCCCTGTTCATGATCATTTAACAATTTCAGGAAAAGATTTTATTTTAGCTTTGAACTCTACCCTGTGCACCTGGTCTGTCCTTATTTCCCTCAAACAGCCTGGGCTATTTTTTGGGTAATTTCTTTAAGTAGCTGTACATAATTCAGAAATGAAAAGGATGCACAGTTTTTACATCAAATCATTTCTTTAGCCCAGTTGTACAAAGCTTGACAGTGGCCTTTGATAGGCACTATGTGTAAATGGTGGTTAGGTTTTAGTTATTTTACTTTCATAGAGACAGTCCCTTCTGTGTTGGCTCAGTACTATCCTGAAACTTTGGCTTATTGTTTTAACTCATTCTTTTTACTGATTTTCATGAAAAGGCTTACTTTTTGATGGGATTCTGAAAATTATCTACACCATGATGTAATAGCCACAAAAGTAATAATTTAATTTTGTTCGCCTCCCTTATCAGGAATACTTAGAAGAGTGCTTTATATTTAGTTGACCCAAAAAATGTTGAAGATATGCTGACTTAGACTGAGAGAGAATATTTTAGATTCTTGGGGGTCTGTTGGTTTGGTTATAGGCACCTGGTACATGGTCCTGCTGACCTGCTTTTCAAGGTGACTGTTTAGGTCTGAAGCTGTAGTGCCCTATAGGGTCATGGCCAGAGACTTACTCCTCTAGGAGGGTCAAGGTGAATATGTTACAGTAAAATGTAAAAATCTCCATAAGTAGAGCAGGTTTGATGTCCATAAGATCAAAGATGGTAGTGGGCGTAGTCAGCCTTCAAGGTTTCAGTTGAGTAGGAAGCGTGAGTTGGAATGTAGATTATAGAACAAGAACCAGGAAAAACATCTCTCCCCATACCCTCACGGAAAGGCATTTTATTTTAAATATAGCAGTGAGTACATGTCAATCCCAAACTCCCAATCTATCCCTCCCTCCACCCTTCCCCCCTGGTAACCATAAGTTCAGTCTCTAAGTCTGAATCTGTTTTGTAAAGTCATTTGTATCACTTTTTTTTTTTTTTAGATTCCACATATGAGTTATATCTTATGATATTTGTCTTTCTCTGTCCGACTGACTTCACTTAGTATGATGATCTCCAGGTCCATCCATGTTGCTGCAAACGACATTATTTCATGGCTGAATAGTATTCCATTGTATACCACATCTTCTTTATCCATTCATCTGTCAATGGACGTTTAGGTTGCTTCCATATCTTGGCTATTGTAAACAGTGCTGCAATGAACATTGGGGTGCATGTATCCTTTGGAACCATGTTTTTCTCTTTCTCTGGATATATGCCAAGAGTGGGATTGCTGGATTATATGGTAGCTCTATTTTTAGATTTTTAAGGAACCTCCATACTGTTCTCCATAGTGACTATATCAGTTTACATTCCCACCAACAGTGTAGGAGGGTTCCCTTTTCTCCACACCCTCTCCAGCATTTGTAGATTTTTTGATGATGGCCATTCTGACTGGTGTGAGGTAATATCTCATTATAGTTTTGATTTGCATTTCTCTAATAATTAGTGATGTTGAGCATGTTTTCACATGCCTCTTGGCCATCTGTATGTCTTCTTTGGAGAAATGTCTCTTTAGGTCTTCTGCCCATTTTTTGATTGGGTTGTTTGCTTTTTTGATATTGAGCTGCGTGAGATGTTTATAAATTTTGGAGACTAATCCCTTGTCGGTCTCATTGTTTGCAAATATTTTCTTCCAATCTGTGGGTTGTCTTTTCATTTTGTTTATGGTTTCCTTTGCTCTGCAAAAGCTTTTGAGTTTAATTAGGCCCCATTTGCTTATTTTTGTTTTTATTTCCATTACTCTAGGAAGTGGATCAAAAAAGGGCTTGCTGCAATTTGTATCAGAGAGTGTTCTGCCTATGTTTTCCTTTAAGAGTTTTATAGTATCCGGTCTTACATTTAGGTCTTTAATCCATTTTGAGTTTATTTTTGTGTATGGTGTTAAAGAATGTTCTAATTTCATTTTTTTTTTTTTACATGTAGCTGCATAAGTAGAGCAGGTTTGATGTCCATGAGATCAGACAAAAATGGTAGTGGGCGTAGTCAGCATTCAGGTTTTCAGTTGAGTAGGAAGGATTAGTTGGAAAGTGGATTGTAGAACAAGAACCAGGAAAAACATCTTTATGTTCCACCCTGAATTAATGGATGTGTTCTGGAATACACAGTGCTGTTTATTAGCCATGTGATCTGTGAAAAAAAATTTTTTTTAACTGAAGTAAAATTAAGTAACCTGAAATATGCTTAGCTTAAGTACACAATTATGAGTTTGGACAAATATGCACCTGTGTAACCAACACAGTAATCGAGGTATAGAACATGTCCATCACTCCCAGAAAGTTCTTTCAACCATGCGAGCAAGTTGCTAGGCTTTGGTCATCAGTAAAGTGAGGAGTATAATAACGCTTGCTTTACAAGGTTGTTGCCATTATAACAGTAGCAGCTAACAATCGTGTGTGAGTCAGAAAGTTTCCAAAAATTTCATGTAACTCTTAATCCTATGGGATGGAATGTTACTGTTATATCAGTTTTTACAGATGAGGAAAATGAGGCCAAGATTATTTTTGGCTTGATCAAGGTGGGTAACCCAGTTACCGAGTAAATGTGGGAACTCTCCATGAGTAATGCCTGCCCTCCGTGTCTAGGCAGCTATGGGTCTGTAGCTGTATAGAGCTACCAAATGTTAGTTGATTTATTTCTGTGAAAAGGCGAGTTTGGAAAGAGATCAAGAGTACACATTTGAACTGAGTTTAATATCCATTGCTATTTATTAACTGTTTCTTGGACAAGGTACTGAATGTCTGGAAACATCAGGTTTAACGTCCAGAAGGGGTGGAGGGGTGGGAAGGAGGTGATTGTCATGGGACCTGTGTGTCCCACTGGGCTGTCAGCTGAGAGGGTGACTGTGAGAACACTTGGAGGACTTTCGTGTGCTACACGCTCCTGCCGTTGTCCTTATCCGTGGAAGAGGTAGCTGCCTGCTCCCCCATACTGGCCCCACACACTGGCTGACTGTGGGCGGACAAGTAGGACTTGACAATGTGTCAGGGAGAGGCAGTTCCCACTTGTCAGTTTCTCGGTGCCATGAATACTGTGTTTACACAGCATTTTCTGTCTCAGGCCTTTCTGACATTCAAAAGCCTCAGACAGTTGTTCAGCTATTAGGTCAGCCTCACTCCACAATACTTGTCATTTTATTTGGAAAGCGTCTTTAAAGAGAATTCTATTTTGATTTGCTTTCTGAAAAGTATACCCTCGGTACAAAACAGTACGCGTTGGTTTGACGTGGGTGAATCCCTAAGTAATCCGAAGAACTGCAGGATGTGTTCTGGCCTGAACAGATTCTCTGGTGCGTGCTTCCATCTTCCTGAAGATGAGCCTTTCCCATCATGTGTTTAAATGCCAGTGATTAAACATAGCCCTTTACTTCAGGATTTAAATTTGGTCAGTTCAAACATCCTCTTCAAGGCTGTTCTCTTAAGGATTGTTTTCCTCCCTCCCCAGTACACCCACTCCTGGGATGGTTCTTAATCCTGGAGGAGCGTTATAGCATCATAACATCACAGCAACGGGTGAGGGTCGTCTGGTCCAGGTGCTTCCTTTCAAGCTCTTGGCCTCTGCAGAGGCAGCTCATCATGGTTGGTCTTTAGATGCCTCTGTCCGTGTGTATCCCATGGGGCTTTTTTGTGTGCTGGCTTCTTGGTCTGTGTTTTGGCTTCCAGTGGAGGGGTAGAGCATACACTCACCCTTCCGTGAGCTGTCCAAGGCCTTTCTGATCCATTGGCCGTCTCAGCACTTCCTTTTGTGTGGGTCTTTCTGGTCCTCCCCTTCGATCTTCCTGGAGAGGGGGAAATAGCTCCCTGTAGCCCAGCCGGCATCCTCCCTACTCTGCCCACCCTCCTCTTCCTCACTGCCCTTTTCACCTGACTCAGAGGTTCCTTGTGAGATGTTATGAACCAGGTGTGCTTGGTGACAAAATGTCTACCATGATATACTGAAGTGGAAAAGAAATGCAATGTACTAAGATTTTCATCAAGCTAATTTATATAATCTAAACTGAAAGAATGTTCTTTACTCTGCAATTATGTACTCCCTTCATTTCTGTGTTAAAATGTCCTTTTATAATGTGTTGGTAGTAGTAAAAAGTTATTTGGTCTGAAGTATCTTTAGTGACAGAATTAAAAGCTGGCTTCCCCAGGTTGTCTTTCTAGGTTTTTGGAGGGGAAATTTTACTTGTCCATAAAATCGGAAAGGCTGAGACACACTCATTGGCCTGTTGCACATCTCAGCCCAAGCTTCATCTTCTCCAGGGAGCTATGCTTAATCATGCCCTCCAGATCCGCAGCAGTGGGGTCCATCCTCTGGGTTCCCTTAGGCTGTGTCACTTCTACTTTTTTAAAAAAATATTTATTTAATTAATTTATTTTTTTGGTTGCGCCCGGTTTTAATTGTGGCTTGAGGGCTCCTTAGTTGCGGCACGCAACTCTTAGTTGCGGCATGCATGTGGGATCTAGTTCTCTGACCAGGGATCGAACCTGAGCCCCCTGCATTGGGAGCGCGAGTCTTAACCATTGTGCCACTAGGGAAGTCCCTGTCACTTCTACTTTTGCAGTTTTTGTAATTATTTATTTGTACTTTCTTGCCTTAACTGAACTACAGGCTCTTTGAAAACAGGGACTGTCTTCACCATTGTGTCCCTAGCAGAGCTGCTGGCACATGGTAGGTGAATAATGAATTTTGTTGAATGAATGACAGCTCTTTTAGTAAAAGGGCACTTTATAGCAGGGATGAGGAAACAGGCAGGGTGGTGTGTGAAGTAACTGACCCTCGCTTAGCTTCTTGGGACTGTTCTGGTGCTCTTGTGTGGGTTTTTTTTTTTTTTAGCTAATTGGAAGCTTTGAATATAATAAAAATCACATAAGGATTATTTCCTGCCTTGAAAGTCTCTAGAATTAGGAGAATAGTTCTAAGGAAATTGGTAAGGTTTAGATGGCTAACTAAAACATCTTACATTTATATGTTGGTGGGGAACAGAGTTATTCTCAGCTGTAAATATGGATTAAGTGAAACCACACTGCCCTCTTGCTTGTAACAGCTAAGCTAGGAAGTTAGTATCCCAAAAGAATGGTGTTATTTTATATATTCTGATTAAAATATTTTGTACAGGGGTTACAGCCATGCAGAGAAAGGCATGAGTGGATACTGGAATTCTTCACTTAAAAAAATAAAACTGGGCTATTGAATTTCACAAATTATTTTGTGAAGCAGTCCTTTCCTGTTTTTAAGTACAGATCTTCACTGCATCCATCTCTGCTTTTAAACTCCAAGCCAGCCTGTCTTTGCCATCAGGGCCACAGGTCTGTGTAAAGGGAAGCAGTGGTCCTGGCCTCAGTCAGTTTGGAATTTGTTGACCACAACTGGGCTGCAGGTTGGCGTTGAGGCTGGAGTCTTATTATTGAATTATTTCTGCTGAGAATTTATTGCTGAGGGTAATTATTTAGAGGTTTCTGTCTCAATTGACTTTCATGTACCAATGATTTTAAAGGCTGTCACAGTCAGGCTGTCATTCGATTGGGAGCCAGATTTGGACCATTTTCACGGAGCTAAAAACTTGGCATTAAACACGTTCACTTTAGAAATATAAAGCTAAACAGAGCCCAGCTTGTGAATTTCCAAGTTCTTCTATAGCACAACAATCTGCATATTAAAAGTCTTTTTTTTTTTTTTTATTTCACTGTCCATTCCTCCAAGTCTCTGGAGGACAGAGTCTAAGATCCCATAGGCTCATTCTTCCTACACCCCTATTTGAGAAATGTAAAAAGTAGCCAGTTTTGGAGCAATGACCTTTTGTCCTGCTTATGAGGGTAAAGGAGGAGACGTGGCTGGGTTTCTCACTTCCTGAGGTCCATGTTGTATTCCTTTGTTCTCCTGGCACATTTCCATATTTAGCTGTCCTGGAACTCCGGAGTACATGGAGGGGAGGATACCTGACAGAGGGATACTCACCTTCAGGGCTGGAGACCCCAATAAGATGCTAAATGCCACAGCCAGGACCAGTGAGTGAAACTTCTTTATTCCTTGGATCTGCAGCTCTGGGTCAAGCCTACCTGTCTTTTTCTCAAATACTAGAGCCTGTGTGTTGTTCTTAACGTTTTCATGAGGTCTCCATTTAATGTTGTCAGTAGAAGTCTGGAGAGCAAATATTTGACACTGTAAACTTGTGGGTTCAGAAAACATGTACAATTCTTTATAACATCCAAGTTGGGGATGAATGAAAGAGATAAATTTTGATATGGCATGATGTCGTTGAAGGAGAGGTACAAGGTGAAATACATAAACGTATTTACCCTATTTTTTTGGTATGTTCTCCCTTGAAATTTCAGTTGTTAAAACATTCAAACCTAATTTGAGGTTCTTATGCTTCATTTTAGCAGTGAGAATGGAAAAACCAAACATTTAACTTGACATTCATGTTACCATAGCTGTATTTTATAGACGTGTAGCAATAGATGGTGCAGACTTTTTTTTTTTTTAACATCTTTATTGGGATATAATTGCTTTACAATGGTGTGTTATTTTCTGCTTTATAACAAAGTGAATCAGTTATACATATGTTCCCATATCTCTTCCCGCTTGCGTCTCCCTCCCTCCCACCCTCCCTATCCCACCCCTCTAGGTGGTCACAAAGCACCGAGCTGATCTCCCTGTGCTATGTGGCTGCTTCCCACTAGCTACCTACCTTACGTTTGGTAGTGTACATATGTCCATGCCTCTCTCTCACTTTGTCACATGGTGCAGACTTTTAACACCAGATATATTTAGGATTTCTGGTAGACCTGTTCCAATTACAGAAGTTAGAGTATATGGTTATTTTTAGAAATAGCGCAAGGGGATATTTAACTTACTATGCCGTCTTGGTATGCTATTCCTTTTTTGAAAGGTGACTAAAATTTTCTTTGACTATTTTTATCAATACCTGCCTCTTCCCAAGGCTGTTATACAAATCTGATATCTCAGGGTTGCTGCTGGACATGATACTTCAGGGAAAAAACCCTCATCACTGAGTTGTTTAAAATTTCCTGGTACATGGGTTAACATTCTCACAAGAGCAGGAAATCTTTCAGCCTTTTTTTTTTTTTTTTTTTTAACCCTGATGAAATCATGGGCACTACTGGTTGCATGTTTGGAATGGGAGCACAGCCTTGGTCAGGCCAACTGAGGGCAGTGTGTGTGTGGTGGGGGGGGGTTGCGCTATAAAGGTCATGACCCTGCTATCCTTGGAGGACATTCGCCTTTGCAGCCCTTAAGAGGTTCTTGCTGTGTTAGCAGAGGAGTGTAGCCAATCCTACTGAGGCTTGCCTGGCTTCTGAAGAGTTTATCTCTAAGGACATAATGATCTAGGGCCAAGTTCAGAATCAGAGAGGGGCTGCTGGCCTAAAAATAGTCACAGTTTAGGAGAAGGGCCTGATGGCACAGAGCCACTGCTGCCTTCCTGCTGCCAGAAGATGACCCGGAAAGGAGGCAGTCAAGTGGGGAGGCTGTGTGTCTGAAGACAAGTGTGAAAAGCATAGGGGAGAGGAGTGTTCTCTTCCTGGCTGGTGTCCGGGGAGGTAACAGTTTCAGTGATTGACTTTTTAAAAACCCCAGAAAAAATAAAAGTAAACATTGGAGGTTATTCTTTTTATGAGCCTGGGCTTGGTGAGATGTATTTCTAGATGTTTCTAATTTGCAAGAAAATATTTTGTATTTAATGTTAGTCATAGTATGTTTGAGGAATGGAAACAGTAACGTGCCTTGTTTCCTATACTGCCTGGGAACACAAAGCGAAGCATTGTTTGAAAACTTGCAGACAACAGGTCATTTAAACAAAGACCTATACATTTAAAATTGAATTTTCTGGGAGGATTATTTAGCACACTTACTCATAACTCTTTTTGATACATATGGTGCACGTTTTATGTTGAAGTCACGTGGGCTTGAAGAAAGTTCAGTCTCCAAGTGAGACACAAAAGAATCTTTTCAGAAAGGTAGCTGTTTTTGTTTGGGTATAACGTATTCAAAACTTCATATTTATTTTAGAGACTTTTTTTTTTTTGTTATTTAAGGTGAAACCAGATGACTTTAGAACTTAATCAGTGGTCAGAAGGCCAAGAACACCCTTTTCCCTCCCAGCCTTCAGGTAATTGTGGAGGTCTGAGTGGTGAAGAGGTGGAAAGTGTTTTGTTTGAACACATACCTATTGATTTAGGAATGGATGGTCGTTTATTTTCAAGGATTCTTCCATTGTATCTTAGAGTTGACTATGAAGTATGAGCAATTTGGATTTGGGGGCCACAGCGAGGACTCCCTTGCCTTTGAAGATATTCCTTGTCACCTTTAGCACAAAGGCTAATCTGTTGCTAATTGGTGTTCTAGATCTGTGGGTCTGTTTTTTCTGATAAGTGTGATGAGAGACCATAGAGGGCTTTGGGAGGGGATTTGCATGAGCTCGCAAATTCAGAAGGATCATTCTGGTCGCTGTGTGGAAAATATATTGTAAGGAGACAAGAGGCTAATGATTTGCTCAATTAGTTCTTCAGGAGAGAGACAGTAGTGGCTTGGACCTGGGGTAATGGTGAAGGTGAGAAATGGCCGCGTTTGGGATGTATTTTGAAGGTAGCCCCTATTTAGGAGTGGCTATTGGGGTAAGAGGGAAAGAGAGGAATGAAGGCTGACAACTGGGTTTTCGGCATGATCAACTTGGGTACCTAGTGGTATAGGTATTCTCTTTCAGGGAGAATAAGGAACACTGGGGCAAAAAGGAAGCTGGGGGTGTCTAGAAGCCCAGAGTTCTCTTTTAGATGCAGGAAGTGTGAGATACCTATTAGACAAGCAAATGTAGGTGTTGACTGGACAGTTAGGCATTAAAATCTGGAGCTTTAGGGAAAGATCAGGGCTAAAGATATGCTCCTGGGAGTTGTTATTCCAACAGAATGTATTTGTAATAAAACCACGCGTTAGGAAGAGAAGAGGTTAAGCGGCTGAGCCCCGCCTTACTCCCAACGTTGGAAGGTTGGTCAGAGAAAAATCCAGCAGAGGCGTTTGCCAAGAAGCAGCCTGCGAGTTTCAGAGGATAAAGATAGAGTAGTGCCATGTGAAGCCATGTGAAGGTGTCTTGGACTTGAACCCTGTAGGGTGGGTGAAGAATTTTGTTTACCAGAGAACACTTTTGTTCACTTTTTGGTAAGTGTGTGTTCACTTTTTGGTAAGTGTGTGTGTTCACTTTTTGGTAAGAGTGTGTGTTCACTTTTAAGTGTGTGTGTGTGTAACTGTCATTTAGAATCTTTGATAAGCTTGAGGAAACCATGGTAGAATTCAGCCAAAGGTAAAAACAAGCACAACAGATTTCTTTAAAACACCAGAATGTGAGATTTAGTTACCCTTAGGCAACCTCATTTCAGAGAAATGTATACATTCTGTTAATCATTTTTGAAATATTGACCGTGGATGGAGGAACCGTAATGCTCTTTGAGGGCCCCTAAGGTCCAAAAACACTTCTTTATATCTGGCCACTGCCCCTGGTGCTGTTTTAAGACCTTGGTTTGTCTGGGCTCTTACTTCAGAGGCCCCATTCCACATCACATTAAAATATAACCACAGTTGATATATTTAAACAGTTGAGTTGCTGTTGACTGCTGATAAAACACTACATTTAAAACCTTTCTGTTCCTTGCCTCCTTGCCTGGTACTTACAATACTTTTCAGGTCTCAGCTGCACATGTGACTTGTTCAGAGACCCCCCCCCCCACCCCTCCACTCCTGTAATAGCAACCAGAATGCCCCTGCCTTTCTTCACTGACTACAATTTCTGTTTGAACAGTTGTGTTATTTATTTTTTTGTCTATTTTGTTCACCCTGTAGTAACACGTAGCAGCATGTTTGGTGTACAGCGGGCACCCAACAAATTGGACGAGTGAATGTCGTCTAGAAAACAGATCTCTTAGAGGTGCCTCCATAGCTTTGGTTTCCAAGCTCAGTGTCTTCTTTATTTTAAAGTTAGACTTACAGAGGTATCATTTATATACAGCATACGTTGCCGTTTTTAGTGGGTAGTTCATTGAATTGGGATAAACATAGAGTTGTATAACCACCAACCACAATTTAAAAAAAATAGAAATTTCCATTATCCCCCAAAGTTTCCTTATACCCCTTTCCGTGCTTTCCCCTTACCCTCAGGCAAACACTGACCTCAGTCCTGTCCTCATGGTTTTGCCTTCCAGATAGTATATAAATGGATTTATATACCTTTGGGGTCTGGTATCTTTCCATTTAGCATATGTGTTTGAGATACCTTTCTATTATTTGTTATTTTTTAAATTAATTGATTAATTTATTTTTGTCTGTGTTGGGTCTTCGTTGCTGCACTCAGGCTTTCTCTAGTTGCGGCGAGCCGGGGCTGCTCTTCGTTGCGGTGCACGGGCTTCTCATTGCAGTGGCTTCCCTTGTTGCTTCAGTAGTTGTGGCTCGCAGGCTCTAGAGCGCATGCTCAGTAGTTGTGGTGCATGGGCTTAGTTGCTCCATGGCATGTGGGATCTTCCCGGACCAGGGTTCGAACCCATGTCCCCTGCATTGGCAGGCGGATTCTTAACCACTGTGCCACCAGGGAAGTCCCCTTTCTATTGTTTGAATCAGTGGTTTACCTTTTTATTGCTGAGTGCTATTTCATTACATTGAATGTACTGCAAATTTTTTATTCATCCACTAGTGATGGACATTTGTGTTTACTTCTAGTTTTGAGAAATTATTAGATTTTTCTTCCTGGTTTTAATTAATAACACAGACAGGATATTAAACCAGCATCAACAGCCCATAGCTCTGTATCCCCTTTCACATCTAATGTATTCGTTTTCTCATGTTCTTCTACTATATATTTTTCATGATTGTAATCATAAAACACAAACATTTTTCCTAGTTGTTTTGTACGCATAGTTTTATATGGTTGTATTTCATTGTTACTCTACTGTAATCTTCTAATCAGCCCCTTGTTGGTCACATTTAGATAGTTTTCTAAGACAGTTGTAGAAAATATGCCAAAAAGCCTCAAGTCTCTCCTGTGACAAATTCTTGGCCACAGTTTACTTAAGACTCTTAATTTAGAAGTGATAGAAATCAATCCAAGCGAACTGAGGCAAAAACCAGATAGGTGTAATAAGCGTATGGAAAATTGCTCAGAACCCAAGTGTCAAGGAAGTTGTTAGGAACCAAGTCAGGTCAGTCATTTCGCCTCATTGTTTTCACTTCTGCTTCTCTTGGGACATTGGTAGCTGCCTCTTTCTGGAGACACTTGCTGCCTCCACTTCTGGGCGCGTGGAAGAAGGGGGTTACCTCTACAGGGCTTGGATTGATAGGATTTTCAGTTCTAGGGGATTCCATGGATACACTCTGCCTGACTGTCTCTTTCAAATCCAAGTGCTTGTTCGGAAGAGAGGATCTGACCTCGTTTGATGTAGGTGTCTACACCAGGGCTAGTTCATCTAGTGGAGCCACCTCGGGAGTAAAGGGGCTGTTGGCAGAGAAAGGGGGTTGTTGTGACCTGAGCCCACATAAGATTTCACATTTCACATAAGATTACATACAAGTCATTTTTATGACTGTTGAAGTTGTTTTCCAAAAGAGCAATAACAATTAGGTCTTAAAAGAGGAGGGGGTTAGTCGGGGGTTATTGTATGTATCTATTGTTTCGTATTTGTGTTTAGATATTAAAAATAGTTGTTTACCACTTCTTAGTTTTGATCCATTACCTGTGAGAGATGTGTAATGGATAGCTAACAAAATCTGATTTACAGTCAACCTTTACTGAATGCTTACTTTATGTAAGCCTTGTGCCCGAGACATCTGTAAAATACGGGTAATTTATTGGAAGCGCTTATTCTCTGAACCGTGAAATCAAGTTGAGATTTGTTTAACCCTGGAGAAGGAGTTTCATATTAAGTGGGCCTTGAATGGGAGTGTTCCACGTAACGGTAGTTGTGTCAGCCTCAGTCTGGAAATGATATCGACAGTGGTGCTGGGAATTCCCTGGTGGTCCAGTGGTTAAGAATCCACGCTTTCACTGCCGTGGGCTCGGGTTCCATCCCTGGTCGGGGAACTAAGATCCTGCAAGCTTCGTGGGGCTGGCAAAACAAAGCCGAAACAAAAACACCTACAAAAAACAGTGGTGCTGAATGGTTTGGAGGCTCAGTAAGAAGCTAAGCACCTCGATTGCCTGAATGACAACTCTGAAATGCCTGCCTAGAAGCCTGTTCCTAAGCTGTGTGATCAGTGTTGGGTTGTGTGTCTTGTGCTCACTTTTTTTTTTTTTTTTTTTTTTTTTGCAAACAGAGCTCTTTTTTTTTTTTTGAAGATGTTGGGGGTAGGAGTTTATTAATTAATTAATTAATTTTTGCTGTGTTGGGTCTTCGTTTCTGTGCGAGGGCTTTCTCTAGTTGTGGCAAGCGGGGGCCACTCTTCATCGCAGTGCGCAGGCCTCTCACTATCGCGGCTTCTCTTGTTGCGGAGCACAGGCTCCAGACGCACAGGCTCAGTAGTTGTGGCTCACGGGCCCAGCCGCTCTGCGGTATGTGAGATCTTCCCAGACCGGGGCACGAACCCGTTTCCCCTGCATCGGCAGGCAGACTCTCAACCACTGCGCCACCAGGGAAGCCCTTGTGCTCACTTTTTATTTTTTTGCGGTACGCGGACCTCTCACTGTTGTGGCCTCTCCTGTTGCGGAGCACAGGCTCCGGATGCACAGGCTCAGCAGCCATGGCTCACGGGCCCAGCCGCTCCGCGGCATGTGGGATCTTCCCGGACCGGGGCACGAACCCGTGTCCCCTGCATCGGCAGGCGGACTCCCAACCACTGCGCCACCAGGGAAGCCCCCTCTTGTGCTCACTTTGAGCTTGAGGCCCTGGCTGGGTCCCCTAGGCTGGCCGTGCCGCTTCTCCTGGGGTCCCCACCCAAGCTCTGCAGCGACCAGCCCCGTGTATTGGCCGCGGGTCCAGATGCTCATCCTCCTGCCTCCTCATCTCAAGTAACCTCGTCTAAAGATCTTTGTCAGCAAACGTGCCCTGGTTGCTCTCTTAATTTTACTCTTCTCTGAAATCATGTATCCCTTTTATGACTCTTATGTTGATAGAGTGAGAATTTAAATGAAGATTTTAACAACAAAACTTGCACACTTACGGGTGTCTGTTCATATGTACAAACGGATTCTTTCTATGTGACTGTCTAGCTCAGAAGAGCTTCTACCTGGTAGCTGTGTGGTGCCATAGTGGTCCGTATGGTGCTGTAGTGTAGACCCTTTCCATCGTGGATTGAACGTTTGCGATCTCAGATGTTCATGAGACAGCCCAACGTTCTAAGATACGTGGGATAGTATTTTTCTCCTGTTTTGTAGATTGGGAAAGTTGAGATAGCAGTGAAATTAAGCCATCAGTTCTAGTTCTTCTAGTCTGTGGTCTTGTCTCTTTTTTTTTTTTTTTAATTATTGTGGTAAAATATACGTAACAATTTACCGTTTTAACCGTTCTTAAGTATACGATTCGGTGGCACAAAGTCCATTCACAATATTGTGTAACCATCACGACTCTCTAGTTCCAGAATTCATTATCCCAAACAGAAACTTTGAAGTCATTAAGGAATAATTTCCCATTCAATTTTTTCACCAGCCCCTGGTAACCTCTATTCTACCTTCTCTCTCTATGAATTTGCCTATTCTACGTGCCTCGTGTAAGAGGAGTCATACATGTTTGTCCTTTTCTGTCTGTTTTTTTTCATACAGCATGTTTTCAAGGTCCATCTATTTGTAGCACTATTAAAATTTCATTTCTTTTTACAGCCTGATAATATTCCATTGTATTTATCTACCACATTTAGTTTATCCATTTATCTATTGATGGATCCTTGGGTTGCTTCCACCTTTTGGTTACTATGAATAATACTGATGTGAACAAGGATGTACAAATCTCTGTTCAAGTCCCTGCTTTTGGTCCTTTTGAGTATATGCCTAGGAGTGGAGCGCAAGATAATTCTGTGTTTAACTTTTTGAAGAACCACCAAACTGTTTTCCACAACCGCTGGAGCATTTTACATACCCCCGAAGCAGTGCAAGGGGTTCTAATTTCTTCACATCCTTGCCAACATTTTGATAATGGCCATGCCAGTGGGTATGATGTGATATCTCATGGTTTTGATTTGTGTTTCCCCAAAGACTAATAATGTTAAGCATCTTTTCATTGGTTATTTGCATATCTTCTTTGGAGATATGCCTCTTCCAAGTCCTTTGCTCACATGGCATTACACTTTGAATTAAATTTTCTGCTCCTTAATTAATTAATTAATTAATTTTTGGCTGTGTTGGGTCCTCGTTGCTATGTGTGGGCTTTCTCTAGTTGCGGTGAGCGGGGGTTACTCTTCGTTGCGGTGCATGGGCTTCTCATTGAGGTGGCTTCTCTTGTTGCTGAGCATGGGCTCTAGGCACGTGGGCTTCAGTAGGTGCAGCACACAGGCTCAGTAGTTGCTACTCGCGGGCTCTAGAGCACAGGCTCAGTAGTTGTGACACATGGGGTTAGTTGCTCTGTGGCATGTGGGATATTCCCGGACCAGGGCTCGAACCCATGTCCCCTGTGTTGGCAGGTGGATTCTTAACCACTGTGCCACCAGGGAAGTCCCACCTGCTGGCTTTTGATACTACGTCAAAGTGCAGCATCTTATCCTAAGTCTCCTTTGTGCACAGAGGCCACCCTGGACTTTCTGAATGGCTTGCAGCAAGTCCAGAGCATCTCTGTCTCTACTGACCGTGTGCTGGCATGGCTCTTGCAGACTCTTCCCCACTGCCACACTTGAGTTTAGTGGTCTGAGGCATCACAAAATGTTTTAAAAGTTTGACTCAGAGACATTAATTTCCAGTGATGTTTAATTCATTATTTTTTCCCTTGGGATCTGATTTCTAGTCTTTCTGTATAATTTGCAAGGAGGAATAAATTTTCTTCTACCCTTCTACATTCTTCTGGCTGTTCTAAGAATTAAATTGACATGAGACAGATTAACAGGAGAAAATCACACAGAAGTTTAATAACATGTATGAATGGGAGGCACCCAGGAAAACTGAGTAACTCACCAAAATAGCTGAAATCCTCCCCTTAGACACCATCAGCTGAAGACAAAAAAGGATGTTAGGAGTAATGGTTTGGGACCTCAAAGGGGAGGAAGGCAATTGACATGAAGACGGAAAAGTGAATGTTTGGTAAATAAATGTTTGCTGGGCCCTGCAGAGACAGTGGGACACAGAGAGGAATTTTACAAGCCGACTTTCCTAGGTTCCTCCCTCTCTACACACCTGGTTCATACTAGGTTATCTATGGTGATGCTGCCTTCCTGGAACAGGTCCTCTATCTACATTCTTTAGACAATCGGTGGGGTGGGGGGGGGAAGGTCAAAGTTTCTTCCCGAGTCTTTTGGGCTTTGATTGTTTCAGCTTGAAATAACCTGCATGCCAAAGAGATATTTTGGAGTGGCAAATTTTGTTCCCCTATAACTGCATACCTTTATTCCTCTTGGAGCCTTACTGGTGTCTCAGAAAATAAAAAGAACTAGTTCTCAGCCTAAGTAAATTTTTCAAATCAAGTAGGGGAAAGGAGGGAAAATTATGTGTGCGTGTTTGTTGCACAGGCTTGGAAACTGACAGGATGATTAGTTTCTAGTAGGTAGTTTTCTCTTTCTTAGGAACATATCTTGGGAGGTTTGATCTCTTTTTGATTGATTCTCTTATATGGATTAAATAATCTTTTATATAATCTTCACGGAATTCCTAAGCCACTACTTTTTCATAGCCTTGTGTCCATTTCATTTCTCCCTACCTCTTATCCCGCTGTTTCTTTGTGATGCATCACAGGTAGTTGTGTAGTTTCAGAAATTGGAAGAACTACTCTGGTCATTCAGTAAATAATGATCTGAAATGTTTTTACTTAGGGCCTAGATCTTCTTTATCATTGAGTGATACTGGATTACAAAACAGGTTGAATGTACGCTGTTTAGTTTTTGGCCTAGTTTCTCTTTGTAGAAAAATTTAATCTGTTTTGAGAACAGTACTAAATGAACTGGTTTTCTTATCTTAATTGGCATCAGTGGTTGTAGCCAAAAGTACTTCCTTGTTATGACATCAGTACAGATGAAGCTGGCCTCTTGTACTAGGAAGCAGGACCAGATAATTTTGTTGTAGCAGATGTGCATGACAGCCATAATTAAGACTCTCTATTCATCTCCTCTTTGTAGTCAGTGGGAGACTGAGAATGAGGGATTCAGGTTTGGATAATACAAGTGAAATATTTACTCTTGCTTTCACCTGTAGCTTTAGGACACAGACTGTTTATTTAATATGTTACACTGGTGTAGACCATCTTTAATATTTTTTAAAAATTGTTTTATTCTTTAGGCTGGTGTCTAATTTCTGCAGGCTTTTTTTTTCTTTGAAGTGTGTTTGATGTTCTTAATGCAGGATTAGTTTGTGGTACTCATGCTATTTCCCCTAAGGTGGTTAAATGCATAGTGTTAAAGAGGATAAAAATTTAGGATAGGGCTTTATCCTAAATACACCATTAAATTTTCCTCCTGCCTCGCCACCCCCCTGCCCCTACTTTTATGAGGCAGGATGGTGGTGGGCCAAAGGGTCTAGAGATAAGAGTATCTAATCTTTTTTTTTTAATATTTACTTATTTATTTGGTTGCACCAGGTCTTAGTTGCAGCAGGAGGGCTCCTTAGTTGTGGCATGTGAACTCTTAGTTGCAGCAGGCATGTGGGATCTAGTTCCCTGACCAGGGATCGAACCCAGCCCCCTGCATTGGGAGCACAGAGTCTTCACCATTGCGCCACCAGGGAAGTCCCAAGAGTATCTAATCTTGATTTTGTCTCTAAATAGTTGTATGAACTTGGAAGCTGTCAGGGCTGCCTCCTTGCATGATTCTTGCGGCTCCATTACCATCATCTTTAATGTAACTGGTACCCCTAGGGTTTCTTTTTCACAGAACATGGTGTGAATGGTGACTCCTAAAGTCATGCAATAGAGACACCGCTAGAAGCCATAACTTATTCTCTCTAGACCACAGTCTTCTTACATATAGAATAAGTAGATTGGATTCAGTGAACTCGGATACTTGAGCCAATCATTAGTGTTACTCAGCCCCTCTTCCGTGAATGGGCCCTGTTTACAGAAGAATAGTAAAATTATCTTTGTTAATAAGAGTAGTGTTTTATTTCAAGAGAAGTTCATCCGTTGTAGTGTTTGACTTCATGTGTAGACTGCCTGCTACAGACTTCTTGGAAAGTGTTTCAGTTGTCTGAATTGGACGGTCTGTTGTTGGAATTTGAAAGACATTTATTTAGGGACTACATTGACTGTTTTGTAAAGTACAGATGTTCCTTGACTTACAGTGTTTCTACTTGATGGTGCTATAAAGTGTTATGCTTTCAGTAGAAACCGTATTTTGAATTTTGAACTTTTCCCTGGGGTGCGCTCCTCTCTCATGATGCTGGGCAGTGGCAGCCACAGCTCCCATCAGCAACGTGATCACGAGGGTAAACAACCGGTACAGTCACAGCCTTTCTGTACCCAGACAACCATTCTGTTTTTCACTTTCAGTACAGTATTCGATCATTTACATGAGATATCACTTTATTATAAGCTAGGTTTTGTGTTAGATGATTTTGCTCAACTGTAGGCTAACGGAAGTGTTCTGAGCAGTTTAAGGTACACTAGGTAAACTATGATGTTTGGTAGGTTGGGTGTATTAAGTGCATTTTCAGCTTATGCTGCTTTCAACTTATGATGGGTCTATTAGGACGTAACTCCATCATAAGTCAAGGAAGATCTATAACAGCTTTAATGACACTAGTTATTCATGTTGCAAAGAGCAGATATGCTCTCCCAAGATTCTGAATAAGTGACCTCCAAATCTTTTAATTTAAGTTTCTATGAAGAAAATGTTGATCAGAGAAGTAGTCTGGGGCTTCCCTGGTGACGCAGAGGTTAAGAATCCACCTGCCAATGCAGGGGACATGGGTTTAATCCCTGGTCTGGGAAGATCCCACATGCCATGGAACAGCTAAGCCCACGTGCCACAACTACTGAGTCTGTGCTCTAGAGCCCGCAGGCCACACTAGTGAGCCCACGTGCCACAATTACTGAAGCCCATGGACCTAGAGCCCATGGTCTGCAACAAGAGAAGCGACCGCAATGGAGAAGCCCGCTCGCCGCAACTAGAGAAAGACCACGCACAGCAACGAAGACCCAATGCAGCTAAAAATAAATTAATTAATTAAAAAAAAATACAGTCTGTAAAGAATGCGTTTTATTCCATTGGAGCATAAATATGTCTTTAATATTGAATATTTTGGTATTTAAATAAGATTCCAAAAGTAATTATAAATATTTAAATAATAAAAGAAATGTATAACGCAAATGTATAATGTGCAGATCTCTCCTACACCCCCTGCCCCAACCTAAGGGGATGGTGATGAACTATTGTAATGGTATGGTACTTATCTTTCTAGAACTTTCTCTTACACAAATGTTACTAAGTTGAGAATTTCTGAATATTCACTTTAAGTTTAAAGGATATGAAATGCCTAAGAATTTATTAATATAGGAAATGAGAAGTAAAACTGTAGATAGGTTAATAAGGATTATACCTTAAATCTTAGTTTTCCTATTGTGGTTTAGATGCTTACTTACCATCTTTCCTTCAAAATTTTTTTTATCCAAGTCACTGGAATATTCTGGTTTCTTTAATCCAGAAGCAGTCACCCAGCAACGGTGAATGCTGATTTAATCTGACAAGTGAAAGTAACTCCTGTTTTCAGAGATGGTCTGGATAGACCAGGAAGTTTCTTACTTTACAGAACATTTCGTTTTTGTTTTGTTTTTAGTCTTACTGTTAGTGATGTACAGTATAACTAAGAAACACACAAGTTTTCCATCTGTAAGACTTAGAAAGATCCTTGATGTTTTGTTGGCAGAGAGTCCAAGGGAAATTCTTTACTTTGGAAAAAAATAAAGTCATTACACTTAGCCGTATTATGGCTGCAAGGCCGAGCTGGTCTTTGAATAACCACGGTCTCTTGAGAGGATTCATTGTACGGTCTGGTGTTTGGATTTCTTTTCGTCTGGTTGTGGTTTCTGCATTGCTGTATGAAGAAGACAATCCCTAAGGCACAACCAAGTATGTTTTTGTTTGTTTGTTTGTTTTTGACAAATAACTTGAATAAGACATCACTTGCTTATAGTGATAGCTGTTGATTTCTGAGAAATGTAGGTAAGTTACCTGGACATAGTTGATTTGGGGCATTAAGTTAAGCAAAAATGCTAGAGTTAATTATGTTTTAGAAGTGGTACTTTTAAAAAGAAGCTGCTTTTTAAGTCGTATACACGTTTTCATCTTATATTTGTGATATTTATTGTATTAAAATACTCCTACTTCAGGATAAATTCTAGAATGTGTGAAAATGGAAAGATTATTATGAACAAATGTGAATATACTCTGACCACTTTTTAGAGAGGAAAAGAGATCAATGTGGTGCTGTGTTTTGCTTTTAAGTTGTTAAGTAAAAATTTCACGTGTTGCCTAGTCAGTTTTTTTATATAATGTATATAATTTTATATATTGTGAATTTTCTATATTATCACACATGGTCATTTTATGGTTTTTCTACACCTACAATAGCATAGAGTATGGTAGGAAATGATTCCATATATAAACATTATGATCTGAAGTGCCTAGCTCCTTGGTTATTTAGTCAACTTTGCATTGTGATTCTGGTTATAGCTCTGAGCCCGTGTGTGTGTGTGTGTGTGTGTGTGAGTCTGTGTGTGTAAACAAAGAAGGGTGGGAGGGTGGGAGGGAGGAAGGGGTGGAAGAAAGCTAGAACTACTGGAATATTTATGATTTAAAATGCTCTGAGCATGTTTAACCTGGCAATCTGACTTTCACACTGTCTCAGCGACAGGATAGGAGAATTGCGGGAACACAACTTTGTTATTTATGCTGTTTTATGATATGTTTAAAGAATATATATATATATATATAGGATGTCCTGAAACATAGTTATTTGTAAAAGGAAAACATTAAAACATTTTACTTAGTGGAATTACTGACTAAGCTTTCAGGAATGAGGTTTTAAGAGTTTGTGAGCGTGTGGGGTCTTCCACATGCTGGTTTTGAGGTTTTAGGAAACTCTTAAGCCAGAAGGTCTTGGAATAAAAGTATATTTTTGGAATAAAGTCCAGGGATCCGAATTCTTGAAGTTCAGGAGGTTGTTAACGGGCTTTGTGTCGCATCTTCTAGCAGCTTCTTCCTCAGTGGTGGTGTCCTTATTCTAATCAGCCAGGGCTTCACTCTCTCTGCCCCCCTGAAAGGCTTTTAATTGCAAGTGTGATTTTTTTCTAAAGAAGACTAACTATGCCGTGGTCCCTCCATATCCATGGGGGATTGGTTTCAGGACCCCGCAGATATCAAAATCCATGGATGCTCAGGTCCCTTATATAAAATGGTGTAGTATTTGCGTATAACCTATGCACATGCTCCCATATACGTCACATCATCTCTAGATTACGTATAATACCTAATACAATGTAAATGCTATGTAAATAGTTGTAAATAGAATATTAGTGCTATGTAAAAAGTTGCTGGTGTGCAGCACATTCAAGTTTTGCTTTTTTGGAACTTTCTGGAATTTTTTTCCAATATTTTTTATCTGCTGTTGATTGACTCCATGGATTTAGAACCCACAGATATGGAGGGCTGACTGTACTGTTATAATAACAAGTATAGAATAAGTCAGTTTTCAAATGTCAATTCTCATTAAGATGCGACCATAGGTTTAAAATTATTTAACCACGAGGCTCAAACAGAATATCAGTTAATCGTTTAGTCTTTATTTATTAGTGTAAAAATGGTTTTTTCCTTACGATGCGTCTTTTACTTTTCTGGCGTGTTTTACGTCAGTTTTGTGTACTTTGGGATGCCATCTGTTCACCGCTGCTGTTACCTACTGATAGTCTTGTAACGGGTTATTTGAGGGGTCTTCTTTTAGGACACTTGGGAATTCTAGATTATTCCTATAAACATATTCTAATCAGTGAAATACAGGGTCTTAAATACAAACCTCATGTGGTTTTGGGCATGGGTGGGGAATAGAGGTGATATATTTTTGTTGAGATCATTTTAATTGTTTTATCATGGCATGAACAAAGTTTCTCTGATAGCATTTATTGTTGAGTAGTATTTTCACTTAAAAACTCTAAAGTTGGGGTGTTTTTTAAAAAAGAAGTGAATTACTTTTCCTTGGGTGATTAAACAGTATGGCTCTATGCTTAATATTATTCATTTTAACTTAGATCTTTTATTCATTCTTTGAATCTCTCCTTTATTTGTTGCTTGGAATGGTTAAAAAGCCTATTAGCACTTATTGCACCCAGAATGAGCATCCTAAACTCATATATTAGTTTATTTAAAGAAAAAAGAGAATATTATAAAACTCTTATACCTTATACTAGAAGCTTAGATCCTTTTTAATAGCTACACAGTATGTGATTATTTGTGCAGCTTTTCTATACTATTTGCTGTAGCTTCCATCTTAAAGTGTTAATATAAATGAAGTAGCCTTTTAAAATAATGTTTATTTCTAGAGTCACGTGTTGGGCACTTATTGTGCGCCAAGCTCTCTGTTGCTCGGTGCAGAAAACAGAGAGATGAACTTTTTAAAGCTTCATCTGGCTTTTCATTTCCTTTCCATCTTGACACCGCTGTGTTAGTTCAGATCCATCCTGATAATTTCCTGCTGTCTGTCTTTCCTCGCTGGGACATCTTCCACACTCCAGCCAAACCAGTATGTTAGTATCCTCTTAACAGCTTTGGCAGACTTGCACTGTTCCCAGAATAGAATCCAAACTCTGAGCGTACCCGGAGGCTGCCCTTTACCCCGTCCGTGGCCACTTTGAGCTTCTTACTCTTTCTAGTCATTCCAATCCCTTCACACTTTAGAGCCAGTGGGATTCCTTCTGGCTGCATTGCCTGTCTTTCCATTTCTACTTGATATTTTCTCCTGACTTTGCTAGGCAAACGAATCTCTCAACTGTGGTCTGTTCATTACTTCTGTTGTATATTGATCTTTTCTCTAGGAAAGCACTTATCTCATTGTTATGTCTCATATCCTACACAGGCTCCCCTAATCCAGTCTATAATAGAGCCCTGGAACTTAACTGTGCCCAGCACATGGTAGACAGGAAATGCATATTTCAAATAGTATCCCTAATTTTATTCATTTTGTGATTTTAGTAGTCTACAACTTTTTTTTTTTTTTTTTTTTGTGGTACGTGGGCCTCTCACTGCTGTGGCCTCTCCCGCTGCGGAGCACAGGCTCCGGACGCGCAGGCTCAGTGGCCATGGCTCACGGGCCCAGCTGCTCCGCGGCATGTGGGATCTTCCCAGACCAGGGCACGAACCCGCGTCCCCTGCATCGGCAGGCGTACTCTCAACCACTGCACCACCAGGGAAGCCCAGTAGACTACAACTTTTGATTGAATACAGATTTTAGTCCAAGATCCAAAAGCACAACTGCCATGAATCACAATTAAGAAGTGGACCATTCAAGGGGTTTGATTCATTGAAAAGCAAAACCAGACCGAAAGTTAACTTGATAGCCCATCTTTATGAAAAGAAACTAAAATTTTCAGCTATATCAGAATACTTCAAAGTGATCCACAAACTTAAGGTCTACAGGCCCACCTCCATAGTTGTCAGAACTATCACATCTATGTCATAACGGTGAAGAGACCATCTCTCTCCAAGATCTTCTCCCCTGAGTCTAGCAAGGTACTTTCAGAAAGGACCTGAGTTTAAGGCCTCCTGGCTTCTAGAAAACATGGAGGTCTATGTACAAACCTGTTCTCTTGTTAGTGAAGGGCAGTGCTGTGTGGAGTAGAGCACTGGGTCTGTGGTTAAGTGTGGCAGAGATGGCTCTTTGTCCCTGACTCTCTACTTCTCCCCTCTTCTATGTTTATAGGATTTTTAGTCAGGTGTGGGTAGCCTGTATTGGTGTCCATGTCCCAGCCTGCCTTGTAGGCAGGTGTGGCCGTGTGATCAGGCATCAGTGTGGTGCGTTATATTATATGGAGGTAGCTTCCATCTTTGTTGCCTCTTGACCCTTCTACCCTGTTCAAGGAAACACAGATAATGCCATTTGGGGCCATAGGTTGAGGTCGTGCACAGCAAAGGAATGAGAAAGGTGGAGCCCAGGTCCCTGACAGCTGGGTCCCTTAATCCTGAACAACCCAGACCTTTGCACGAGACAGAAATAAACTTGTCTTTTGCTACTTATCTGAGGTTTTCTGTCTCCTGTGGCTAGAGTTTGAGTCCCAAATACTGTCATATACTTTATGGCTCTGGACAGGGAGTTTAGAGAGGGGAGGTAGGAACTGCCAAGAACCATTGTACTTTCTCTGGAGGGGCAGGGATTTGGTTGATTACAGTCTGTGACGATTTAAATGTCAGATTAGTGTTAAGATTCCATAGATCTCTTTTGAGGTCTCTTCTAACCCTGAGAGTCAGTGACTTTGAAATGTTGAGCTTTGCTTTAATAAATTACGGTATTTCATCATTTGTAAGACACACATTTTCACATTTTAATGTTTCTGATACAAGCATGTATTTTACAAGACAGCCTCTTAGCTTTGACATGTAATTAGAGCAGAATTTGACATGTGACCTTGATGGTCCATAGGTATCCTTCACAGTGGCTGGTGTTAGCAGGAAAATGTTGAAGCATGAATACTGGCTTAAAGTGAGCAGGGTCGCTACTGGGATAGAGCAGCAGCTGAATAAGTCACTAGTTTTAGGTTCAGGAAAAGGCCCCTTGCAGCTCAAGTTTGTGTTTCTTCGTGAAGCCTGTCTGTAGTCTTACTGGCTTCTCCCAAGGCTCAGCCTCAGAAGAGCTAAGCTGTTGAGGGTTTTAAAAGGAACTAAGACAACAGCCTCATTTGATAAGAGGCTTCTTAATGGAAGGAGAAAACAAGATAAATAGAAAAGTTTCAAAGTAATCCTTTTACATAATTCCTTAATTTTTATCATATGTTCAGAGTTTAAGAAGATAAGTAGCGCTAAAAGGATTATATGAAAGAACAGCCCACTCTGTTCTCAGAGGCAATCACGTTTCTTCCCTCTTCACTATTTCTTTTATTTACTTCCGTCTTTTAAATCAAAATATGACTATGAATAATATCTCTGTGATCCAAGTGGTATGTTATGATGTTTCTTTCTTGTACAACTATTTTTTCTGTTTACTTTTTTTTTAATATCTGGCAGAAACAACTCACATCCTTCAAAAGCACTCTCAGATTTCTCTCAGTTCAGTTTTTCAATTGGTTAAAACTTCCCAATATTGATTAGCTCTGTGTGTTTTCCTGGAGACATCCTCGTTGGACTTCTGACTTCCTGCTGCCATCCAGGTGTAGGACACAGCCGTCACCCAGGCATTTCTGGGGACTCCTTTCTCTTTTCTCCTGTTTCTCTGTTTCCTAGATAATAATCCTCCTTGGTTTCTTTCCTCACATTGGCAGTGTTCATAGATTCCCAAGAAAGCATGTAGGAGAGATAAGTGTGACGCTTTCCGTGCCTAAGAACCCCCACTCATGTTTGATTCATGGTTTGGCAGGATTGGAATTCCAGTTTGAAAATTTCTCTGAGAAGTGTGAAGATATCGCTTCACTTGTCTTCTGGCTCTCAGTATTAATATAGTAAAGTCTGTCATTCTGATACTTGGTCTTTTGTAAGTCCTTTTTTTTAGCGTAGGAGTGAAAAGGTGGGCATGACACCAGACTGCTTAGCGCTGCTACCTTCTAACTACATGACCACAGCAAGTTTTTTAACTCTCTGTGCCTCAGTTTCTTCGTGTGTGAAATGAGGGTAATAGTACTTTATGCCTCTGAATGCTCGTTTGTGGATTGTACGAGAAGTCATGTAAATCGAGACCTCTAGTGTCAGTTTCTGTAGGTCTTGTCTCTGGACTTTGTTTCTGCAAAGAAGGATCCTATCATCGTTTGCATGGGGCCTCTAAGCCTGGTGATTATAAGCTTCTGTGGAGCTGAGCACAGGAAGTGGGCTGGTAGTCCCACCACTCAATTGGAAGAATTTCACTGTTTGCACCCGCATGCCTCACCCGCAGCCGATTCTGGGTCTGCTAGCTCTAGATTTGGAGTGTGTCACCAGTTTCTTCTAAGATTATATGGCTGTTTCCAGAGCCGGGATAGTTGTCTGAATGGATAGGGTACAGGTAGGTACCTGGGGGAAGGAGGTGTTTAGTGGATCCTTATAGAGAATTACGAGCCCCCCCGCTTCTGTTGTTTGTCTAGTTCCTGGGTCACTCTGGGCTTCTACAGCCTGTCCTGCCCTGCACCCTGCGGTATGTTCTCTGAAACCTTGTTTGACCTCTCTGTGCTCTAGTAAGTCGTTTCTGCCTCCAGATACTGAGGTTTGTGATTAAAGTGTCACATAATAGTGAATTTTTGTTGTTGTTCGCATTTTCTTCTATGACTATGTTAGTTCCTGTTACACAACATAGTGATTCAGTTTTCCCATACATTTCAAAATGATCACCACGGTAAGTCTAGTTACCATGCAGACACAATAAATCCTAAGGACCCAGGTCACCTGTTGATGTTCTTAGATTCCGTGGAAAATCAGGGCCTCTATGACTGCCTTAGACCTGTCAGAATTTGCCCCTGAGCTGGGATGGCATCTTTTCCTAAGTTATATGGGACAAGGTGGACATCAGTACAAACTGAGGGTTCTGCTGGCAGGGAAGAAGGGCAGGATGAATAGTGGGTAAGCACCTACTATAACTAGTAGTTACAGACACAGGAGCCCAGGAAAGGCTGGAGCAGCAGGGAGAGACCCAGTGAAGGGATGGGACTAGTATGTGGCCTTTGGGATGGGTGGGATTGATACATTTTCCCATTTCTTCAGAGTCTAATCAAGGATGGTGGTGGTACTCTGTGGACATTTAATTACCAGATTTCTGATCTTGTCCTGAAAATTGCATTGATACTAATAGGATTTGTTTTGGCCAATAGAATGTGCTTTCAGATTTATTGTCTTTGACAGCTATGTCAAACTTGAACTTGTGGACAAAAATTCACTACATGGGCACCCAGTGTCAACTAGTCTTAAAATGTCCCTAAAGTCAAAATTAATTAGATTTTTAATTTTTTTCACAAAGGTAAACTAATGCTAGCATGACGATCTCTTAATTTATGCTATAGGATAACTTTATCATGTGATCATTTATGTGAAAACTGATAAGATTTGTGAAAACCAGGAGGCACTTTTTGGTGATATTTTCTTACGTCTGTCATTAGGTAATTTAGGAGCCCTGTGGTGCCTGCTTTTGTGAATGTTTTTATCAAGATAAATATTAACCGATTGTACCCAGAGAGTTAAGACTGTACTGTCCTTGTGATTGGTAACCTTGCTGAGTCAAGAAATAAAAATGAAATCAAAAGCAATAGATTTTTAAATGACGGTATATGGCAAACGACAGCTAGTGCCGAGCATTTGAGAATGGACTAGTTCAGGGTCAGCACAGTGCAGCTTGAAGGCCAAATCTGACCTCTCCCTGTTTCTGTGAGGTTTTTTATTGGGATGTGGCCACGCTTATTCACTTATATAATGTCTGTGGCTTCTTTTGTTCTACAGCAACTGAGTTGAATAAATGCGCCAAAGAGTGTATGGACTGTAATGGCCAACACACTATTTGGCCCTTGACAAAAGTAGTTTGCCAACCCTTGTACTAGATTAACGTCTGAAGACTTCTTGGAAGAAGCAAACGATTTAAGGAAGAAAACAGAACAGGGACGTGCATTATTGTAAACCATTTTTTGATGGGTATAATTTTCTTCCATCAAATGCAAGTACACAGAAATTACCTTTTTTCCTGGCCATCGTTAGATGCTATTAGCTTGTATGTCTGAATATTATCAGTGGGTGAGAAGACAGGGCAAATGGAATCAGCTACCCTATTTGTGTCCCCAACAATTTGAAGATCATATGGTTTTTTCATATTCAGCAAGTGCTGATTATAATATTTTTTTGTTTTGACAAAAGATGACTAAAACGATACAGTTCTTCATGATTACTCCCTTCTTTCCAAGTAGTTACAGTATTATTTAAGAATGTAGGGCTTCCCTGGTGGCACAGTGGTTAAGAATCTGCCTGCCAATGCAGGGGACACGGGTTCGATCCCTGGTCTGGGAAGATCCCACATGCCGCGGAGCAACTAAGCCCATGAGCCACAACTACTGAGCCTGCGCGTCTGGAGCCTGTGCTCCATAACAGGAGAGGCTGTGACAGTGAGAGGCCCGCGCACCGTGATGAAGAGTGGCCTCCGCTTGCCGCAACTGGAGAGAGCCCTCGCACAGAAACAAAGACCCAACACAGCCAAAAATAAATAAATACATTTATAAAAAAAAAAAAGAATGTAATTTGCTGCCCACACCCCCCTCCCCCAAATAAAACTGAAAAACAGTCAGGTTCAAATACAATTCTAATTTAATTCTTGCTCTCTTGAAGTCCAGAATGGGTATTTGATTGGGTGGGCAGTGATTTAGGGGTGCAGGCTTCTTCCATCCTGTGGCCCCACCATCTTTAACACATTTCAGTATGTGGCTTCCTTTGTTCATCTGCACAAGCCATGTATGGAAGAGAGCATGAAGGATCACACAGGAGTTTTACAGTCCAGGCTTAGAAGTGGTCCATATAGTGTCTGCTCACATTCTGTTGACTAGGATACATGGCATTTCCCTGCATGGCATTTCCCTGCAAGAGCGGTAGGGAAATACTGTCTGACTGTGTGCCAGAAAGAAAAGGGAAATGGGTTTCATGACCAGCCCATCTCTGCCAGTTGCTGGTTATTAAAACCACTGTATGTTTTTTTTTGTTTGTTTGTTTGTTTGTTTTTTGCGGTACCCGGGCCTCTCACCGTTGTGGCCTCTCCCGTTGCGGAGCACAGGCTCCGGACGCGCAGGCTCAGCGGCCATGGCTCAGGGGCCCAGCCCCTCCGCGGCATGTGGGATCCTCCCGGACCGGGACACGAACCCGCGTCCCCTGCATCGGCAGGCGGACTCTCAACCACTGCACCACCAGGGAAGCCCCACTTTATGTTTTGAGAACCATCAGATATTGGTGACAGACAGAGGCCCTCACTTCTCATCTTTTCTTCCTTTGTCTTCCCTGAGAGCTGTGAATCACTCATCTTGGCTGAAATGGAATAATTTGGGTAGAGGAACTCACGGCTGATTTTAATGAAGGTCCTACCTTAATGCTTTGCGCAAGTGTTTCCATTTCTCCCACTCCTGGGCAAATGGTAAGGTGGTACTTCCCAGCTGTCCTGAGGTTGAGGGTTGTCCTGTGATCTGCTTTGGTGAAATGTGAGCGGGAGGGAGGGTAGGAGCTTTAAGAGTGAGTGGCTGCTTTGTGGTGGTTCTTTCCTAGTGTCTGGTGGTTGTGGAAGTTTTTCCTGAGACGAAGCCTCAGTCAGCCTGGATCCCTGGCTGACGGTGGATATGAGCAGAGCTCCCTTCCAACACCCTGGACATTTGTGTTAAACCACTGACTGACATTCTGGGTTGTTTATTTTTATAGCAAAACTGACCCCGTCAGTTTTGGGGTATAGAGCAGGTCTTTATGCTCCATGGTCTTTACCCCTGTAGTGTTTAAGTTTTCAAGCTACCATCGTATTTATAATAAAAAGGTAAATCTCTTTCCACTTTTTTTTTTTTGTTTTTGGCCATCCTACACTGCTTACGGGATCTTAGTCCCCGACCAGGGATTGAACCCGTGCCCCCTGCAGTGGAAGCGCAGAGTCCTAACCACTGGATTGCCAGGGAATTTCCTCTTTCCATTGTTTCTAATAGTGCTAAGCACTTGAACTGTTAGCCGCTACCTGGGTAGGCTTCACCTCAAGGTAAAGATACTTTTGGATTAAAACCAAGATCTTTACCTCAAATAATTGTTTTTTTCTTCACTGCTACTCATCCTTGAAATGAAGGACTGTTTAAACTTTTGCTGCCTTTACAAGTAGGGAGAGAAACCTCTGGAGGGAATCTAATCTTTCTTGTCACTGCCTGTGCGCCTGGGGCGCAGTCATGGGGGAGGACAGCAAGGACAGAGACCCTGACACCATCTGGGCAACAGAGAGCACGAAATCACTCTCTTTGGATGGGTGAGGAGTCCTTAGCGTCTCCACTGCCCGTTAAAGAGAAGAGAGAAGGTATAGTTCTCTATACCCATATCCTGTGGCTATGGCAAAGGGTATGTGTTGCTCATGTTTAGGGCCCCATGTGCAATGCTGGCTGCATTTCCCATAATTCTGGGGGAAACAGCAGAACTATTGGGCAATACTCACGCTCCATTATGGGTTACAATGTCATCGATAGGCTGCCTGGGAACCTAATCATTGTTTATGTGTGTGTTTTTTCTTAATAACGGCAACTGTGTTCTGAATTCCAAACAACCGATCTGTAAAAGGACTTGAACAATGCACTGATTTTCTAGAAGGGAGTTGTACTAGTCTGTAACAAAGCGACACAAACTGGTTGGCTTAAAACAACAGACATTTATTCTCATGGTTCTGAATGCTAGAAATCCGAATTCAGGGTGTCAGCAGGGCCGTGCTTGCTCTGAAGCTTTTGCGGGAGGATGCTTCCTTGCCTCTTCCTAGCTCTGGGTAGCCCTGCTTGTTCATTCAGCATGACTGCAGTCTCTGCCTCTGTTTTCACATGGCCACTCACATGGCTGTCTTCTCCCTGGGTCTCCCTGGGTCTTTACATGGCGTTTCTCTTTCTCTGCGTGTTCCTTCTCTTATAAGGACACTAGTCATGTTGAATTAAGGCCCACCCTAATGACTTTAACCTTAACTTGATTACATTTGTGAAGACCCTATTTCCGAATAAAGCCCACTCATAAGTACTGGGCGTGAGGACTTCAGCATATCTTTTTGAGACACACGGTTCATCCTGTAACAGGAGTTTAAAAATGTACCCGCTGCAGCATACTACGTCAGTCATGCTTCCCAGAGAGGTAGAAAATATTCTCCTACATCGTATGATTTTAAAAAGTGGACTAACAACAGCAACATCAAAAATACCAATTAAAAAATGGACAAAGGACTTGAATAGACATTTCTCTAAAGAAGGTATACAAATGACCAATATGCGTGTGAAAAGGTGCTCAAAATTACGAGTCATTACGCAAATGCAGTGCAGTTCAAAGCCACTATATCACTTCACACCCAACAGGATGGCTATTACATATTTTAAAAAAATGAATACAAGTAACAAGCATTGAAGATGTAAATCGGAAGTCTGTGCATTGCTGATAATGTGAAATGGTACAGATGTTGTGGAAAACGATTTTATAATTCCTCAAAAAAATGAAACATAGGGTTACCGTAGGATGCAGCAATTCCACTTCGTATATACCCAATAGAACTGCAAGCAGGGTCTCAGAGAAGAGATATCTGTACACCATGTTCATAGCAACATTGTCCACAGTAGCCAAAGCGTGGAAGCAACCCAAGTGTCCATCAGTGGATGCCTGGATAAATAAAATGTGGCCTATAAGGACAGTGGAATATTATTCAGCCTTAAAAAGGAAGGGAATTTTGACACATGCTGTAACAGGGATGAATCCTGAAGACATTGTGCTAAGTGAAATAAGCCAGACACAGACAAATATCGTGTGATTCCTCTTATATGAGGTCCCCAGAGTAGCCAAATTCATAGAGACAGAGAGTAGAACCGTGGTTGCCAGGGGTGGGAGAGGAGAATGGGGAGTTAGTGTTTAATGGATACAGAGTTTCGGTTGGGAAAGATGAAAAAATTCTGGAGAGGGCTGGTGGTGATGTTTGCACAGTCCTGTGAGTCTACTTAATGCCGTGTAACTGTACAATTAAGAATGATAAATCTTACACATATCTTACCACAGTTCTAAAAAGTGGACTTCTAGAAGTCAGATTTAAGCTAGGAATTAAAGAAAACTAAAACTATGTAATATTCACTGAAGTGTCCAATAAGTAACACCCCTGTTCTTGATCTGGTTTTGGACCAACGGAGAAGTATGACAGAGTAAGATAAATGGCCTTTGAGCTATCAAATCATCCCTGTTAAAGGCTCCTGGGAGGCTACTTTCCAGGGTGACAGACAAAGAGCTCCTAACAGCCCGCCCCAGAATTCGGTTCTCCTAGTCATGGCCGGGCTGCTCCTGAAGTGTGGGGTCCTGTGCTCCCCGCAGGCCAACGCACTCTCAGAAGACAGTGGGCAGACGTCAGCCAAGCCTGCCCTGCCTGCTCTTCCCCATTTCCCTAGACGGATATGGTCCTATACTTCCCCGGGGCAGGATGAAAGTAAAGGGTCAGATTGAAGCCAAGAAGCATAGACTAATGGAGCTCCCACATGAAAGGAGCCATCAGGGACGGCAAGCAGCCTCACCCCCGGCATCCCTGCTTCTGGTTCTCTTAACACATTGAACTTAGAAGTTAGCCCATGGTTAACCAGTGCCTCGCTCATACCTTCAGGGGGCTGCTCCCCAGTGAAAGCACTGTCCCTTTGGGTACTTTCCTAGCACGTCTGGGCAGGTGACAGTTTGAAGGCTCTGACGGGTGCGTTAATTATATCAACTCTGGCCACTCTGTGCCCAGGGCTTAATTTTACTTTCCTCGTTGTGATCTCAGATGACATACAGCCATGTTGTCCCACAAAGTACAATGAGATCCAATGACAAAGTTAAGTTGCCAGTAACATAGTGATGCCTAAATATGAACATAAACCTCTACCACTGTCATGTTCCCAGGGGAAAATTGTAGGACTGCCTAACCTTGCAAGTGAAAATCCAGATATGTTAAAGTCCAAAATCAAATTCTCTTGGCCCTTTCATACATTCACTAATTCAACAACTGTTTATTAAAAAACCACTCTGTGTACTCTTCCAAGTGTTGGTGATATTTTGGAAAATAAACCAGACCAGAGGGGGGGAAAAAATCCTGCCCTTCTGGAGCTGACTTTCTGCAGACTTCGAGTGAAAAGGCCAGAATTAAGTTTCAGTAGGCATCCTTACTGGTGTCTTAGTCTGGCCCTGTCAGGCTAGAGTGATCTTGAAACCTAGGCGGAGTTCATGTTCTCTCGGCAGCCACAGTCTGGGCCGCTTCACGGGAAGAGGTGTCATTACTGCAAAATTGTGCTGATTCAGCAGCCAGTGTGTGACGAGCACACCGGCGGGCACAGAACTGTCTTGTTCCCTATTTTCCTCGCTCTTCCCAAACTACCACATTTTGAAAACAGCCCAATCCCCTAACCCTGAAATAGTAATGCAGGGAATGTTATATCTGAGCAGTAGTTTCTAAAACAGTTTTTGGTGTTTCCTAAGGTCATCGTGCTGCACCAGGAGGCCCGGTCTAGGACACACCTTTCCCCCTCTTACAAGCAGTCATTTTCACGTTTGTGCCATAGAGCTATTTCTACTGTCTCTTTCTCTGGATTTACTTAAATCTAAGAAGCCTGAGTCTTAGGGAAGACTTACCCTTAGTATTTAATTATCCAATCAAGTGCTAATTGGAAACACTTTGTTTTGGGGGTGTGTGACTTGAGACTGTGGAAAAGCCACGTGGATTCCAGCTCACCGCATCCACTTTCCGCCCCCCCCTCGTCTTTGAATACAGAGTGGAATTTGGGATAATTTGTATTACCTACCAGATCTGTTAACAGCTGAAAGCTGGAAACATTCTAGGAACACAGGAACACACAGGAACCTTCTGCTTTGCCATTCTAAAGCCGTGAATGTACTCCGTAGACCACCAGTGTCTGAAAGGGCCTGTCGCGACTCTTTTCCCTACGGTTGTAGTTGAGCCTCACCCGAGCTGCTGGTCGGCCCGCTGCTGCCTTGCTGTGCCCTCTGAAGCCTTTGCTTTCTGCACACGCCTGCCAGGGGTGATTCAAGGTGCAGCTGTGCGCCTTGCACAGGAAGGCGGCCTGCTAACAGCCTGCCCTGGTGCCGAGACTCAAGTGGCTTTGCTTCAGATGTGCGTCCCAGGCCTTGTTTTCCTCAGGCTGCAGACCTGGGCAGACCCCTTCCATGGAGACAGCCACTCACCCAAGGACAGTGCTGCTGTGAGCTGGAGTTTCTCACTCAGCTCAAAAGAATGTATGGTCTTAGGCTTAAAGCCTCTCGCCCAGTCCGTGTTATTTTAAAACCAACATCCCAGCTGAAAAAGTGAGCTGGATTACGGGATACAGGCTGCGAGCCACCAGTGTGATAGAACCTCTGGCCGATGGCTTGAACCTAAGCACGTCCACCTTGGCCACAGTAGAAGCCCCAGTTACCCCACGTGTGTTTTGTTCCTGCACACTTTACCCCTTGTTTGTTTCTCATGGTCTGTTGCCTAGTGTAACATATTTACAGCTTTGAGGGGGCCCAGTAAATACTACCTTGTTGTGGCGACTGCTCTTCACAGTGGCCGAGCTGGCGGTTACAGTGTGCACGTCCTCCTGCAGTGGTGGGTGCAGAGCCGCAGCCCAAAGCCCCACGAGCTTCCTTGGGTTGCCGCAGCAATGCTAGCTCTTCCTGGGGGATTCTGTGGTTCCCCGCCCCCCCCCGATTCAGCAACTGAAGTTAAATGTCTGGCTCTCAGGGGCCTGGCCTCCTGGACTTTGTTCCAGAGTGTGGCCGACACGTGGTCAGGATGGGCTGTTGATTCTTGGGTAGTATTCTTGCCTTCCTCCCCTCTCTGGTTATGAACCATTTGAGAAATAAGAAACAGAGTAAGGTGGATAGATGATTATAGATGAATTATAATTACAGACTATAATTATAGAATTTCATCTGTAATTATAGATCAGTTACAGATGAAAGTGAGTTTGAGGAACAGAACTGCGTTTGAGAGACACTTTCCCATGGGTCACCGTGGTGCAGATAACAGGGCAGGCCTCTCCCACTGTAGGGACAGGGCCTGTTCCTGGTAGGGGTGGGGAACAGAAGAGAGCTTGTGTTCTCTGCGGGCAGCGGGGCTGGGACTAGGGCGAAGAGAGTGAGGCCAGCAAGACCTTAGCGCTTTAAATGTTGTTTACCTCGATTTTTGCCGTACGCGGGCCTCTCACTGCTGTGGCCTCTCTGTTGCGGAGCACAGGCTCCGGACGCGCAGGCTCAGCGGCCATGGCTCACGGGCCCAGCCGCTCCGCGGCATGTGGGATCTTCCCGGACCGGGGCACAAACCCGTGTCCCCTGCATCGGCAGGCGGACTCTCAACCACTGTGCCACCAGGGAAGCCCTGATCACTATTTTTAAAAATCAGAATTCATGTAAAAAAATCCACGATGAATAAAATCTCAAAAATTTAAAGGAGAGACAGGGTCAGTATTACTGACTTTTCCCTTCCCTCAGGCTCCGGGGGGACTGTTACTGAGACTGTCTTATATTTAGTGCCCAAGGCAAATGGTACCCTCACCTTATCCTAGTCCTTGCCCAGCTAGTTCTTCCTGAATTTACAGAATCCACTGAAGTCACTTTCTTGCTTCTGGATGGAGTGAGTAAAAGGACAGAAAAAGGGCAGGAATGTTACACTCACTGAACTCCCTCCACATGGAAGGAATAAACTCAAGTAGGATTTAGAAGCAACATCTTCCATGACTATAAAAATTTTCAGTTATTTTCCATAGAGGGAGTATTAGCTATGTGAGAGGAAAGTGCAAAAGCATAAATTAAGGGTTCAAAAGTAAGGGACGTCTGTTTCCAGTTAGACAACATATTATAAAGTTGGATGTGAGGGTAACTAGCTCTGACAGTACAGTTATTGTGTTGATCTGGTTGGCTAGGTGGGCAATCTTTTCTCAGAGTTCTCTGCTACATCCTTGCTACTCCAGGGATGGTCCATGGACCAAAAGCTTCAGCATCACCAGGGAGCTGGATAGAAATGCAGAATCTCAGGCCCCACCCATGACCTACTGACTCAACCTGCATTTTTTCAGAAGCAGCCAGTTGATTTGTACTTGTTTTGTAAATGATTTAAAGTTCAACTTTGTTGTGGAACATCCATAGCCTTCATTTATAAATTCATTAAACCAACTCTAGATTTCCCCCTACTTAAATGGCTTCACTGGAAATCATTATGCTCTTAGGAAACCAGTGACTAGGTATGCTTGTACCAGTACTTTGTTCCTAGGTGTAAGATGTACTTTACTAAGCTCAGTGCTTGAGGAAGTTGCGTTTGTCAAAAGGTAGGTTGCAGGAGCTAATTTAGGACTTTAACCCTGAATTGTGAAAAAAGTAATATGATGAGGCTTAAGGGGTAAAATTATTAGCCACCTTGAATGGTTTTAACAGGAGGTAGAGCTTTATGAATATACTAGTAACACATGCCGGTGACTTTTTGTTCAACTGCTTTGTTTTTGACTTTAGAATAAAATTTATAGTTTAGGTATTGTGCACGTGTCTTTTTGTTTTACAGTACATTGAAGATTAGGTAATATTTTGGGTTTTAAAGCCTCGAGAGCTGAACTACGGTTGTGATTAGTGAGTTCTTAAAAACTTAAGACGACTGACATGATTCTGTGATTTAAAGCTGTAAGTTATAATTGTATGAAAAAACTGGTATGCCATATATTGACATAAATAAGGAGTAAAATTAAAGTTGTTTATGGCGTCAGAGAAATGTGACTTGAAACAAATTCTTTTATTTCATAATTAGCATATGGGATAGCAAGTTTAGCTGTGTTAAGTTCAAATTACTGTGTTAGACATTGCGTGTAATAGGAAGATGTAGAAAATGCCTACTGACAGTGTAAGCCTCTACTGGGCTTACAGTTCAGTTGACAAATAAGGCACATAACTATTGTATAATCTAACAGTAAACTGCCATTAGCAACTAATTTGGTCCAGCCATGGAGTTTATTTCTTAGAAGTGGTTTCGTCATTTGTAAAATGAGGAAATTTGAATTGGATCTCTAAAATGTCTTTCAGTATTAATGACAATGTTAATGTATTCAATTATATGATAATGGATTTTTATCTGTGGGGAACAATCATCCTTCTTAAGCTAAGATTTAGAAACTAACCTTATTTTTGTCCAAAGGTGTTGAAATAGCTCAAATCTTGCACTAGTAGTGCTTTTCATTGACCATTTCTTTTAGTACATATCTATCAATTTTTAACCTTACAAATCATTATAGAAATACATATTCTGCTAATCTTTTTATTCAAGAGGAGCTACCCTCTCATATTCCCACATCTTAATAAGTAGGGAAATTGTTCTCTCTCGTACAAATTGTTCTCTGAAAAAGATCTCTTTATTTTCCCAAATGGCTCTCTTAAAAAGGAAATTTAATCATTCTACTTTGTTCTGATAGATAATGCTACTGAACGACAACTTGAGAAATTAACCCTTTGGGTGAGAATGATTTAGTCCAACCTTTTCTCTTTTTTAAACATCTTTGATTTTGCTTTAGTAAAAAACGTTCCCAAGATAGTAACTTTGAAGGCTTTACAAATTACATTGTAATCATAGAAATATAAAGACATTGCGTCATGGGTCAGGTGAGATTAAGTCAAAGAATATGAGTCCAGCAAGTGGTAGAAATTTAGGTACTATTCTTATATCAGAAAAGGAGTGAGATTGGCCATAAGACAACAAGGCTAAATTTTAATTTTTTTGACAAAATTCCTGAGGGAAGCCTGGTCATCCCTTTCCTGCCCATGGCTTTGTCTGTAGTGATGAGATGGAGACTTGAAGCTATTTTTTTCCCTTAGTGAATGTTGAGGTTGATCTTCCAACTAATCCTGGAACTGATAAGCTTAACTTCAGAATTTGTTTGGTATCCAAATCTCTGTACCTCTAATTCTTTACTCTTATCTACAAAAGTAGAAAAGACTTCAGTAAATTTATTTCATACCAAAATTCTCCTTAAGTATTTCTTCAGAATACATTTTTTTTTGTGGGTTTTTTTTTTTTGATAGCTTTTTTTCTTGGATTTGTGAATTTTAAAAAATTATAAACACAAGGGTGCTAAGCAGTCATATGAAGGCTGATGGTTTCTTTACTTTCCTATTACTCTCTGTAATCTACTGAATTATTTTTAAAAATTTTTTTAATATTTATTTTTTTTTATTTGGCTGCGTCGGGTCTTAGTTGTGGCACACGGGCTCTTTAGTTGTGGTGCGCGGGCTTAGTTTGCCCCGTGGCATGTGGGATCTTAGTTCCCGGTCCAGGGGTCGAACCCGCATCCCCTGCATTGGAAGGCGGATTCTTAACTGGACCACCGGGGAAGTCCCAATCTACTGACTTATAAATCTAAAACATTTAACCTTAACTTTAGTGGAATTTCACAGTTGTTAGAAATGTTTTTGTATTACAGTAGCTTGGGAAAGTTCTTGGGAGACAACGCTGAACAAAATGCACAAGCTTTAAAAGAAAACTCAGGTTATATACGTTTATTGATATATACATTGTTAATAATCCTGCCTTTTTATTCTATTAATGATTTGACAAATTATTTTAAGAGCCTTCAAAAATCATCATTTGACTCAGTAATGCTTTTATTTCCAGGAAGTTTTTCCAAAGGCAACAATCAGAGGTAGTCAAAGATTGCAGAGATATGTAGTGCAGTGCTGTTTATAAATAAATAATATTTAATGATAAATCTAGAAACAACCTAAACACAGAAGGACATGGAACTGGTGGTGTAAATTATCCTATTATACATTTATTTAAAAAATAACTTGAGGTGCTTTGACATACGAACCATTTTCTTTACTTTTTTCAGTTTTTTTAAAATCATATTTTGTATACTTTGAAAGAGGGAGCTCAGGAAGTAAAGCTCCATCAATTGAATTTAATGACTCTCTTTATCCAGGCAAATAACTTCTGTGATTTATGTTAAATGCTTCTGTTTGCAGTGCTCCTATCTGTTTATACCAGGATCTCGTAAATGAATATTGGCCTTATGGAAACATAAAGGTGTAGCATATTTCATGCTTTGTGAAATCATACGCCCCCCACGTAACTCTAAAAAATGAATAAATGGACTTCCTGATTTAAACATTTAGCTCTAACCTGTTTTATACCTGAGGATTAAAAATATAATTTGTGTTTCATAAAAACTTTTATTAAGGTGCTAGCCAAAATCTGTTATTTCAGTGATTTCTTTATTACCTAAAGAGCTATGGTGGGGAAAAAGAGACAAATTTTCTACCAGCATACAATTCCTATAGCACTTATTTTGGGATCAGAATCTCTTGTATGCGTGTGCCTGCGTGCTGCTGACATAAAAATTGCAGCCTTTCTTCTTGCCCCTGGTAAAAGCTGGTTTCAGGATGCATGGCTGGAAATCCGGAGCACTGTTAGCAAAGATACTGATCCTTTCAGTTCTTCTATCGTTCCTATTCTCCTCATTGTATTTAAGGTCACTGAAGTATGTTTGAATACAGAGAAAAGATTGCAAAATAGAAAAATGAGATCTACTCTTAATTTACAAATTTCTAGGTTTACAGAATGTCATATTTTTCCTCATGGATATTTTATTTCTTCAGAACAGAACCATGATACCTGGTTGACATTAAATACCAAGATTAGAAAGTCAGTTCAAGTGAATGTCTATCTATATGAGGTATTTGCAGTCCTAGCTTGAATATGTGGGCCTTTCT
Organism: Delphinapterus leucas; assembly: GCF_059928025.1. Taxonomy (NCBI): domain Eukaryota; kingdom Metazoa; phylum Chordata; class Mammalia; order Artiodactyla; family Monodontidae; genus Delphinapterus; species Delphinapterus leucas. Next base: position 17,157,803 of record NC_143149.1, read on the forward strand.
TAAGCACTTCAGTGTAATCAAAAGCATAATAAAATTTTAGTTTTTTGCAAAAATCCTTGGATTTGAAAGCTTTCGTGGGATTTTTTTTTTTAATATTGACATATGTCGTGAATTTTTAAATTTATTTATTTTTGCTGTGTTGGGTCTTCGTTTCTGTGCGAAGGCTTTCTCCAGTTGCGGCAAGCGGGGGCCACTCTTCATAGCGGTGCGCGGGTCTTTCACTATCGCGGCCTCTCTTGCTGCGGAGCACAGGCTCCAGACGCGCAGGCTCAGTAGTTGTGGCTCACGGGCCCAGTTGCTCCGCGGCATGTGGGATCCTCCCAGGCCAGGGCTCGAACCCGTGTCCCCTGCATTGGCAGGCAGATTCTCAACCACTGCGCCACCAGGGAAGCCCCTCATGGGTTGTTTTTAATGATTTTTTAAAAGTGTACACTTCAATAGTTTTAGTATATTTACAGCTCTGTGCAACCATCACCATAATCATAACCCTTAGAACATTTTTATTACCCTCAAAATAAACACATTCCAATCAGCAGTCACTCCTCATTCCCTTCCCTCGTGCCCCTTCTCAGCCCTAGAGAACCACCCATCTGCTTTCTATAGATTTGCCTATTCTGGACATTTCATGTAAATAGTATCCCATAGTGACTGGCTTCTTTTACTTATATATTCTTTTACTTTTGCTTATAATATTCTTTTATTTATATTTTAAGTCATAACATTGTATCCATGTTGTAGCATGCATCAATACTCCATTCGTTTCTCTTGCTGAAAAATATATTCCGTTGTATGGGTACACAACATTTTGTTATCTGTTTACCAGTTAATGGACATTTGGGTTGCTTCCACTTTGGGGCTGTTATGAATAATGCTTCTATTACAAATCATGTACATTTTTTTTTTCTTGGTGGCCCGTAGGGGGGACCGAACCATGTACATTGGTGTACAAATTTTTGGATGTATTCCTTTCGTTTTAGTAGATACCTAAGTGGAGAATTGCTGTGTCGTACAGGAACTCTGTTCAACATTTTTAGGTACTTTCAATAGAATACCACTTTAACTCTGAAGAATCAAGAGCTTTTCTTTTTTTCAACTTTGAAATGGAGTGTGTTTGAGAAAGGCAGTGAAAATGGGGAAGAGAAACGCTAGGGCCCTAAATCTTCGTTGATCTTTAGCTTATGTGCTCTGCCTGCTTAATCTGTCTGGAAATCATTCTTCCTGGAAACAATAGGGGACTTTTCTGTAAATGAAAAGGGCATTATTTCTAATTATGTTGGGACAACAGGCATAAATTGGGACCGTCCTAGGTAAATTAGGACCAGTAGTCACTCTGTCAACCAAAAAGAAGGAAAGGCTATTGTCAGATTTAGCCTCCTTCTCTATTATGGTGAGTGAGGGCAGAGGCATCTCAGATGGGAGGGGGCAGTTTTAGCAGCCCATTCTGCCCATTTCCTCAAATGAAAAAATATGTTTGAAAAGAGGGTGATTCTTTAGCTAATATCTTAATCACCCCTGTCCATAGTTGTAGGTTCTTTAAATGTAAAAAGAAAGCAATTGAAATTAATCAAGTGATGACTTGTTAACTTTCTAATATTCACTTGAGTGAAACATTTTATTTCTTCCAGGGAACAACAAATCATTTCAAGTTCAAGACAGCTTAGACTAAGAAACTTTCAACTCTGCTGAAAAACTTAGGAGATGGACACATTTTCCTTCCCTCTCATTTAAAAGGTTTTAAAGAAGAAATAAAATGGCAGAGGTTTAAAGTTAATATTTCAGGATGAATGATGATAATTCAGATGACAAGACAGAAGATGAACTGCAGTCCTTATTTATCAGTGATAAAAATGGAAACACATATGCATACAACCAAAAATCACCATGTACCCAAAACTCTTCAACCAATAATGTGAGTTGGAATTCTGCCAACCCAGATGACATGGTGGTTGATTATGAAACCAACTCTGCTGTGGCCTTTGGTGAAAATATTTCTTTAAACCCTCAGTGTGTTGAAGTACTTGAACACCAAAAGTCTTCAAGTGATTTTGTTAGTAAGGAGATGTTAGATATGCACAAGGATTCCACATGTCTGTCTTTTGCACATGTTGTAAATACAGAGGAACCCAAAGATTTGCGTAACAGTTGTCATTCCCTAGAATCATTTCAGGACCAGAGCGTTGAGACATCTCTGCCTTTTGTGTGGAATCCTAACGATGATGATTTGAACTGTACAGAAAACCCTACTGCCTTGGCGCTAAACCAGACTTTTGACATGAAAGTGGATAATGTTAACTGTACCTTCATAACACATGACACCACTGGAAAGAGTCAATCTTTGCCTGCCACTGCAAGCCTGCAGCCAACCAGCATGAGAAGTAGAAATACATCTTCATCCTGTTGCGTTCCTCCATCTTCCCATTCTGATAAGATATATGTGAGAGAAATGAGTTATGATAGAGACAGCTTCGAAAACCCTCAAGCTATAGCATCACAGGCCCAAGACACAACTTACACAGCATTTTCTGACATGGTGATGCAAACTGATGTGGTTCTTCCAGATACTGAAAATCACTGTCACTGTTCTTCGGGAAAGGTCACCAGTGAGTACCCAGATGGGGCACAGCAAAGACTAGGCGGAGAAAAGGAGATACAAGCTCTAACACCAGTTTCTGATGGCATGGATGTTCCCAGTGGGTCTGTATTACAAGAGTTCTTTTGTTCATCTAAAGATGAACCAAATAGTGAGAGACATTCACAGAGCTCATATGGGCAAAAGGAAATGGGCCAAAATGTAAGAGAAACAGTGTCCAATTGTCTTATAGATGATGAATGCCCTTTACTGGTGCCAGCTTTTGATAAAAGCAAAACCCAAGTGCTAGACCCAGAACATCAAGTCACTGTGGCTAAAGACACACCAGTTGCCTCTAATGAAAAGGATTTGGGAACCCGAAATCATACCATAGAACTGATACCGAATAGCCCGCCGGGACAAAAGGTGGCTTCGTCATTTGAACTGACTTGGGATGCAGATGATATGGTCATTAGTACAAATAACATAGTTTGCATGTCCACGCCAGTCCTAGAACCCACAAACGCAACCTTTTCTCTCTCACCTATTGAAGCGACGGAGAAATGGAGTAAAGTGCAGAAGAGTAATCGAGAGCTTAGACGTTTACCAAACTTGAAGGGGGCACCGATGAACATGTCTAAACCTAATCTAGGAAAATCAACCACCAAAACGAATAGCCCCCTAGGCAGCAAAGTTAGAAAAACTGAAATCATAAGTTACCCAAGACCAAACTTCAAGAATGTCAAAGCAAAAGTTGTATCCAGACCAGTGCTACCGTCCAAGGACCCTGCTCTATCAAAGGCTGCACCCCGACCTCAGTTAACTGGGGCCTCATCACCCTCATCAGTGTCTTCCTCAAGACCGTCGACAGCTTTGAGAAAAACACCAACATCTGACTTGAATGCAGACACAAAAGCAGAAATCCTAAATAACAAGACACATAAGCAGCAATTTAATAAACTCATTACGAGCCAGGCTGTGCATGTTACAACTCATTCTAAAAATGTTTCACACAAAGTTCTAAGAACAACACCTGCCGTGAAATCGAATCAGGAAGACGTTGACAAAGCAAGCTCTTCCAATTCAGCATGTGAGACTGGGTCTGTGGCTGCAGTTTTTCAGAAGGTCAAAGGTGAACTCCCTATTAAAATGGAAAGCACAGAATGTTTGCAAATGTCCTATACTTCCAACATCGATAGGATTAGCCCTGAAAACAAGGGTGAAAAAGAAAATGGGACACCGATGGCAAAACAAGAGCTAAAAAAGGAAATTATGAATGAGACCTTTGACTATGGTTCTCTGTTTTTGGTAAGTGAAATTTTTGCCCGCTTCAGGAAATGGTGGTGGAAATGGAGAGATGTATTAGCAATTGCTTATCCACTAATAGTCAATAACATTGCTGAACTAGGTGTGCAGATTTGCTTTCAGGTATTGCTATGTTATTCAGTAATTCTGTGTCTTGTCAGTACATTTTAGAATGTTAATTGGTTACCTGCATATAAAAAAAAACAGAAAAACCTCAAGTCCAGTATTTTGTATTGAGTATCAACATCCCTTTTAATAGTAAGCTGAAAGAACAGGTTACTTTAATATTTTAGTGTAATTAGTTATTTGAAGTTAAATATCTGATTATATTTTATATTTATGAAAAAATAAACGTTTTGTTTATGAACTTACAAATGTATTGGGCCACATTTGAGAAATGGCTAGGCAGTGCTGGTAAACAGTATCAAGATAAAAATAATTCCTGGTCTCCTGTTGAGGAAGCTGCCCCAGGTAGTGGAGCCCTGTCCTGTGAACAGGAGGATTCCGGATTCTGCCTCTGATTAGCTAAGGCAACTCTGGGCAAGTAACCTTTTGAGACGCAGAGGTCAAAGGATTGGCTAGTAGATGTCTGAGGTCTCTTGCAGTCCTAATGTATTGATTCCCGGTACTAGAATAAAACCTATTTTATTCATGTATAGTGAAAAGGTAGTATGTTTTATACAGTACCTGGCAGATGTTTGGGGGTTCCATTTAAACAAGAATTCACATGCAGTTCAAAGATTTGTTTTTTCCAGCATGGATATAGTTTTGACTGTAGCATGAAGAAGCTAGCTTTCTGAGTGTTGGAAGCATTTGGGAGGCTGCTCTGGGCTCTGTGCGTTCATCCTCAGTGCTGTTCCGGCAGTGGGGACTTGCACGCATCTCCAGCCCCACATAGGCTTTTCCTGGGCATCTGTCCTCTGGGCCAGGAGTGGAGGTCGGTGCCAGGGTAGGAAGGCAGATGGGAGTTATCTGTGTGGAGGGCTCATGTCTGAGCGGAACGACACGTGTAGTTTGGTGAAGTGTTAAAGGGCTGTTTTAAGTGTTTTGAGGGTGCATAGGGAATTGTTAGGTCCTTTTAGGAAGATATTCTTGAGCTAGTTCAGTTTAGAGATGCTTTGGCGTTCATAGTAAATCTTCCTTTTAGGAAGAATGGCCCGCCGCAATGATGTCTAAGCCACTGAGACTGTCCGTTATTTCAAAACTCAGATTTTTTTTTCTTTTTTTTTAAATTGAGTATATAAATGGTCTTTCACTGTAACTTTTATTCTGCTCCCTGCTTTTCTTCTCTTTATGCTATACCACTGAGAGCTCTTTAATTAATGTATTTATTTTTGCTGTGTTGGGTCTTCGTTTCTGTGCAAGGGCTTTCTATAGTTGCGGCAAGCGGGGGCCCCTCTTCATCGTGGTGCGTGCGCCTCTCACTATTGTGGCCTCTCCCGTTGCGGAGCACAGGCTCCAGACGCACAGGCTCAGTAGTTGTGGCTCATGGGCCTAGTCGCTCCGCGGCATGTGGGATCCTCCCAGACCAGGGCCCGAACCCGCGTCCCCTGCATTGGCAGGCAGACTCCCAACCACTGCGCCACCAGGGAAGCCCAAAACTCAGATTTTTATTTTTAAGTCCTTTTGAAGTCAGACTTAGGAAACTCATTTTGTACAATTTTTCATTAGATACTTTGTTAAATTAAATGACAACCTCTGGTAATTCTAAGCAACATTCTTAGTTTGGTGTTTATAGATACATATACATGAAAACAATACATTTATTTCTCCTTGATTTATGGGAGACTTTTATTGTGCACTGATCTCCAACTGTCAGAAAACCTAGCATAAAGTTTCTTTAAATAACATTTTCCTTGCATATAAATTGGTCGTGTAATTTTGAAATTACAACTTTTTCTGATATGTGCATTGAGAGTAAGCCTTAGCTTTCTATTTCCCATGCGCGGAATGAAAGCCTGTCTTTCAGGCTTATGGTGTGATGCTGAAGTAAGGTGATAGAATCATCACATTGAAGTGGATCCCAGTACTGGAGAAAGAAGCACTTTTCATCTTAGGAATCTTGCAGTTAGGATTTCCATATTTTCAGTACTGACACTTTTACTTGTTGATGAGTATTAAAAACTCATTTTTCCCCATGATAATGTTTCATGTGCAATTCCCTCTAATATCACTATTCACCTCTTAACACATTTCCGTGTATCATGGGGAAGGGGCCCAGCAAACCGTCACTGGCCACAGGCATTGTATTTATTGTAGAGAGTTGAATGAGTGAGGCTTTGCGTCGTGTTGTAGGCAAATCCCTATGTTTCTTAGTCATTTCAGCAGCACCCAGAGGCTCTGAATCTGCCCTGGTTCTGTGATGAGACAGTGCTGGAGAAATGTGCATTTTCAATGTGCTCTGTTGGTCTTGAGACAAATTAGGCCTTGAGTTCACTGAATCCTTAGGTTGCCTGCAACCTCCCAGCTGTTTGGTCGGGGTTTACCTGAAACTTCAGAAAGCTTCTGTTGGAAAAGGAATTTGACTTTAATTTGATGCAGGTTGAGTATAGCTCCCCGTTATAGAGGTTATATATTGGTGATAGTATGTTAGATAAAAGGGATGGTGAATTATCTAAATGGAAAGAAGTGGATATTTTTTTCAATGACTGCTCTGGGCCAAACCCTTTGCTCGGGTGCTTTATGTATATTATATCATTTAATTTTCTCAGAAATGGTCAGGTGCTTTATACACTGTCATTTACTCTTGCCAGTAACAACAGGAAATTTGTTAGCTACAGTTTAAAGCTTCCTAAGTGCTTACTTAACACACACACATAGCTGGTAAGTTGTAAAATTGAGATTCAAACTCAGGTCCCCTGACTTGAATCCTGGCCCTTTCTGCTCCACACACTGCAGGCTTTCAAAATTCTATGGAATGTTGGTTCTGAAAGGCAGAACAAATCTAATTTGTTAAAGATTCACTTTGTAAGTTGGTTAAAAGTTTGGTTTACTTTTTAAAAGGTTTTTCTGGGGCATTACCTTAGCCAGTTTTATGGTAGAGGGAGAAGATCTTTGTGTCCATCGCCTGCTTTTTTTGGCCAATTTTATGTTGCTTTCCAGTGTTCTCTTAGGATATGGCCCTATTTAATTTAGTTTTTAATCCACCTAGTGTATGTCGTCAACATGGGGCTTTACGTATCTCTAAGGGAAATTATCCACTTATGACTTTTTAATACATTTATTTATTTATTTTTGGCTACATTGGGTCTTCGTTGCTGCACGTGGGCTTTTCTCTAGTTGCGGAGAGCCGGGGCTACTCTTCGTTGCGGTGCACGGGCTTCTCCTTGCAGTGGCTTCTCTTGTAGAGCACGGGCTCTAAGCACGCGGGCCTCAGTAGTTGTGGCATGTGGGCTCTAGAGCACAGGCTCAGTAGTTGTGGTGCATGGGCTTAGTTGCTCTGCGGCATGTGGAATCTTCCCGGACCAGGGCTCTAACCCGTGTCCCCTGCGTTGGCAGGCGGATTCTTAACCACTGCGCCACCAGGGAAGTCCTGCACTTACGACTTATTAAGCAAAGAAAGAATGGTCCTGGTGGGGAATAGTCAACGTATAGGTTAGGAGCATCGATTTTGGAGTTTGATGTGGTTTCACATGGTACCTCCATCCATTCATTGGCAAAATAACCTCAGGCAAGTTACTTAGTCTCTGTGAGGCTCAATTTTTCTCTGATGGGAGGATACAAATTATAGCTTATGGTGTTGAACTTTGTTCTTTGAGCACATCTCAGGCTCTCATTTCCTACACGTAGAATGAGAACCTTTATTGGGTGCCTGCTTCGTGCTCTATATGACAGTGACGGTTGAGATTTAGAGAAGGAAAGACACAGCCCCTGGCTGAACCTAGTGCCTAGTACAGTGGGTAGTATTAGGTCCTCAGTTGGGAGTGTGTATAGACTCCCTAGCCTGCTCACGGTAGAGTAGGGCGGTGGCGATGGGGACACTTGTCAAGGAAGGGAAGGCTTCTGGGGGAGAGAGCATGTTGGTCGCTAGCTGAAGCTTAAAGATCGAGGATGAATGGAAGGGTATTTTGGGTGGAAGGAATAACACGTACAAAGATGAAGAAACATTCTCAGTTAGGGGACGCAGGGTAGTGAGTATCATGGGAGCTGGGGGTGCAGAACCGTGACCAGTAAGGAGCAAGCTGAAGAGGGTGGCAGGGCGGCCACATCCAAAGGGCCTTATTTGGAAGAGTCGACTTTATCTGGGAGACGGAGGGAAGCCTCCTTGGGCTTGAGAGAGATCGCCTTAGCAGGGGACTGGGAGGTGAATTGGATATGGTTCCAGGCATCCCAGAAATGATGCAACCTGTACTAAGGCTGATGGAGAAGGGTGAGAATGACATCCAGAGGGGCTTAGGAGGTAAGAAAGGAAGCCCCTAGAAATAGCTTTCATTGTGTGAGTTGGGTGCCTGGGCACATGGTGGTGAATATGAGAAGAGCTAAGTTGTGAGATGGATGAGTAAAATTAATCTGAGTTTTAGAAACTGCTTCATGTTCTTCTGCTGTGAAATGCAGTATGATGGAAGTATCAACCTTGTAGGGTTATTAGGATTAAATGAATTGTGCATTTCGAACTTATTTTTCATTCTGTAAGGTCTGTAGGTTGATCAGTAAAAATAACAATAATATTATTGTCAACATTGTTAGGTCGAGGTGCCTGATGGATGCTAAGTGAAGCAGAGGAAGAAAGAAACTGAATATATGGGGAACTCGGGAGAGAATGTTGGCTTGGACATGAGGACTTGGGATACAGCGGTGTTTAGGTGGCAGTGGAAAGAGTGGACAAGATCATGTGGGGAGAGTATATGGTGAGAAAGCTTACAGGACCAAGTTGAGGACCCTTGTGATGACCAGCATTTGAAGGTATAGAAGAGCAGAACCCAGAAATGGAATAACCAGACAGATAGAAGGGAAACCAGGAGAGAGCTCTGTGAGAGAAACCAAAGAAAGATGATGGAATCATCAGCGTTGGAGACCATGTAGAGGGCCTCTACGGAAAGAACTGAAAGCTGTAGCTTGAATTTAATTTGTGGCATCAGTCACCTTGGGAACAGTTTCCCTGATGGGGACAAAAGGCAGATCATGACGAATCAAAGAGTAAACTATGAAGAGTTTAAATTTCTTTATAGTAAAAATGAAAACTAAATGTCCATCTGGCATATCTGCTTAGACAGAAATTGTGTTTTTCTGCATACCTAACCCCACCAGGAGGTGGTGTGGGGAAGGTATGATCTGGACTGAAACCTTCATTATTTTTTCCACAGGGTTCTGCTTCAAAAACTGCAACCATCTCAGGTAGGAGTCTAGCCAAGCCCAACTGCTCCATTTTGAGGAAAACACCTGGTCCGAAAGCCAAAGTGGGACCTTCTGTTTCATGTTTGAGGCGGAATAGTGACAGTAGAAATCTCAACTCTGATCGAGCCGTATCTCCCCAGAGGATAAGGCGTGTGTCCAGTTCTGGTAAGCATAAAATAATTCAGTTGTGTTTTATAGCAGCTTATGAATTATTTGAATGTAAAATTAGTCCTATCAGGCAGCAGAGAGACCGGTTTTGGTTATAGAGTTCTAATGCATTGTGTCAGTAAAGCATTTAGCCTTTTGTGGACCAGCATCTTGCACAGGGAAGACTGAAAAAGAAGTCTAAGACACAGCCCTGATCCTTGAGTAACATAAAGTCTAGTTGGGGAGAGAGAGATGTGCATAAAGCAACGTAAAAGCTATTCAGAAGCATGCGTACACACACACACACACACACACACACACACACACACACAGTTGGGCACTGGTTATATACGAGTCATTTCACTTTTTTCTTTTTTTTTAGTTATTTCTGAGATATACATTTTAAAGTAATAACTAGAATTATGACTTATAACATTATACCAGAACATATAAGATTTTTAGAAATTTCATGTAATGTCTGTCATTTCACTTTGAAATGTTTTACAAATGGTAAACTGCTTAATAATACTGGTGTGATATACGAGTTTCATAATGTGCCTTCATCATGTGTGAAGAGACTAGTTTTTTTTCTTGAATTTTACGGAAAGATGTACTATAAAATCTTCAGGGATGTGAGGGTGACTAAGAAGTTAAACTTTTGTAATACAAACTTTGATTTATGTTGGTTTGTATATTAGAAGTAGTAAAGTCATGTTCGATTTATAAAATTTGAGAGCTTCCAAAGTAGCTGTTAAGTGTCTTCCTAAATTGGCAGAGGTTTGCATTTCTCTGTATTAAAATAAGGACCGGAAATGGGAAAGGCAGCCCTTTTCATAGGGACTAAAACAAAAAGCCTGCTGGCCGTTCCAGTTGACCAGAACACTCTGCAGGGAATACCCCTCATTTGAGCAGGTACAACACTGAGCAAATGAAAGGCATGTCAGATAGATTTAGAAGTAAGTTCCCTTGTAAACATAGTGACTGCTGTTGAATGGTCTGGGGGAAAAAAAAGTGCCTCAAGACTTATGTGTTCACACATGTGAGAACATTTTGCAGAAACTAACAAAACCAACTAAATCCTCAGGGGATCTCTTTACCTGTCTACACCTTAGTATTTTTAGGTTTTATTGTCCAATCCTGTTACGAAGCTGTCGTGTGAGAAGCTTATAACATGCAGACGTGTTTTAAGGATGATTTACTTAGGTTCAGGCCTAAATAAATCAGGCCTTGTGCACCAAGGTCTTGAGGGTCCTGGGGAGCAAACCCAGGAAGAGGTATGGCTGGTGGAAGAGGGATTTGCACACATTTCCATTTCCATCCCCAGAGGAACTGAGTGGGAAGGAGGAATTTGTCAGCTCGAAGTGTTCATCCTTTGGGAGGAAAACAGAAGAGGCACTGAAGACATTGGGAGAAGCAACACTCCTCATTTTGGATGTTGCCACAGTTTGGGGAGTTGGGGCATAAGTGAGATCAAAGCTTTGGTTCTTACTGTCACTGCTATACAAGGCTTATGGATTTTCCAGATGACGGGGAGCCCCTTCCTACTCGGGTGTCAGCAGCACCTGTGGCTTGGCGGCCCAGAGGGCCCTGGCCGCTGGCATCCTGGCCTCTTGTTAGAAGCGCTGCGTTCTAGCACCGCCATGGCCACAGGGAGCTGCATGAGCTAGTCGTTTCCGCTCCCTGGGCTTCTGTGAAGTAGGAGGGTTGGAGAATGTCAGGCTCCGTCAGCTTTTGCAGTCCTTATCTTTCTAGGGACAATTTGGAGCTCACCTAATTTTCTGAGTAGTGGCTGCTACTAGTGTGATTCTCTGGACCACATGGTGCTCGAATCCCAGAAAACCTGAAGCGCACACTTTTAAGAAATTAGGCCAGTACCCAGGATGTATTGTAAATGATGCGATTCTTTTATGTAGATGATCCCACCAAGGAGTGACACAGTTTTGAAGTCCCTTTACTGTATGCTACATAATGCCATGCCTTAAAGAGGGAAAACTAGGTCTGCTTCGTCTTAATGAAAAGACAGGAAATTTATTGAGCTTTTATTAACCTGTATAAATAAGCTTAATAACTAAGCTATGCATTCAGAGTTTTCAATCCAAGTTAAAAATTAAATTATCTCTTACCTGGTGATTTTCCATATATAAATGGAAAAAAAAATCAGTGTAAACAAATTTTGTGGATTTGCATTTGAGTTTTTTTATTTTAGTGGTTGGAAGACTAACTTGATTATGCTGTGTTATGTTTTTAAAATATTAATAGCAACTAACTTGTTTGGACACTCACAGTAGATGGAGAGGTGTTTTGTCGTGGAGAACAGGAAACTTAATCGTCACAGAGTTAAAAGTAGAACAGAAAATCAAGAAGCAAAAACAATGTGCTTTTGGATCATTGAGCGCATATTGCCATTTACTGTACAATGAAGTGTTTGTGTCTTAGAAAATTGAAACCAAATGGATATCCTCTGTGCTCATACAAAGTTAGTCTCCTGAAAGGTAACCAGCAGAAATGTTCCAGCCAACTTGGGGTTTTCAATAAATCCTTTCAGAGAACTAAGTAGAAAACCAGACCTGGAGTTGAAATTGCCATTTTCTTGAAGCTTTGAAATGAATATGAGAAAGAATTGTAATTAAACCCAATGGCACTTTTCCATTTCACTTGTCAAAGTCTGGCAGTTCTAGTGTACAGCATGATGACTGTAGTTACCTCTGCTGTGTAATATATAGGAAAGTTGTTAAGAGAGTAGGTCCTAAGAGTAAATCTCATTATAAGGGGAAAAAAAGTTTTCTAATTGCATCTAGATGAGGTGATGGATGTTAACTAAACTTACTGCCGTAATCCACTTCACAATACACGTTAAGTCAAATCATTATGCTGTACACTTTAAACTTACACAGTGATGTATGTCAATCAGCTCATTAAAACTGGAAATAAAAAAGTAACTTAACAAAATCTGGAAGTTTGGGGCTTCCCTGGTGGTGTGCAGTGGTTGAGAGTCCACTTGCCGATGCAGGGGACACGGGTTCGTGCCCCGGTCCGGGAGGATCCCTCATGCCGCGGAGCGGCTGGGCCCGTGAGCCATGGCCGCTGAGCCTGCGCGTCCTGAGTCTGTGCTCCGCGACGGGAGAGGCCACAACAGTGAGAGGCCTGTGTACAGCAAAAAAAAAAAAAAAAATCTGGAAGTTTATCTGAAACCAGATTATAAGTGATTATAACAAACCAGATCTAAACTATCTTTGTTTCTTTGGAGTATGTATGTGTTTCAACCACTTAATTAAATAAGATGAGATAAGTAAGGAAAACTATTTCTAATAATAATTATAATGCCAGTGATAGAAGCTCACACTTATTAAATGCTTACCAAGTTCCAGGCTTTGTCTTTATCATTTCACCTATAAATTCATTTAATCCTCATAAGAGTTCTGTGAGGCTTATCTGCATTTTATAGAAGAGGAAGCCATCACAGTGAGGTTAAATAATTTGTCAAGGTTATGCAGCTAGAAAGTGGCAGAGGTAGTACATTCAGACCAGGTAACAGGACTCTGGAGTCCATGCTCGTAACCTTCACGTTATTAGTCTAAAGAAACACTTTCAGTCTGACCGTGAGTTTTGGAAAAATTCAAATTCTTATGCTCAGCTGGATACTTCGGAAACTGTGGCATTTCTCTTGTCGAGCTCTTGGCTTAACATTAGATATCAATTTACCATGATGTAAATGACTTTACATGGTCATTGCAGATTAATGCTGCTGAATAAATAACTGCTTCGGAAATACTTTGAGATCCAGTCAGGCACCTTCAGAGAGCGCCTGCCACCCTCTTTCAGAGGTAATGCCAGTTCTTACCAGGTTTTAGATTATAAATATGTGTGTTCCTTCATACACACATGTAATTGACCTGCCAGTGACCAGCCTGAGCCAGGTAGGATTACAGAAATAGAACAAAATATACCCTCCCAACCCCCGCCCTGGGGCTCCTTTAAACTGCCTGGGGAGGGTGAATGCATGTTCCTGCAGCAACGAACGAGCAGCACAAAGGGATCTGTAAGGGGTGTGGAAAAGGCCCTTAAGCGCTTTAGGATTTGGAGGAAAAGAATGTTCAGGGGCCCATCTGATCATAGCAGAGCCTGAAGAAAGGCCTCATGAAAGAGATGTTTCTTTAGCAGAAAACTGAAGACCATTTCAAAAGGGTAAACCTTCCTGTTAATTCATTTTATTGTGGGTTAGTAAAATAAACATCCCAAACCTGTAATGACTTGCCTACCCTTATAGGTTTCTCTTCTTTCCTGCTCAGTTGTTTTTGGAAACTGATTTCTTGTTCATTTAGTGTTAGATTGATTTTAAAATCATTTCAATTTACTCTTGTATCATTTTGGCCTTTCTAGGCAAGAGTTTGAGAGATAGCAAGTGAAATTATGAGAAATGTATTCACGCTTGCAGAAGTTAATTATTAAAACCCAGAAATGGGGCTTCCCTGGTGGCGCAGTGGTTGAGAGTCCGCCTGCCGATGCAGGGGACACGGGTTCGTGCCCCGGTCCGGGAGGATCCCACATGCCACGGAGCGGCTGGGCCCGTGAGCCATGGCCGCTGAGCCTGCGCGTCCGGAGCCTGTGCTCCGCAATGGGAGAGGCCACAACAGTGAGAGGCCCGCGTACCGCAAAAAAAAAACAACAAAAAAAAAACCCGGAAATGATCATCTAATAACTATTTCTAAAAGCCAACTTTAATGTGTTGCTTATAGATGTTTCTCTATTTGGATGTAGTTAAACCACGTTTTAAAGAACGTATCTCAATGTTTCTTGCCATAAGAAAAGTAATACTAGTAAAGTGTTTTGAATGCTAATGAAAGCTGTTCTAAGCTTTCTGAATGGATAATTCTCACAACTCATGAAGTATACGTACTGTGATTATTCCCATTCTACAAATGAGGATTTTGAGGTTTTGAAAGTTTAAGCAACTTGCCCAAAGTTACAAAGTTAATAATTGGTGGAGACAGGGAACAGGCCCGACAGCCTGGTCCCAGGGTCTACGCTTCTGACCTCTGTCCGTTGCGTACACGCAGTAGTTCTGACACACTCACTTCATCATTTAACAAGGATCTATTGAGTGCCTGCTTGTGCTGGGAACTGTTCTAAGTGCTGGGCATGAAGAGGTGCACAAAAGAGACAAATTCTTGCCCCTGTGGAGCTTAAATTCTGGTTGGAAAATCAAACACGTGGACAAAATGTTTAGTGTGTAAGATAAGTGCTAAGGAGAAAAAGCAGGGAAGGGAGTTAGATCTTTAAATAGGGTGACATTTGAGCCAACACATGGAGGTGAAGGAGGGCAATATTTGGCTATCGTGGAGGGAACAGCAAGTGCGAAGATCAAGGTGAGGAAGTGGGGGGTGGAGCCTGAGGACCAGTGAGCTGCCGTGTGTGTGGGGGGGGGGTGTGGGGGGGCAGCGGGCCAGGGACTGGGCATGAGGCCAACCAGGGAGGGTCTTAGAGGCACCTGGGAGACAAGCGTCTTCTCTCTTCTTCCTCATTTACATCATCACTGTGAATTCTTGATCATTTTGCAGGCATTCCACACAATTCTGCTCAAGTAGTTGGCAAGTAATTCTGAGAAGACTGTTCCAGATATGGAATGACTCATAAACTGTGCAGTCTGTCTTATTTGTCCATTCGAGAAATGCTTTGAGCGCCTGCTGTGTGCTGGGCAGCCTACTAGATCCTGAGAACTAAACATGATTTATAGGTCCTTTTAATGCACTCACTAGTTGGAGGGTGAGGTGAAAGGCGGGTGGTTTCAGAAAACCATTTGAGGGCAACCTCTTCATTCTTCAAACCCCAGCTGAACTGTCCTGTTCTCTGTGATACTTTGCATTTATTACACTGTGCTATAATTATTTCCTTCCATATCTGGAAGATATCCATAAGGATAGAGCCCAGGTCTTAGTTATTTTTATATTTTCCAGCTCTCAGCACAGTGTACCTCTTACACAACAGGTGTAAAATGTTGTCTGGCTTGATTTGAATGGAAACTTGTATGAAGTACTGTGTGTCCACAGTAAAGGGAACACCACTAACTCAGCCCAAGGGAAGGCTGGAGAAGGGTGGTGACATTGAACTGGCCTTGGAATGTGCGCATAGGGGTTTGCCAGGCATGGAAGGTTGCTGGCTTTCCCTGGGGTGCAAATGTAGCCTTATGAAAGACCTGGAGTGTTGGGGGAACATGGTGGAGGGCAGGGTCAACATGCCTTGAGTAGGCTGTGTGTTGGGGTAAGTGATGGGTGAACCCCAAGGAAGGTCGAGGCAGATTAGTTCTAATAGTTTAGGCACAAACTTGTAAGAGTTACACCAGTATTTGGTAATAGAAACAGAGTGAGGGACTTCCCTGGTGGCACAGTGGTTAAGACTCCACGCTCCCAGTGCAGGGGGCCCAGGTTCGATCCCTGGTCTGGGAACTAGATCCCACATGCATGCCGCAACTAAGAGTTAGCATGAAAAAAAAAGAGAAAAAAAAAAAGAGTTAGCATGCCACGACTAAAGAGCTGGCGAGCCGCAACTATGGAGCCCACCTGCTGCAACTAAGACCCGACGCACCCAAATAAATAAATACTTTTAAAAAAGAAAAAAAGAAAGCAGAGTGAAAATATTAAAAATGTTTTGGAGGACAGGGGTCCGGTCAGCTTCGCTGGTGGTGAACAGTCCCAAGTGTCTCCTCAGCTTTCTTGTCTGGGTGGCCATGGGGTGAAACAGGGACTAGAGCAGCAAGAAGAAATTGTCAGAAAGAGAATCATGATGGGTTAGTTTGGGGCATGTTGAACTTGAAGAGACTAAAGACTTGAGAAAGCACCTCAAAGGCGTGTGTGCATGTTTGAGGCCTAAGACTGTAAAAAGATGTGGAGGGTGAGGAAGCCTGTGGGAAAAGAGCCGGTAAAGAGATGAAGGATGGGGCTGAGGGACAGCCAGGCGATGGCAGCATCCAGGTGTGTCCAGGGCACAGGCAAGGTAGTCTTTGAAGTAGAGACGGGGGTGCAGAGGGTGTAGATATAAATCCATTTGGAGATTAAATAGTGGGAGTTAAGAGTGCAGATTCAGACTAGCACCTGTGGAGAATGGACAGCTTCCTCTTTCAGATTTTCTGGCTCATTTTTATGAGGTTAGGTGATTTCTTTCAGGGGAGTTTGTGCAGATTTTATTGATTTATTTTTGTAGCCCTAGAAAGGGAAATAAACTGAAGACAGGGTTCAGTTTTGAGTCACAATGACCTCGTTGTTCAAAGTAGCTCCGCTCATGAATCTTGGCTTCTAATGAAGGAGGCTCCCCAGGTGCCCACCTCGGTTCATATTAGGAGATTTCAGTGTGAGTGCCAGCTGAGCTCACTCACGACCAGGTCAGTACATTTGCTGATGAACATGTGAAGAACCTTGCTTATCTTCGTGGTACCTGGGAAAGGATGCAACCTGTCTAAGCCTTTGACTTACTACACCCTTAGTTGCGGGACACATGTTGCCAGGCCCGTGACTCAGGAAGTTATTTTTGTTTAATCTCTACCTGAAGCAGCAGACACCTTGTGAACATACTTGCAGAAACAGGTACTGACAGTATCACCATGAACGCTATGCTTCTGTGTAATTCGAGTCATCATGAGAACCTTGTTTTGTGGGATGTTCTTTTTTCTCTGTCAAATTACTGCCCTCTTAAGAGAGACTTGCTGTGTTCCTCTTGTGACTCACCTGTACTGCTATGACTTTATCTTTGGAGTTTACTCTCGAATCTAAGCAAATGGTGATGGTTATACAGAGTACAGTTTCTTGTACCCTACTGATATAATATTGCCTTAGCTAACTCAAGAATGTGACGAAAGTCACATTTTGCAATATATAAATGTGAATACATACTACTGAAATTCTGCATTTTGGAAGGTAATTTGTTTCCTTGGCAGACTGAAAGTGTAAACTGTGCAAGCCATACTCCAGAGCCTGAGGAATCATGGGATAAGTAAGACATGATTCGTGGCCTCAAGGTACCAGCCAAGATGGGGCAATGGCAAGTTCATCCCTCATCACATCTGTCCTTATAGTACTATAAAAAAAGAGCTGTAGGATTTCAGAAGAGGGTAAGATTACAAATATCAAATTTTGTTGAAATTCTTCCTTGGAATAATAATATAGGTAATTCTGTAATATAATAGAGGTATACCTTTATATTACAGAAGGGCCAGTCTTGATTTAGTATTGATGCTCTCTGCTGTTTAATTTTTGACACTGAAACCCCAGAATTAAAAATAAGAAGAATACATATGGATTGAGTTGTTTTTCAGGACTTGGCTGGTACACTAGGAAGTAGAAATGAAGGCACAGTTGGGGTTCAGAGTATGGAATATAAAGATTGAGGACAGTCAGTACAGAATGTATGGACATACGGAGGAGGGCAGGTGGGCAATTAGGATGTGATGCATCGGTGTGCAGGCATTCAGCAAAAAGAAGAGGTTCCGACAGAGCCCAGGTCTGTCTGTGTCAAGAAAGGAATGTGGGAGGCATTGTCCCAAGCAAGGTGAACCTTACTCTGCCCCTCTCTTATCTTGAATTTAACCAGTTAATTTGAATGTCACATCAGGTTTCCAATGTCCCCTTCCCAGCAGGCTATTTAAAAAGTATAGCACTTTAGAAGTGGGAAGGGGTGGGCGGGGAGAGAACATCCTTAATCTCATCAATGCCCAATAGTCTCTAACTTCACAATTTATAGCTATTCAATGCCTTTTCTTTTTACATATTCTCATGCACATATGCTTACGTATTTCTAATGGGGACAAACAGTTCCTACTGTTTTAAAAACCCCATGCCTAACAGTCAATAGGCACTTCCTTAGTTGATTGAATTTTCTTTTTCATTTTAAAAGGTGTGGTGCCTATTTTCCTAGATTCTTAAATTTTTAAATATTCTTTAAAAATATGGTTTAAAAGGACTGTAGTCATCATCTCAATGTGCTGTGATTTATTTCTTCAGACTTCTTTGAACGTTAGGTTGTTTCCAGTGTTTTTCAGTATGTTAAACAACTCTACACTGAAGAACTTTGTATATCAGTACTTACGCTGTTCAGGTAAATTACTGAGATACATTCCTTTAGGTGGAATCAGAGGGTGTGAGCATTTTTAAGACTTTTGATACACGTTGCCAAGTTGCTCTTCAAAAATAGCGTGCAAGTCTGTGCTCCCACTCCCGAGTATATAAGCATGTTTCCCAACAGCCTAGCCAATGTGTATTTTTTTAATTTCTTTTTTTTATTGAAATATAGTTGCTGTACAATATTATATAAATTACAGGTGTATAATATAACGATTCACAATTTTTAAAGGTTATACTCCATTTATAGTTTTTATAAAATATTGGCTATATTCCCCGTGTTGACATTTCTAACACCCTTGCCAAATATTCACTGTTTAGGAAAGTGCAAAATGGTATCTTATTTTAATTGGAATATGCTTGGCATTCAAATACTTGTTGGATAAATGTAGATACAAGGGTCACAGTGCTGAGGTACAGAAGTGAACGCAAGATGAAAACGTGCCCTCTGTGAAGTTACATTCTGCGGGGAGAGACAGGCTATTCATAAGTAAATAAGGTATAAAGGATGTTTGACAGCGTACAGCTCTAAAGAGAGAAAAACTACTAACGCAGAATGGGGGGTGTGAAATGTTGAGGTGTATGGGCATGGGAAAGAGAGAGAGAGAGGTAGCTTTTGAGTAAAGGCCTGTGGGGAGCCAGCTATATGAACATCTGGAAGAAAAATCACACCAGTCAGAGGAAAGAGCCAGTGGAAAGACCCTGAGGTGGAGCTTAACTGACAGCTCTTAGGAGTAGCAAGGGATGAAGTAAGGAAAAGTGAAATAGGAGATGAGGTGTGACAGGTAGTGGAGAGCCAGATCATGTATAGTCTTGAAAATCATAAGGACTTCGGCTCTTAACCAAAGTGACTTTAATTTTAACAGGATCACTGTTACAGCTGTGTAGAGAATACACTGAGTGGGAGTGAGAGACTCAGCAGAAACATCCACGAGGAAGCATGGCTATAATCATGGCAGGAGGCTGTGGCTCCATAGGGTTGTGGAAGGGTTGGGTGGGGGGGTGAGAGGGGGCCAGGTTTAGATATACGTGTTGAAAATAAAGACAACAGGGTTTGCTGTTGGAATGAGGGTTGAGAGTAAAAGAGAGGAATCAGAGATAACCCTCAACATTTCGGTGTGAGCCGCGGCAGGATGCTGCTGCCGTGAACTGAGATGGGGAAGGATGATGGAGACACGGATGTTGGGAGGTGGGATCTCAGTTGTACCGACATCACGTTGAGAAAAATCATAGGTACATACATGAAGGTGTAGAGTAGAAAGATGGATTTACAAGTCTAGAGTGCACAGGAGAAGCCTGGTCGAGGGAGATCAGTTTGGGATTCATCAACAGTTAGCTGGTATGTAAAGCCACTCGACTGGATGAGATTGCCCAGAGAGGAAGTATAGAAAGAGAATAGGTCAAGGGCACCTTTGGGGAATTGCATGGAGTCTCTGAAGTACCTCTGGGGTCCTCTTCAGCTTTAAAGGGCTAGAGAGTGGAGGAGGAATCACAAAGGAGACCAAGGAGGAACAGCCAGGAAGGTAGGAGGGAAGTCAGTGGAGAGTGGTGTCCTGGAGGCCAAGTAAAGAAAGCCTTTTAAGGAGAGAGGACGAGTCAACTGCACCAAATGCTGTGGACAGGAGCATGTGTACGACACAGATCGTTTTAAACCAGAAGGCTGTGCGTTTACTTAACAGGAAGCTAGAGGTGGGCAGTTCCTGGGTTGGCGGTTCAATAATGTCATCTTAGGGCTTCCCTGGTGGCGCAGTGGTTGAGGGTCCGCCTGCCGATGCAGGGGACACGGGTTCGTGCCCCGGTCCGGGAAGATCCCACATGCCGTGGAGCGGCTGGGCCCGTGAGCCATGGCCGCTGAGCCTGCGCGTCCGGAGCCTGTGCTGCGCAACGCGAGAGGCCACAACAGTGAGAGGCCCGCGTACCGCAAAAAAAACAGAACAAAAAAAATAATGTCATCTTTCTGTCCTTCCACTCGTCCTGCCTCAGCACTCGTCCTGATTTTGTCTGTGACTTTTCAGTTTAAAGTATGGTCGCTAAGAGTTCCAAGCGCTAAGTCCCCCTGCTGCTATGCGCAAAGGCTGGGAGCGAAGGACCTTTCTCCCGACATGCCTGCCTAACTTTATCAGGGAGGGCAAGTCTTACCCAGCACCTTGCCCTCTGGCACTCTTATCTTTAAGTCTTATTGGCACAAACCGGATCACACCCCTAATTTGAAGAAAGGTTAGGACCGCAAGTATTTGGCTTTTTAAACCCTTCTATAGGATGTGAGCAAAGGAAATGGAGATTAGGAGTGACAGTTGGGGAGCCAGGGAAGAAGTGAGCCACGATAAGGTTAAATTGAAAAGAAACTGTATTGACTGTTTTAATTTATTCTTGTTTAGAACTTTCGCTTACTTACACTGTTGGGGTATATGATTCTTCATTATTGATATGATATATGTTGTCCTTTGTCCTGTGTTTTACTGTATGACTTTTTATTTTGTATACAGTGGTTTAAAGATTTTTCCATTTTTATAGTCATATACATCTTTTAAGTTTTCCTATATTTTTATGCTTCCCAAAACCTCTACTAAAAGAGAAGATTGATCTGTATTTAATTATCCTAATTTGTATGCTTTTGGTTTCCTTTTTAATCCAATTTTAATATCTTCTTGGTGTAGATGAGAGCTAGTAGCTAATATTTATATGTCACTTACTATGTGCCAGGTGCTGTTCTAAGCATTTAAAAATACACTCATTTAACTCTCACGCACCTATGACGTAAGTACCACTGTAATCACCCCCATTCTTACATATGAGGACAAAAAAAAAAAACGTCATGAAGAACCTAGGGGCAGGACGGGAATAAAGATGCGGATGTAGAGAATGGACTTGAAGATACAGGGAGGGAGAAGGGGAAGCGGGGACGAAGTGAGAGAGTGGCATGGACATATATACACTACCAAACGTAAAATAGATAGCTAGTGGGAAGCAGCCGCATAGCACAGGGAGATAGCTCGGTGCTTTGTGACCACCCAGAGGGGTGGGATAGGGAGGGTGGGAGGGAGCGAGACGCAAGAGGGAGGAGACATGGGGATATATGTATATGTATAGCTGATTCACTTTGTTATAAAGCAGAAACTAACACACCATTGTAAAGCAATTATACTCCAATAAAGATGTTAAAAAAAAAAAAAAGAATAGAATCCTTTCAAAAAAAAAAAGAAGGCTGCCCCTAGCCTGTGTGTTGGCAGGGCTGGGTTTAAACCTAGGCAGCCTGGCTCTAGATTGTTGACTTTTAACCGCTACACCATGCTGCTTCTCACATTTTAATTTTTTAGAATATTCAAATATCTTATCACAAATAAATGTCTTCACTGATTGGAAATATCTCCACTATCTGATTCTGAATTTTTGTATTTCTGAGATTGATATACCAGTTTATTAATCTGTCAATATAATTTTTTACCATTAATAGACTGTTTTACTATTTTATAATGTACTATAATAACTAGTAGCACAAACTCCTAACTTTTTAAACTTTAAAAAATTGTAGTAAAATATATATTACATAAAATGTACCCTTTTCACAACTTAAACGTACAGTTCAGTGGTATGAAGTCCACTCCCATGGTTGTACAGCCCATACCAGCATCCCGTATCCAGAACTTTTCATCTTCTCCACCTGAAACTGTCCACTGAACACTGACTCCTTACTGCCCCCTTCCCTCAACTCCGGGCAACCACCATTCTATTCTTCTCTTTCTATGAATTTGACCACTGTAGGTAACCTATATAAGAGGAGTCATACAATGTTTGTCCTTTTGTGACCGGCTTACTTCACTTAGCATAATGTCTTTAGGTCCATCTATATTGTAGCCTGTGTCAGAATTCCTTCTTTTTTAAAGGCTGAATAAATATTTCATGGTATGTATATGCCACATTTTGTTTATCCAGGCATCTACTGATGGGCACTTCAATTGCTTCCACCCTTTGGCTATTATAAATAATGATGCTGTGAACCTGGTATTCGGATATCTCTTGAAGATCCTGCTTTCAGTTTTTTTGGGTGAATACCCAGAAGTTGAATTGCTGGATCATAAGGTAGTTCTATTTTTAATTTTTTTTTTTTTATTTTTGCAGTACGCGGGCCTCTCACTGCTGTGGCCTCTCACGTTTGGAGCACAGGCTCCGGACGCGCAGGCTCAGCGGCCATGGCTCACGGGCCCAGCCGCTCCACGGCATGTGGGATCTTCCCGGACCGGGGCACGAACTCGTGTCCCCTGCATCGGCAGGCGGACTCTCAACCACTGCGCCACCAGGGAAGCCCTATTTTTAATTTTGTGAGGAACCCAACACACCATTTTCCACAGCAGCTACACCATTTTACTATTCTCGCACCAATGCACAGTGTTCTAATTTCTTCACGTTCTTGCTGACACTTATTTTCTGTCTTGTTTTTATAATAGCCATCCTAATAGATGTGAAGTGGTATCTTATTGTGATTTTGATTTGCATTTCTCTAATGACTAATGATGTGGAGCAATTTTTCATGTGCTTCTCGGCCATTGTATATCTTCTTTGGGGAAAGTTCTATTCAGGTCCTGTGCCCATTTTTTTTTTTTTTTAAGTCTTTATTGAATTTGTTACAATATTGCTTCTGTTTTATGTTTTGGCTTTTTGGCCCTGAGGCATGCGGGATCTTAGCTCCCTGACCAGGGATCGAACCCGCACTCCCTGCATTGGAAGGCGAAATCTTAACCACTCGACCACCAGGGAAGCCCCTTTGCCTATTTTTAAATCATTTTTTGTTGTTGCTCTTGGTGTTGAGTTATAATCCTCATTTTTATGTTCTAAAATTTTTTGACTCTTCTTACTTATTCTAGACTAGTTTCAATTGTTTAAAAAAAAACTCTCCCAATTTCACCTTTAAAAATAATCACATATGATTTAGAAAGGAATAGTAATCAATTAATATGGTAATTCAGGGAAGAATGAACATGTATGTCCCACTTATTCAAATCTTTTATGCCCCCATTTTTGTAATTTGTCATCATACTAGCACTGTTTGATACATTTATTCATAGAAATAGTGTGTGTGCAACTACTTTTTGTTGCTAAAGCAAAGGATCTTTTTCCTTTTATTTCCTGGTCCATCAGAAAGCTGTCGATTGTTGCACAGTATTTATTTTGTAAGCAGCTTATCAGGTCTGTTTAAATAATTTTTAGACAACAGTACTCTACCATTGAAGCAAAATTTTTAAACATCTACATTAGTGTCAACGAGAGAATTTGGTCCTCCAGGTTGAGAGGGAATCTGCAGCCATAGTTTCACATGTGTATGATTTATTTCTCCCATAACTTATTGTTGATTTTTTTTTATCCCTTGGGGTAGCTTTACTTTTGTTTCATAATAATAATTCATAGTTACCATAGATACTTACTCCAAAGGTCACTTCCTCTATATAGTTGTATTTAAAGAGTTATAATTATATTGGGTTGGCCAAAAAGTCCCTTTTTGGTTTTTAAGTAAAAATAAAAGACACATTTTTCGTTTTCACCAAGAACTTTATTGAACGATGTATTCACCCTTTTGTTCCACTACCTTCTGCCATTTTTCAGGCAACTTCATAATTCCATCTTCCCCAAACTTTTTTATCTTTTTGGGCAAAGAACTGTCCCAGGTGCCTTTTATGGTCTTCCAGGGAATTGAAATTTTTTCCATTAAGAGAATTTTGTAAAAACCTAAATAGATGGAAATCCAAAGATGCAATGTCTGACGAATACAGCAAATGAATCGGAACTTTCCAAGTTATAACAGTTTTCGCCTGGTCATCAAAGAAACATGCAGTCTTGCATTATCCTGATGGAAGATTATGCATTTTCTGTTGACTAATTCTGGACGCTTTTCGTCGAGTGCTGCTTTCAGTTGGTCTAACTGGGAGCACTACTTGTTGGAATTAATCATTTGGTTTTCAGAAGGAGCTCATAATAGAGGACTCTCTTCCAATCCCACCGTATACACAATATCACCTTCTTTGGATGAAGACCGGCCTTTGGTGTGGTTGATGGTGGTTTATTTCACTTGCTCCACGATCTCTTCCGTTCCACGTTATTGCGCAGTATCCACTTTTCATCACTTGTCACAATTTGTTTTATTTATTTTTAAAGTAAATTTATTTAGTTATTTTTAAATTTTATTTATTTTTGGCTGCATTGGGTCTTCGTTGCTGTGCACCGGCTCTCTCTAGTTGCAGCGAGCAGGGGCTACTCTTCGTTGCGGTGCGCGGGCTTCTCATCACAGTGGCTTCTCTTGTTGCGGAGCCCGGGCTCTAGGCACGCGGGTTTCAGTAGTTGTGGCTCACGGGCTCAGTAGTTGTGGCTCGCGGGCTCTAGAGCGCAGGCTCAGTAGTTGTGGCACATGGGCTTAGTTGTTCTGCAGCATGTGGGATCTTCCCAGACCAGGGATTGAGCCCGTGTCCCCTGCCTTGGCAGGTGGATTCTTAACCACTGTGCCACCAGGGAGGCCCCACAATTTGTTTTAAAAACGGAACATTTTTGTTACATTTAAGTAGAGACTCACCTGCAGAAATATAGTCAAGAAGTTTTTTTTCGCTTAACTTATGTGGAACCCAAACATCAAAGCAATTAATATAACCAAGCTGGTACAAATGATTTTCAGCGCTTGATTTGGACATTTTGAGTATGTTGGCTAT
Organism: Delphinapterus leucas; assembly: GCF_059928025.1. Classification (NCBI taxonomy): domain Eukaryota; kingdom Metazoa; phylum Chordata; class Mammalia; order Artiodactyla; family Monodontidae; genus Delphinapterus; species Delphinapterus leucas. The sequence goes on from NC_143149.1 coordinate 17,182,957, forward strand.
CTCCCGCATGATATAACGTTGATTGTTCTCAATTAATGTCTTGATTTGATCACTATCAACTTCAACTGGCCTACCTGACCGTGGAGCATTGTCCAGCGAGAAATCTCCAGCATGAAACTTTGAAAACCACTTTTGACACATTCAGTCAGTCACAGCGCCTTCTCCATACACTGCACAAATCTTTTTTGTGTGTTTTGGCTGCATTTTTATCTTTGTTGAAATAATAAAGCATAATATGCTGAAAATGTTGCTTTTTTCTTCCATCTTCAATATTAAAATGGCTACACAAAAATTTACCAATTTTGATTTTTTAAAAATGCATGCTGATATGACAGTTGTCACATACAATCTAACGAAATAGTCTTGAATGAACTTAAAGACAACTAAGTGATACTAGAGCCATCTTATGGAAAAAACTGAATGAAACCTTTTGGCCAACCCAGTAGCTTTAAACGTATTCTTATTTTTTGTATTTTAACTATCTATGTTGTTTATTTGGCATTTTCTCTTCCTGGCTCTAGTAGTTAATGGCACTTGCCTTCTTAAGAATATTTGTTACATTTTATATAATAATTTATATTTTAAATTGCATATATTAATATGTAGCTTATTTATTCAGACTGACCTCAGTAATCTCCTTTTCATTGTCTAGTTAAAAGCCCCATCGCCTCTAGCCCTGGCAGGTGCACTAGCCTCCTAAGTGTTCCCATGATTTTTTTTTTTTAATATATTTATTTATTTTATTCATCTATCTTTGACTGCGTTGGGTCCTCATTGCTGCGTGTGGGCTTTCTTTAGTTGCGGCGAGCAGGGCTACTCTTCATTGTGGTGCACGGGCTTCTCATTGCTGTGTGTTCTCCTGTTGCAGAGCATGGGCTCTAGGTTCACGGGCTTGTAGTAGTTGTGGCACATGGGCTCAGTAGTTGGGGCTCACTGACTCTGGAGCTCAGGCTCAGTAGTTGTGGCGCACGGGCTTAGTTGCTCCATGGCACATGGGATCTTCTCAGACCAGGAACTGAACCCATGTCCCCTGCATTGGCAGGTGGATTCTTAACCACTGCACCACCAGGGAAGTCCTGTTCACCTGATTTAAAACTCTTCCCTTTGGTCAGCTCTTCATAGTGCTGCCACATGATCAAGTTCTGATGCAAGTGCTCAGGAAGCTGCAGTGCCCCTCCCTCTCCATCCTCCCACCGTACCCCTCCCCCAACAATTAGGGTCTAAAGTTCTTACACTCCATTCCTAGGAAGGCTCTGGGAGCTTTCTCCTGGAGAATGCGTCATTTAATGTAAGTGTCAGAACAAAGGAGGTGCCATTCAGGAGTTCATTCTTTGGCTTTAATTTCCAGTCCAAGGAAACATACCATTATGGTATCATGAAGAATTTTCCAGCAGTAAAGTGACTTTTCATCATGGCCATATAAAAGTATCAATTTAAGGCACTGACTTTTTTCTTTTTCTTAGTAAAATTAAAATCATTAAAGAATACCTAATGCTTACAGATGCATAGGAATAAGAATATTAGAATCTACTTACTTTAATTATTGATCCAGTTTACCTGTTTTTAGTTTTTTAATCTGTTTTGTCTTGAGTATCTTTTATCTGATTAAATGTTTGACCACATTGACTTTAATAATATTTTTTAGTTTTTATTATAAAAAATAGGCTTATCGTTAAAAAAAAGTTCACATGGAGTGATATGTAAGTATATAAAGTAAAAAGGGAAAATTCCCCCTTTCTGTCCCTTTCCTTCTCTTTTCCCCCATGTCCCACTGTGCTCTATCCTGTAAGGGGCCCATAAAAAATTTGCTATATCCTTCTGGAATTTTTCAATATATAGATAAGTATAAACTTAAAGAGATAGGGTAATATTAACATTGTCCTTTTTTTTTCACTTCATCTTTCTTATGGATTTTCAGTTTTGTAAGGTGTTCCTTAATGATTTTTTGTTGTTGAATAACAGTGCATTTAATCGGATTTTCCAAGGTGGTTTTCCGAGTAAATTGTTGGGTGAAGGTATGCTTCAAATCCAGTAGAATCTCTGTTACTATATAAGGCAAAGTGAAGATGTTATTCTTGCCGGATTTTTCCCTAGACAAAAGATGGTTATAATTATAGAATCAGAACAAATGTGTTGTCTATATGTAGGGTGATGCTAACAGCATGAGCTTAAAATAAACCACTAAGGTCAATACTGTCTCTGCAGGTAGATTTTAAACGGTTATGATTCACATCTGGGATAAGTTACACGGTGTGAAGTAAACTGGTAAATGTCATCTCTTCAGAACTTGTAAGAGCAGTCCTGTATTGATTTCATTGTTGAAGAATGCTGTGTTTAGGTTTCTCGGGGGTGCTCAGCCCAGGGTTGCAGTGTCTTACTTTTAATACTGCTTATGATGTGTATGTTTTACTGCTTCTTTATAGAAAGTCCAGTCACAGGTACCTTAGGTCAACTCTGCTACTAAGTTAAACATTATGACCGTTGGGGAAGCAGCTAAGTACCTTTGTTGTGGTCCCACAGTTTTAGCATTCACTACAGGAGCACCTTCCTAGCAAGAGGGGTTCAGGCTGGCCCCCAAGCCTGGCACGTCTGTCCACGGCACAGTCGAGGGAACAGTGGGCAGGTGGTAAGTTACCTGCATTCTAGGCCCTTCTGTCACTGGTTATAGGTGTGCGACCTAAGTAAGCCGTTTAACCACTTAAGTAGGTTGCTCATCTGTAAACTGGGGATGGTGATAGTAATGCACTGTTAGGATTCGTCTCCGTTTCAAAGGAGTAATCCTTCAGGGAAGTAGGCATCATTCTGTGTCCTCAGTGACCGCTCGTCAAGAGTGATGGAAGAACAGGGAGGACTTTGGCTGGGACACAAATTGCCACTAGATGGAAGGGGTGGGGCTGGATTGGGGTGACAGTGAGACTTGTGAAAATGGGAGGGGCCAGTTCAGGGGAATGATAATTGGGCTTGGGGTAAGTGCCAGGCTGTGTGTTGGAATCAGAGAGGGTACAGGTGTGTAGTAATTCTGAGGCACACTGAGAAATGTCTGTAAACCTACAGTGCTTTCAGAAACAAAGCCATGAGATATCCCTTTCTGAAAAAAAGTTAATTTTCCAAACGTACTGAGCCTTGGCTGCCTTGTGGCTCTGACACAGAAATTTTCATCTGTCCCTTACCCAGCCTTGCTTATTGTTTCCAATAATGATGACTCATCAGAATGTTTTTGCCAAAGGAGCAGCAATTTGGTAAATTTAAATTCTAAAAATCTGTTTATCCCTCCAAGAGCAGGTAAAACCAGTGGCCAAATATAAATTAAAAAATCAAATGGCTACTTGAATATTGGTTATTTGCTAATTAGTATAAGGAATGTAAAGAACAATGTCTCCCTTTAATTGATAGACTGAAGAGTCTATTAACAAAGGACAAATAAGCTTTTGTAAAAATTGGTTAAGTGTTGAATGCTTCAATGTAGATGATGAGAGAAAACATTATCAGAATTTGTCCTTCACTCTTGGCCTTTAAAATTTTTTTAAATAGCTCTATTACTGTTATTATAATTCTGTGTATATTTTTTGATTTCATTGAGGTATAATTGACAATTGTAAGATATTTGATTTATTTACATATACATTGTGAAAGGATTTACACCATCTAGTTAATAAACACGTTATCACCTCACATATTTATCGTGTGTATGTAAGAACATTTAAGTTCTACTCTTATAGCAAATTTCAATACAGTGATAACGCTGTGTATCACCTCTAGTTACCGTGTCTTACGTTATCCTCAGACCTTATGCATCTGAGAGCTGACAGTCTATACCCTTTTCCAACCTCTTCTTATTTCCCCCATCCTACTTTTGGCCTCAAAAGAAAAATTAATTCATTCAGCAAACATTAAGTCTTACACCACGCTAGACACTTTGCTGGGTCCTCAGGGAACGGAATTGAATCAGGTTCTTTTCCTGTTCTCAGGGGCTGTAGAGACTAGTCTGAGAGCCGTATTGAAACAGATGCCATGACAGAAGGAAGTATGGGTCTGAGCATAAAAGAAGGTGTGGTCCATGGCACTCAGCAGGGAATGTCCTGGAAGGAAAGGCTTTACAAAGAGGTTGGGATTCTCAGCTGTACTTCTCAGACTTAATGTGTATTTAAATTACCAGGGGATCTTGTTAAAAGGGAGACTGTGATTCAGTAAACCTGGGGTGACGCAGCAAGGATTTAAAAGAGAATCATCAACTCACTTTGTATTCACTGGGCAGAGTTTGAGGACTGGAGGGAAAGAAGGCCATTGCATTCACAGGGTTGGGCAGAGCAGAAGAATAGAGTAAAACATCCTGGAAAAATAAAAAGAAGGGGTGTGTGTGTGTGTGTGTGTGTGTGTGTGTGTGTGTGTGTGTGTGTGTACGTATGCACAGAGAGGTAGGGGCATGGTGAAGCATAAGGGGGAAGAATTGGGTAGGAATCAACCAACCCTAGGACTGCCTTTTATGTCTTTAAAATTAAATATTAATTAAGACGCTTAAAAATAATGTCATCCTGCAGATAATGGGGAATCACAGATTATAGATTGGGTCATGACCTTAGTTTTCACATTCAGGAGATCAACACCATGGAGCTGGAAAGGATCGAAGGAAAGAACTTTGGGGTCTAATACAGTTATTCAGGCAAAGTGTAAGAGAGTAAATAAGGATTTGTAGCATTTGAATTGAGGGGAGGAACACCTCTTTGAAAAGAAATGATGTGGGCTTCCCTGGTGGCGCAGTGGTTAGGAATCTGCCTGCCAATGCAGGGGACACGGGTTTGAGCCCTGGTCCGGGAAGATCCACATGCCACGGAGCAACTAAGCCCATGCACCACAACGACTGAGCCTGTGTTCTAGAGCCCGTGAGCCACAACTACTGAGCCCACGTGCCACAACTGCTGAACCCGGGAGCCTAGAGCCCATGCTTCGCAACAAGAGATGCCACCGCAATGAGAAGCCCGCGCACCGCAACGAAGAGTAGCCCTTGCTCACCGCAACTAGAGAAAGCCCGCGTGCAGCAACCAAGACCCAGCGCAGCCAAAAATAAATTAATTAAATAAATAAATTTTTTTAAAAAAAGAAAGGAAAGGAAAGAAATGATGTGCCTTGTGAATTGGAATAGCACATCCTGGTGTCAGGGAGAAAAAGAGAAAACGGGTGATTGGAGCAGGGCTCACACTGATGTACAAGATTCAGTACAGGGTGAGGCTGCAGACAGGAGAACTTTAGATGCCAGGCCTAAGGCACTTCAGCTCTTTTTCTCTATTAAGATGAGATTTTTGTAAGTGAAATAACTGGGACAAAGAAGTGAGCATTACTTTTTGGAAAACCTCCTTTACTCCCTTAGGGTGCCATTAGTAATATGTGACACTATCATTTGCAGGTAAGGTCCTTTTCAACTCTTGATATTCTTCAGTTATGACCCAGGTAGCACTGAGAAACTTAACGTTAGATTAAATGAGACTCTGATGGGGGAAGCAAGATGATTCCAGTGTTTTGGGGCTGGGAAAAAGGAAAATTTAATTATGGTTAGCATAAGTAGGTAGGAGGTTGTCTAATTGTCCGAGTTGGAAAGGTTCAACAAGAAATTGAAAATGTGAGTGGCACTGGGATTCAGGAAGACAGAGCTGCAGATGGGAATTTGGGATTCATCCATATAAGGCAATGGTTAGAGTAAAGTCGATAAAATAGACTCTCCTGGAGAGACGGATATGAAGAAAGTAGGAGCAAAGGCATGGACTTGCGAAATGCCCATGTTCAGGCGTGAGCGTCAGAATGGTGTGGTTTCAAAGATGCCAGGGAAGGGGAAGCGTCCATACATATTTTGCTGTTAAGTGGCAGCACTTTTGCTGCAAGCAAGAGTTAGGAGTTTGAGTGAAGACACTTTAAGTTTGGCAAATAAAGAGTAAAGATGAAAAGGTAAGATGAAAAAGATGCTAATAACATAGCACCACCTGCTGTTAGGCATTAGGCATTTTAAAATTGTTTTTCTCAAGTTGACTTTTTCTTCCTTCCTGTTCTGGTTGTTTTTTAATGTTCACCTATGTTTTATATGGTAGCTTAGTGTGTGAATGCACTAATGTGTTTCCTTTTTAATCAATGATATGGGGGGAAGTCATGTCAGTTTGTTTATTCCTTGATTTCAACTTTGCTAAAAGCTTCTGTCTCCAGTGGCTCTTCTGGTCTGTGTCACAGAAGACGTGCGTTAACTACTTCAGGATTACAGGGACCCCTCCTGCGGGATTCTGAATATTCATTTTACGTTTTGACTCACTTGTTCATGTAGGAGTTCAGGTTTACAAGCTTAAAGTTTTTGGAGTGAATAGCAGTGGAAACATTTTTTTTTTTTTTTTTTTTTTTAACCCCCAAGGAAAACCTGCATCCTTGAAAACTGCACAGCCGTCTTGGGTGAATTCGCCTAGACCACTTCCTAAATCCAGAGCATCTCTGAAAAGTTCTGCGCTGCGGAGGACGGGAAGCACCTCCTCTGTTGCCAGCACCCACACTGATCTGAGCACTTACAGCAATAACTGTAAGTCAGTCTTATTTCAGACTTTGGGGCTTGTTGAAACTGTAGTTGTAAGAGAAATCTTATGCGCTACAAATTATCAGAATTTTTGCTTCTGTGATTTAGGGGAAAATATGCATCTTGCTTCTCCCTTGGAATTGCTCTAAAAGGTTAGCAGGAAAAACATTCTTTCAACGACATTCTCTTTTGATGAATGTGCTATGAAACACAGAAATATTTATCTGTCGAAGGCACCTGGTATGTTTTTGCATGAAGGATTCTAAAGTGTATAATTTGAAGAGGGTGGGGTTTTTTTGGCTTGTTTAAGGAAAGAAAGCAATCTAGAGGCTATTGGAACCCAACTGGAAATCAGAAAAAAAGATAACTTCAGTTTCATTTATTTTGTAAGTGGCTATATTTTGTAGATGTGTTTTTTCTAATCTTAAATTTTGGATGCTAGATTCAGTGTATTAAGAGTAGTATATTATAACTTCAAGCCTAGTTTTAAGTAATTTAAACAGAATATATTTTGGGGGTTTTCAGTTAGTATGAATTCAGTTTGCTGCGTATAAAATGAGTGAATTGAGTTATCCCTTTCGTTCAAAAGATGTATTTGGCCTTAGTGTGTATTTGCTCATTTCCTTTTTAATTTCTTTCACAGAATTTATGGGTTAACTAATTTGAGCAATCTTGGAGTGCCTGCTGTGTACAGGCACCACTGTAGATGCTGTGAAGGATATGAGATATCAAAGAAATGGTCCCTATTCTCAAAGGTAGTTGAGAAAGAAGATATTTACGTGGATAACTAGAATATCAGATAAAACAAGATATAAGGGAGTGGTGGGGAAGAGGGAAATTCTCTCCGCTTTAAGGGGAGGATCTGTTTCTTCTTTCCGGTGAGGGGACAGGGACAAAGTGTAGTCATGGTCATGAACCTTCTGGGTGTGGAGCAATGTGTAGGGTTACCATACATTCTTTCTTTCATTTCCTCTCAAATAACTTCTGTTACCCTTTTTCTATATGCAAGGTAATTGAGGCCCAGAGAGGTTGTCGCTGGTCCAAGGGCACTCAGCCAACATGTGACAGAATTGAGAATGTGTTTGTGGAGGGTAAGGCACTGAATTAATGACCAAATTAATGAGCACGTTTCCAAGAGGGCATTTAGCAGCAGGAGTCGGTCTCCTATGAGAGTCAGTAGCTGTATACTGGACCTTTAGGAACACTGAAATTTGTTACTTGAAATTAAACGGGACAGTTATCCGCTTATGATTTGAATTTTGAAGTTGTGGCATAAGATCAGAAGGGTTTGCATGTATCCATTGATTCTTGATGATTTGAAAAGGTAATTCACACGTGTGTTCTTTTAAGGTCATTTCACTTGCAGTGCTCCCTGTTTGTAATGGGAAGTTTTGAAAACATTCTGCCAAGATGGAAGCACCAAGGTGTTGTCGGGGGCTGGAGGGTTGTGTAGCGCTGGCACTCGTGGCCCTGGCAGGAGGCACGTCCCCTGGAGCCCCGCTGCCCAGCATCCCTGCCGACGGCCATGTTGCGGTGGCCCCATTCAGGACCGTGTCTGACACTCCTAAGGAGGGTGTCGAATGCTTTTGTCCATTCCTTTTTGTCCTTTAACAAAGGGGCTTCCCGTGTACCCACAGAGCCTGTCTAGGGGCTGTGTCTCTGTCGCAGATGAAGCATTCAAATCAATGTCTCTTTCTTAGTTGGATTTGCTAGCTGGTTTAATCTGTTCTGTGTAGTGCCTTGGAGCTTACAGATTTTTTTCCTTCTCCATTCTAATTCACTAAGAGCAAGCATGAGGGATAGGAGAGTGAACATGGCTGCAGTTTTTCCTGCCTAAGCTTGCTTTGATCCTTTTAAATGACTATACCAGGAGGATTTCGCAGTTGTACAGAAACGGATACTTCTTCGAAAATATTTATCAATTCTACACTCACCCCACCGACTGGCTCAGAGAGGCACTATGATGCTACCTTATTGACACTGCTGGTTCTGGGATCCTACAGCCTTTGTATAGTTCCTTTGTTAGCCACGTTTACTGGGAAAAGAAGTAGGTCGACGATTTCTGGTTTGATTCTTTCTTTGTAAGCATGTTTAAATTTTATTCAATAAATTGATTTAGCATCTCTTGATTGCTATTTTTATAACTTGTAATTTGTTAATTGTATTTCTTGGGCATGTTTATATTTAAGTTGTGAATGATTCTGTCTACCAGTTTATTGTGTATTTTATGTGTTTTGAGACTCGGACTAAATATAATTCAGCAGCATTGTCGAAGTTCATTGCACATGAAATTATTTTATAAGACTAGTTAATGGTCTCATTTTTGATTAAATAACTGGTTGTTTTTGTGTGTGTACCTAATCGTTGTACGAGGATAGAAGAATGCTTTCCTAGAATTAAAATGAAAACATCACATTTTATTTTACTCATATTATATCTAAAAATATTTAAAATGTGCACTTTTTAAAGATACCTTAAAACATGAGAAAAATCATTTTGAGCTGCAGTTTTCCTATTTCGGACAAGGACGGGTCATATTAGGAAATAACTTAATCTGTTGATCAGTGTTTTAAATTCATATTGGGTTAAGCCTTTGAACGATTTTAAAGCTTGTTTTCTTGTTTTGTCCATTCCTTTCTTTGTGACGCGATGCTGTCAGTGCAATCACTTTTGAGACTGCAGAGTGCTGTTGTAAAATTAGCATCTGGTTCTCCGTGCTTAGGGCTGTTATAGAAATAACATGACCAAGTTTTAAAGTGACTGAATCAAGATCTGTAAGACAATAAATCTTTCTTATTTGCGGGTTTCAGCAGGTCCTTTGTGTATGTTCTCTTCAGCATAGAAAATTTTAAAGTTACAGTATTGATTTTTTTTAATATTAGCATGAAACATTGTATGGTAGTTTCTATATCAAATATGCTCATTTTTAGAGGTTAATTGTTGTAACCTCTTCCAGACTCAGATAGCTAAGTTCCAGTTTTTAAGATCATTGGATAAAAATGTTGTATATATATATATGTGTGTATGTGTGTGTGTGTGTGTGTATATATATATATATATATATATATATATATATGTCTTGAAAAGAGTTGAAGGTTTGAGGACCTTTGTGTGAGTGTAGAAAAAGGTCTCAGGAGAGCTTGTAATTTTGCCGTATTAGCAAATATGAAGTCCAAGCGCTTCCTACTCCTACCAGTTTAGCCACAAAATCCTAAGCACATTTATTTTTGAGAGACAGGTGGTGAGGGGAAATAAAAGGATGCACACCAAAGCTCCTTGCACTGTCTGAGAGATAGAACAGGCGGAGATTAACTGAAGAAACGGAGCTTTCTCTTCCCTCACCTTCACGGCCAGCCCTGGCATCAACAGTGTGATACAATAGAAAAGGGTGTTCAACTCGGACTCAGTCCTAGTCAGTCTTACTAAGTCACTGAAGTTGGACGATCTTACACTGTCTTAGCCTCAGTGTTCTCACCTGATGAACAGGCAGGGAGGCTTAGATCATCTTCAGAATCGTAGCAGCAGCAAAGGTTTCTGACCACCTTTATTTTCTTCACAACAATAAGTTGGTGCCTCACAGTTTGGAAGGAGGGTGTTTTGGGTCAAAGGGATCAAGGTGATAGAAGGATTAGTCTTATTCACCTTCAGTCCCATCCTCATTGCAGGATGGCAAGTAGGTATTGTGTCACCTGTCAACACTGGTCAGTTGGTGAGAATCACCTGGAAAACAGTGTTGAAAGGTTTTCTGGCTGCTTCCAGGTTCAGAGCAAAAATGTGTGCTTGACTAGTGAGGCCCGCGGGGGGTGAGGAAGGGGTGAAAGACAGGCGGTACATACTCTGACCCCATATTGCAAAACATGCTCAATCCTTACGCACGTCTGAATGGACTATTTAATAAGAAAATGCTATTATCCAGACTGGTATTAATTTCGTTTTCATTCTTTTAATGCTTTTCTAGGATATATATGCGACATTCTTATTATTACAAGGTTGGGTAATTTTGCTTTTGGAATTTGAAAGCTTAGACTTAAGTAGTGATTTGATTGTAAGCCAGGTGGCAGATGGTCTGGCACAGTGGGGAGTGTTAAGCTGATTCACGGAAAGTTCAGGAAATGAGCAGAATGTTGGGTCTGTGTGTGTATATACATATTTGTTAAACAAAACAAAAACCAACTAGGTGCTAGAGTGTAGTGTGAAATGTTAGTTTGCAAATAAGAGTCTGGAACAATGAGAAGCCTTTCTCTAATAGGAAAACCTTTTCTCCTGCTTGGGCTGCTCTGAGCATCTCTCTTCATTTTCTCTGTAGACTCAGTCATCTGTCATTTCACTTGAACCGCATTTTGACCATATGGGGAAATGAAAAAGAAGGGTTCCGGAGCACCTATTATTCTGGCTTAATTGAGGCAGCTAGGACCAAGGACAACAACAGCATGGGGGCAGTTTTAAAACTGTCTGTTAGAATTGGCTGAGACGTGGGCAGCCACTTGTGGGATTTCACATGTTGGTTGTACAAACCAGCCATCATGGAGTGCTTGTACCTCCTGAACCACTGGGTTTAGGAGAATTCTGAGTGTGTGTTCGGCCTCAGTGGGACCAAGCACCATAATCAGTGAGTGGGGACCCTGTGACACCGTATGCACTGTCTGTGTGCACACTTGGTGTTCAAACCCTCTCATACATAGAGAGGTGAGGTGATTCAGCACAGCTAGGCAGTGGCCCAGTCAGGACCAGAACTCACATATTATAGGTTCCATTCCATTCCATTCCTTGAAACTAATGTGCTTCTCTTATTATATTGGAGCTTGTGCCACTGAAGAGTTTATCATTTGCATATAATAACTCTAGAATAGAGAACATTTAGATATCGTCAGGATACCCAACCGGCTGCCCCATTAGGAACTGGAATAGAGGGCAGGAGAAATACTTTAAGGGCATCACGCCTCGTAGCAAAGTACATCCTTCAAGTTAGGGTCAGTCTAGAGGAGAGCCTTTAGAAAACCAAAGGATATGAAAGTATTGGTCATAAAACTGTGTGCTGTTTTTTCTCCACCATAAAACTGTGTGCTGTTTTGTCTCCACACTTTGTCTCCACCATTAGTAAAGTGGGGAAGAGTGAAGGGGGGAGTGTGTATAGTAGATGATCAGAGAGAGAGTGTGTATGTGTGTGTGTGTATGTGTTTATATGAGCGTGTGCACATGTGTGTATATATATGTATATATGTGTCACATATAAATGTAAATGTATGTGTGTGTTTGTACCCTGGGTCAAACTCATTTTATCCTTGAAATACGGATTTTGACCCTCGCGTGTAACAAATTGATGCGAGAAGGGTGGCAGTGAGACAGTTTGTTTCCAGGACAGCACCTCCGTTCTGAGTGTGACAGAGCCAACAAGACAGGAATATTGTGCCTCATGAGAAATGTGTCTTTTGTCTTGTGAGAAATCCTTTCACCTGAGTCCTTTGGAAACTGAAGGTCTTTGTGTTTAAAGCTTAGAAATGAAAAGCGTGGATTTAGGATCATACAGATTCATAATAGGTCTGTAAATTAAGCTCAATTCAGTTTTTCAAAATCTATGTAGGTGACTTATTTGCTGCTGAGTATAATTTTTAAAATATGTCAAGAAAAGTAAGACTCAAATCCAGATTGTTATTTTATTTATAAGTTTTTAAAAATAAGTTTATTTATTATTTATTTTTGGCTGCGTTGTGTCTTAGTTGCTGCGCACGGACTTTCTCTAGTTGCGGCAAGTGGGGGCTACTCTTTGTTGCGGTGCATGGGCTTCTCATTGCGGTGGCTTCTCTTGTTGCGGAGCCCAGGCTCTAGGCACGTGGGCTCAGTAGTTGTGACTCGCGGGCTCTAGAGCGCAGGCTCAGTAGTTGTGGCGCACGGGCTTAGTTGCTCCGCGGCATGTGGGATCTTCCCAGACCAGGGCTTGAACCCGTGTCCCCTGCATTGGCAGGTGGATTCTTAACCTCTGCGCCACCAGGGAAGTCCCCGGATTGTTATAATACATGGTTGAGACTAATAACATCATTTACTTCCCTTCTTGGATTTTGATTTAGCGTAAGTTGAAATGTTGATTGAAACCCACTACCATTTTACATGAATATCTAAAAAACCTGCTCTATGACATTTTGGTTCCATTTCTTTAAGACTCTGAAATCATTCCCCATCCATCCTTTGAAAAGTTATGTTGAATTTTATAGTAGTAGTATCTTAAGTATTTATCATTTACATTAGCTCCCTGTCAACTTGGGAGAAACCAAGTTTCCAGGTTCTGGGGAAAGAGGGAATTGGGAAAAAAAGGATAGGAAGTTGACAGAAACTTGTTGGAAAAACCAAGTCTCCAGGTTCTGGGGAAAGAGGGAATTGGAAAGAAGGATAGGAAATTGACAGAAACTTGTCAGTAGGAGGGAAGGCTCTGTGTTGATTTGGCCTAATATTGGAAGTGTTATCTGTGCACAGGAAGAACAAATATGTGGCTCCTTGTAGGGGGACTTGACGTAGATCAGGGGAGAATGACAGCATGTCTTTACAAGGTTTAAATGTGACATCTGTAAGCACTGTTGTAGGAGTTGGGACAGTTTAGCCTAGAGAAAAATTTCTAGCTGTCTTCAAATTTATAAATATTTGTAAATAATGTTGACAACTCACCCCTTTCTAGAAATGTGAGGTGAAGGAAGGGATCAAGGTTGGTAATAAAGAAATTTGTGATTATAAGTGTTGATTATTAGAATGGAATTGGTTGGTTAGAATTGGGTGTTGAAGATTATTTAGAAAATAATTATAAAAAATCCAATCTGGGTCAGTGGAGGGGCAATTAAGCCTGGAAACCAGGTAGTGAATGAATGAACCTCCAGATTTCCCTCTGGCCCAGTAAGTATATGGTGACATAAACATACTAGTGGTTTGTGTGGTTAGCAAGGGGAGACAGATAAAAAGTTTAACTTTTATGGGAATAGAGAACCATAAAACTTTCAAAGTATTTTTGTTAGGATTTTTTCCTCCTGAGTTATGGAGAGAAAAGGGCAAAGTGCTGTGTTTACACTCGAGTGTTGTGTATAACATGATAATCTCTTAGGAAGAGCCAAGCAGTGCTGTTAAAATTCCTTGTAGGAGCTGAGCTTCTGGACACTGTACTTTTTCAATGATTACTCAGTTATGGAGAATTAAAAGGAGAAGTTTAGAATGATAAGGAAATACCGATTTTTTTCATCTTTAATTAGATCACTGCTGCTGCTCTCCTCACCCTCCTTTTTTGTTACCACTAAATAAAATTTGAAACAGCTTTGTATGTTGTTATCTTTACATGCGGGTACTATTTTTGACTTTTCAAGCCTTTCGTTTAAGGTTTTTGACCCTTAGGAGATTTTAAAATGTAGATACCCTCAGCCAAAAACAGTGCAATAAGTGATGGTGATGCTGGTTAAATTCCTAATACGGAATCCTCTCAACTGTACCAGAGCCAGGAACGCTATTTCATAGGACCTTGTTATGGACCTGATACACCTTTAGCAAAAATATAATGTGAAAATGCATTCTCATTTTGAATTCAGAGCACGGGACACAGGCCCTGCTCTTTCTTTTCCCTCTGCCTTTCCCCTGTCCCATACAAATCTTAAGGATACAGTAGAAGAATTGGGTTATTATTATTTTTAAATCCAATGAGAAGCCATAAATGTGAAAAGGAAATTCACAGTTTACAAAGAACCTATATAAACATATATAGGTTTATATAGTCTACATAGTTGTCTTATGCAACTGAAAGATATTGAGTTTTTTGATGCCGAGGGCTTCAGTCATTATTGGACAAAAGAAGAAACAAGAGTAAGCAAGACATCTACTGGAGGCTTTGTCTAAATGTTTCTCCGTGGTTTCAAATTTTCATTCTGGTAGAAAATCAACAAGTTACAAATTATCACTATTTTTTTAAAGCTGTGTTCTTTATTTCAAAGTGTCACTGTCTTTTGATATGCTAGGATTGTCTTTAGAGTCCCAGTGAAGAACGAGAAGCAAAATCAGAGACTAGCAAAGTAGCAGATGCCCTTTCCAGGACCCGTTGACATATTATACCTAAAATATAGTATTTGCTCACCTTCACTCTCACCTTTTCCCAGGAAATAGTATAGGTCTGCTTCTTTGGGAGCCCCCTTTGCCTAGTTAACTGTCGTGGACTCAGAATTATACCACAGCCTAAGCACAATTGTCTAGTGCCTCAAACTTTCTCCAGAAGTCCTTTCTTCAATTCTTTTAGTGCCTGGAAACTCCCCCCCACCACCCCCAGAGATGATTCCTGTGTGAGTGAGAGAGGAAAGGTTTACGTGTAATATAAAAGATGGTTTTTATTATTTAGGTGGAATTCTCTTTTATACTTTAGCTTTAGGGCTTAGGTGCCTTTGTTCTAGGGCAGATGTTGGAGTTTCAGCTTCTTGCAGTGGCACAGAAGGATCAGAACCAGATCTCACCTTTGCAGCTACCAAGGAGCTTGTACATTATCGTCGTCCCTTGGTATCCACAGGGGATTGGTTCCAGGACCCCCAAGGATACCAAAATATCTCCCAACTTTTGTCTGGGATGAAAGCTGCCCTGGAAAAGAGGCATAAACTTGGGCTGTGCCAAGATGTAAGGTCACCCTGGTTACCGTTCACCCTGCATCCCTGAGGCTAGGAACTACCTGTTATCCGTCTTTGTATTCCCAACATAGAGTAATGCCTGACACGTGGTAGGTGCTTAGTGAGCACTTGTTGATTTAAAGAGGAAAGATAGGTCGTGGAAGACTCATACTGTGTTTATCTGTAAAATAAAATGTACTTTTCTGTTTTATTCCAGCTGGTAATAACGCTGTCATCAAATACGAGGAAAAACCTCCGAAACCAGCATTTCAAAATGGCTCCTCAGGATCCTTATATTTGAAGCCTTTGGTACCCCGAGCTCACGTGCACTTACTAAAAACGCCTCCAAAAGGTATGGACCTCACTGTGGAGAGAAGAGGAGGGCAAGGCTTTTTAAGTCCTTGGCTTACAGGAGGTTAAATTTTGGCATTTAGGTTCATGTTATATTGAATATTTATTTACAAAAAGTCTGGTGAATAAAGACATAATACATTTTTACACTGATGGAGCTATTCTTGTTCTGAGAGTCTGTAGGTTCTATAGCTAAAACTCGACACATATAAATCAGCAGATAGAACAAAGGTATAAGGTGAAAATAAATGAAACTTCTAGAGTTAAATTATGCGAAGGTGGTGATCTAGAATAATGAGATAGAAGTGCATGGTTTACTTCACACTTTTGGTCCAACCATGTCCCCCCGCGCCCCACCCCCATGTTCTTTATCTCTTCTTCTCTGTATCGCTCGCTTCGTGATTGCTACAGCTAATGAAGGTTAACTTTCAAGTTTACAACATATGTGGTATATACTTCATATGGAATGTTTTCGTGCAGCTTTATCACAGTGGAGCTGAAGCACATTCGCAGTTGTTGCTTAGTGAATTGAAAGATTGCTTAACTGAAAGAATAATTGTGAATGAGAAGCTTGAGCTGTAATATGTGATGCATATTTGTATTAGAGGGTTTAAAATGCACAGAGATGTACAGCATCCTCCTTCATCCCGTCAACCATGAATAACTGTTGCCTTTCCTCCTTTTCTTTCCCTCTGCATATATAATAGCTTTGTTTTTGTTTCAAGAAAACTCAGGGCATAATATGGACATTCTCTTGTGTCTTGCTTTTTATTAATTTAATAGTATATCATGAGAGTGTCTTCATTTTAAATGGCTATGAAATAGTCTCCTGTTTTCCAATTCCCTGGTTCCTGGACAATTTCTGTCTTTCACTATGGCACGCGACACTGAGATGAACATCTCTGAATGTGAATACTATTCGTTGCTTCAGGTTCTAGTTACTTCTGTGGGATATTCCTAAAAGAGGAACCACTGGGTTAAACTGTGTGAATCTTTGTGAAATTGTTATCATATTACTAAATAACTTTCCAGAAATGTGTTAGTCTCTCAAAGCAGTGTGTGTCTGTTGCTCTGTGTCCTTCTCAATATTTGTGTGTGTGTGTGTGTGTGTGTGTGTTACATTATGTAAAGGATCACGTGGTAACTTGAGGTTAATTACCTAGTGAATGTTTATCAACAGTTTCTTTTCTACTGAATTCAAGAGAGAATAGGCATAGGTATTGGCAAAAAGATTCTTCTGGGTACCAGCAGGTTCATATTTAAACAAATTTCTGATGCATCAAATTACCCCTCGGTGGGATGACATCAGTATATGAATCTATGGTTTGTACTGATGATGATAAAGCCCTGTAATCTACGCATGCACCAGTAACTGGAAAGAAATGTCGAACTTTGATACTAAGATAACTTTCAGAGAGTTAGAACGGCATGATTTCTCTGATACGTTTGCAGAACAGAGAACCTCAGTATTCTAAAATGTCTTGCCATTGAATTTGTAAGCTTTTGTATCACAGAGGTTTTACTTGACTGGGAATCAATGCTGTCCATTTATAACAGCCACATATTTTAAGAGATTGTCATCTCTGTAAAATTCCACAGAATGTGGCAGCTGTTCTAACTAAATAATCTGCAGGTGACTTGCCCTAGAAATGACTCTGTCACATCAGGAAGACGTGCTCATAGTCGTCTAGTGACTTATCTTTGTAGCTCTGTACCTGTTACCACTCCTGGTTGAATTTATTTTTCAGCTTTATTGATGTATAATTGACAGTTAAAATTATATTTGATTTAATACACATATACATTGTGAAAGAATTCCCCTGGTTGTATTTTATATTGTATCAGTTTGGAGGAAAAGCTTAAGTATGTTTTCCTTCATAGCTGAATAGCAAGAGAACTGGATTTAATACTTGGCAATTTTAGAAATCACACCCTAGTAGCTGTGTTTTGTAGTCTGGGCCTTTTTGCTCTATCAGCAGTAGAATAGCATCAAGTGTGTAATACATGTGTAAATTTAGCACTGTTAAAATTTGAATTTCAGCAGTTCTTGAACTGAAAAAATACCATAGTTTGTCCTAGCATGTTTAATTTTGACAATGAATAATATCACCCTTAAACTACTATTTTGATGTTATTTGGAATATTTTATCCTTAGATATTGTAAGTATAAACTCAATAAAGTTGATTAAATCTCAGTGGAATTTCCCATCAGGAACCTAAAATTTAGGTGTTAATGGATTGTTTTTGGAAAAAAAACTTAGTTTTTAAATGGTTTAGTTTTTTATGATATTTTCTATAAAACATAAATATTTCCATTTTAGGTCCTTCAAGAAAAGGTCTATATACAGCTTTGAATGCGGGTAAGTGACACCTTAAATATGGATGGAGAAAAAGAGTTTTTTTGTAAAGTTATATTATCATTACAAGTATTCAAGTGTATTTGCAGTGATTTTTCACTAGTATGCTTAAAATATAATTTCAGGTTTGTGGCATAAACATAACTGCTTATGACCTTGATCAGCATAGGGTTAAAACTTGGTGAGCACAATTGCCAAGCCATCTGATGCAGAAGGACGTTTTATTAATCACAGATAATTTGTTTTTTAAATAATGATATTTTTTCAGATGTGGAACATATTTAATATTTAAAATGTGGAGATGTAGAGAATGTACTTTTTTTTTTTTTTTTTACAAGAAATAGGCTATTTTACAATTGGATAGTCTTTAATTGCTAAATAATCTCAAGATCAGGTTGGTTTTTTTTTTTGCGGTACGCGGGCCTCTCACTGTTGTGGCCTCTCCCGTTGCGGAGCACAGGCTCCGGACGCGCAGGCTCAGCTGCCATGGCTCACGGGCCCAGCCGCTCCGCGGCATGTGGGATTTTCCCGGACCGGGGCACGAACCCGTGTCCCCTGCATCGGCAGGTGGACTCTCAACCACTGCACCACCAGGGAAGCCCTCAAGATCAGGTTTTAACACCTTTAATAGTTCAGCCATTTAACATTTTTCTTTTCTTTTTTATACTTCTATTGAACAAAGTCACATCCATCTCTAAGACAGCCTGCAGCCTCACTCACTGAACCTTTGAACGTCAACTGGAAATCAAAAAGCTTTGTCTCTTGAGAAGCCATAGAAGATTCATTAAAATATAGAAGTTTCTATCTTTTCTCTGTAGCTGCTTAGGTCCCCATCCAGTACTTGAATTCTCTTCTTTAGTATGCGGTTATAGGACAGCTGTATGGCTTCCAAGTCCACTGAGGGTTAGAACGGCAAATCAAAGGGGAGAAGGGTATTGTTATAACACACTGACTACAGATCATCGTGCATCGTGACAGTGTTGGCTGCTAAGGATATAAAGGTTTGCCCAAAACGAGCAAGGACCTTGTCTCAGAAAGCTTACAGAAAAGTCAAAGGACTGCACAAAAAAATATAAAATCACAAGGAGGGTTACTTGTTCCAGTGAGAGGCCTGGTTAAAGGCTATGATCTAGTGAGGGAAGCCTGGGCACGAAGTACAAATTTGTGACCCCCTGTATAGAGATAGTAATTAAAGAAAATGGGGTGGGTAACCTTAAATATGGAATAACTAATATCTTTGAGGCTCCCAAGACATGTTTGGTTTCCTTAGCTTAATGAGGCAGGGAAGTGTGACCTATTATAGGCTCTTAAAGCTAGAGAGGGCCCAGCCATGCAGAGCGATTTAAATTCTAAAGGTTCGCAAGAGCCTGAGTTTGAACATATATGTTTACCAAACTAATTTTAAAAGCCAAAAGAACTATTCTGCACACTGAGATTTTCATTTTCTTTCATTTTAAATTTCCAGCGCATCCTAATATTTAGCAGAAAAGGATAGCTAGTATGCTATAAACGACTGTATGTTAGAAAATCAGATAACCTTTATCTGAAAGCTAGATGATATGATAATTCTGTTTAACTGAGAAACTTCTAGAGTGTTTTCCAAAGTGGCTGCACCATTTTACATTTCCACCAGCAATGTATGAGGGGTCTAGTTTCTCCACATCCTTGTCAACACTTGCTTTTGTCTGCCTTTTTTATTATAGCCATTCTAATGGGTATGAAGTGGTATCTCATTGTGGTTTCAGTTTACATTTCTCTGATGGCTCATCAGATGTTGAGCACCTTTCAGAAGCTTATTGGCCGTTTGTATATCTTCTTTGGGGAAACGTTTATTCAAATCCTTTGCCTATTTTAAAAGTATTTGTATTATTATTGTTGAATTATAGGAGTTCTTTATATATTCTGAATATTAGGCCCTTATCAGATATGATTTGCAAATAATTTTCTCCCATTCTGTAGGCTGTCTTTTCACTTTTTGATAGTACCCTTTAAGGCATATTTTTAATTTTCATGAGATCCAGTTTATTTTTTTCTTATGTATCTATTTGGCATTATATCGAAGAAGCCATTGCTTAGATACAAGGTCATAAAGACTTATGCCTATGTTTTCTTCTAAGAGTTTTATACTTTTAGCTCTTACACTTGGGTCTTTGATCCATTTTTTTGAGTTAATTTTTGCATTTGATGTGAAGTAGGGGATCCAACTTAATTCTTCTGCATGTAGATTTCCTGCTGTCCCAGTACCATTTGTTGAAAACACTATTCTTTCTTCCATTGGAATGTCTTGTCACCTTTGTTAAAAACAGTTGGCTGTAAATGTGAGGCTATGTTTCTGGACTCTCTTTTCATGGATCTATGTGTCAGTGCCACATTGTTTTGATTACTGTGGTGTAATAAGTTCTAAAATCAGGAAGTGTGAGTCCTCTAACTTGTTCTTCTTCTTCAAGATTGTTTTGGCTATTCTGAGTCCCTTGAATTTCCATATGAACTTTAGGGTCAACTTGTCAATTTCCATAGAAAAGTCAGCTAGGACTTTGATAGAAATTGCATTGAATCTGTAGATGAATTTCTGGAGTATTGCCATCTTTACAATATGAAGTATTTTGATTCATGAGTATAGGATGGCTTCCTTTTTAGTTAGGTCTCCTTTAATTTCTTGTAACACTTTTTTTGTAGTTTTCAAAATACAAGTTTTGCAGTTTTGGGGGGAAGTATTTGTGTGTGACATTTCTGTGCTTTGGAAGCTGCCATTGATATTGGTCACAGTAAAGGGGCTGGTTAAATAAGTCTAATATGTCTGTTTTATGAAACTTGGAAAGGCAGTCTTAATTCATGTCTCAAGTCTATGATTATATGAAATATTGTAAAGGATATTTGTTTTCACAGGCATAGTACAAATAATCTCCAATATATATCTTCTTTCTACACACGGGAAAACTGTTAGCATTAGGTATTTTCCTTTGGCACATTGTGGGACTGACATGATATCTTGTTTCCAAAGCCTACCACTGACCCTCAACATATCAGTGACCCTTGATAGGTCAGGTTACCAGAATGGCGAATTAGCAACTGATTGAGAAAAGAAATGAACAGTGTGAATCACGCTGTGGTTTTGCTTGGCAAAGCCTCTAACCCTGGAGTAGAAATGGGGCATATGACAGAGTTTGAGAATGCCTACCTTCAATTCACCCTGAGTAATCAATGCTCTAATAATTGCAGTGGAAAAAGATGTATTTTAAGGGGGTCAGCATAGTGATTTAATCTAGATTGCGGGGTATGAACATGTATTTTCCAAAAATCATAAACTTCTAGTTGATGGTTAGTTATCATTACTTAAGACTAACCTAGTATTATGACGAGCCTGCTGAGGAAGTCACAGTGTGTTGCCCTTTGGAGGAACAGCTTGGATGCTAAGAAGTGGTGTCCAAGCAGCCAATGACTTTGTGGGTCATGTAACCTCTTAATATTAGCTTTCTTTTCTGTGTAATTGAAATGATTGATCACTAAGGTTTCTCCCCGCTCTGATAGCCTATGACTGCAAAGCACCTTGCCTTGGCTTTCTTTATATTCTGCTTGCAACAGTCATCTTTTAGATCGTACAGAAGACATTGCCTCCACATACAAACATGTTCCTCTGAGCATTAAATTTTATGGCTTTCAGATAGGTTTTTTTGTTTGTTTGTTTAAGCAACAAACTGGTGGAGATTAAAGTTGACCAACTTCATACATTTTCACTAGAGTACAGTCATCACTTTTTAGCGATTTGCTAAGTTCTAAAAAGTTTAACATGTAGAGGTTTAGAAATCACCCTTTAGTTTTTTTTTAATTTGTGATTTTAAATAAAATTCAGATAACTTTATATCCTGTTGTCACTTAACATAAGTAATCACTCTTTGATGACTATTACGTTTGGCATATGCGGCGGCATTTAACTACTCTGTAATGTTTGGGGTGCTTCTGTATCACATTCACAAATGATGCTCTGATGAACATCTTCACAGTTATCACCTTCAAAGTTTAGGGAAGTTTTTTTTGTGATAGATTCTTAAAAGTAGTGTAAACAAATCAAAACATATGCATATTTATAGCCACTTCAGTCAACCAAGTTGCTTTCCAAAAGCTTCATATCCATTTATACAATGACTGACAACATAAAAGAGGGCTGGCATCACCATACTCTGGTCGACGTTGGGTATTATTATTATTTTTTAATTTGGCTAGTTTAATAGTTGAAAATTCTGTATCATTATTTTAGTTTTAACCTTTAATCAGTAATTTCAAAGACAGTTCCATTATCTCGTAAGACAATGAAGAGGAACAGAAAGAGAATGAACTTTTCAGGCATTGACTATTGGTTGAAATCTTGGGATTGCCGCATTCCACTTGTGTCCTGACCTTGGGCTAGTTGCTAAGCCTCTCCAAAGCCTCAAATTTCTCATTTGGAAACGTGAGACTATTTTGGGAAAAACTCCCAGCATAGAAGTAATTTTGACGTTACAGAGTTGTTATATAAAAAACTCTCAGATGATAGCTGCCTCTGCTACTAGGGACAGTGACAAGAATAATCCTTTTCATTGTTCTTATGGTTCTAGTGGCTGTACTTTTAGAGCTCTATTCCAGGAGGTTGAATTATTTTAAATCCTTCAAGCAGGAAAAACCGGTGAAAGTCAAGAACCATCCTCATGGGGTCTAGCTGTTGTAATTTATTTAAAGATTATGGTGCTGTAAGAGTCTAGCCAACATTGGCTCTAAATAAAACTTGGTTTACTGTTTATAAGGAAGATGCTACACATACCATTACTATTATTGCCATGGTTCTACCACACATGAAAGCTCTTAGGAATACCAGAGCACCAGAGTTGTATTTATCCTGCCCCTTGGTTCTTTTACACAAGATCATCAGTCTCAGGTGCCGTGGTGTCTGCCCTGGAAAGTAGGAAATGCACTGCTCCTTCCATCCCCACCACTAAATCCAGCACAGGAGGATAGGGTTGCTTTCTGTACCCCCTCTTCCAAGTGTTGGGAGATGGTTGAGAGTTGCACACCTGCTCTGAAGAGGTAATACCGGTGTGACCAGCGCTTTCTCTGGTGAGAGTAGGGATGAGGCTGTCCTTTTTTTTTTTTTTTTTTTTTTCCGGTACGCGGGCCTCCCACTGTTGTGGCCTCTCCCGTTGCGGAGCACAGGCTCCGGACACGCAGGCTCAGCGGCCATGGCTCACGGGCCCAGCCGCTCCGCGGCATGTGGGATCTTCCCGGACCGGGGCATGAACCCGTGTCCCCTGCATCGGCAGGCGGACTCTCAACCACTGCGCCACCAGGGAAGCCCGAGGCTGTCTTTCTGTGTTGGTTTATGATTATAACTCTCCTCTCACACTTAAAGAGCAAATGCTATTTTGGCATGTGTTAAATTTAGTGTTCAAATCAGGGAAAAGTATGGATTGTTCAGTAAATCTTGTTGGAACAAGGACTATCATTTTATCAGGAGCTAGAGCCCTACTTCATATACTACATGCAAATATATTCCAGACTGAAGTTTTAAACAAAAATTAGAATGATAAGAGCACTGAGAGTATACACTTGTATAGAAAAGGCCTTTCCACGAATGTCACAATGAACGAATGGGTAACTAGTTATGACAACAAAAGTTTAAGACCTCCCGTTTGTCAAAAACATTTTAAGCATGGTGATGGATGTTAATTAACTATAACTAGACTTGTGATCATTTCACAATATAGACAAATATAGGCATACGTCAGAGATACTGTGGGTTCAGTTCCAGACCACGACAGTAAAGCGAGTCACATGAATTTTTGGCTTCCCAGTACATATAAAAGTTATGTTTACACTATAGTGTAGTCTGTTAACTGTGCAATAGTAGCATTATGTCTAAAAAAGGTACATATCTTAATTTAAAAATACAAACCAAAAAACAATTACAGTAGTAACAGCAAAGATCACCAGTCACCATAACAAATATAATAATAATGAAAACGTTTGAAATATTGCAAGAATTACCAAAATGTGACATAGACACATGAACTGACCAAATGCTGTTGGAAAAATGGTGCCATAGACTTGCTCAACGCAAGGTTGCCACAACCTTCAATTTGTAAAAATACAATATCTATGAAGCGCAATAAAACGAGGTTATGCTTGTATCGAATCCAAAAAAGACAAATACTGTGGAATCTAAAAGATAGAATGAATGAATGTAACAAAACAGAAACAGACTCACAGATAACAAACTAGTGGTTACCAGTGGGGAGAGGACAGGGAAGAGGGACAATATCGTAGAAGGGGAGTAAGAGGTACAAACTATTAGGTATAAAATAAGATACAAGGATGTAATTAACGTACAGCACAGGGAGTATAGCCAATATTTTATAGTAATTTAAAATGGAGTTTATAAAATATGAAATCATATTTTGTACACTTGAAACTAACATAACATTGCAAATCAACTATACTTCATTAAAAGGTGGGAAAAGAAAAAAATTAGACACAAAAAAAGAAATATGAGGGACTAAGAAACATGAAAAAAGTTTACGAACATCAATTAAAATAATGTGCTGTCAGTTCTTGTCTATTTTTAAGAATAATACCCACTATTGGTGAATGCGTGAGGACCAGGTGCCTCGTACATGCCACTGAAGGGGTATAAATTACTACAGCCTTTCTGGACAGAGACACTTTGGTGACATATAACAAAAGCCTTCTACCCTGGAATTCCATTTATCAGAATTGATTCTAGGAAAATAGTTGATTGACTTATTTATTGCTTTTCAGAAATATTTAGAAGGGGAAAAATTGGAAACAGTATGAATGGTTTAAACAGCAGGTGTTGTTTATGTTCACCGACATTTTAATGATATTTTTGAAGGCATTAAAATAACAACATAGAGGAGTATTTAATGTCATGGAAAGATAAATGTGAAATTTTTAAGTTTAAGAAAACTGGTTACAGAGCACTGTGATGTACAGGTAATTTAACTTTTTTTTTTTTAATAATTTTTAAAATTTGTTTTTATTTTTGGCTGTGTTGGGCCCTCGTTGCTATGTGTGGGCTTTCTCTAGTTGCGGTGAGCAGGGGCTACTCTTCGTTGCGCTGCGCCGGCTTCTCATTGTGGTGGCTTCTCTTGTTGTGGAGCACGGGCTCTAGGCACGCGGGTTTCAGTAGTTGTGGCACACGGGCTCAGTAGTTGTGGCTTGCGGGCTCTAGAGCGCAGGCTCAGTAGTTGTGGCACACGGGCTTAGTTGCTCTGTGATATGTGGGATCTTCCAGGCCAGGGGTCGAACCCATGTCCCCTGCATTGGCAGGCGGATTCTTAACCACTGTGCCACCAAGGAAGACCCTAATTTAACTTTTATTTTTTAAAAAATTATACATTGAACATGTTTTTTTTCTTAGTTTTTAAAAACAAACATTGTACATGGATAAAACATTACTGCTCTTATTTTGGGAGACCAAAGAAATAAAAGGCAGTGCCACTGATCTTGAAAAACTTATCATCTTAAGGGTGGGTGGAGGTTGAAATTTTTTCTAATTGCTTTATGTGAATTTTTGGACAGTTATTCACGATATACCTTAGACATTCTTTTCCCTACTAAGGAAGAGGACATTATGGAAATATTTGACTCTTTTTTTTTTTTTTGCTGTACGCGGACCTCTCCCTGTCGTGGCCTCTCCCGTTGCGGATCACAGGCTCCGGACGTGCAGGCCTAGCGGCCATGGCTCACGGGCCCAGCCGCTCCGCGGCATGTGGGATCTTCCCAGACCGGGGCACAAACCCGCGTCCCCTGCATCGGCAGGCAGACTCTCAACCACTGCGCCAACAGGGAAGCCCGGAAAAATTGGACTCTTGAGTTGAAGTTTCTACCATTGGAATAGAGATTTGAACTTAAAAATTATGATGCATAAAAATGAAGAAAATATGGCAATTAGTGTTGTGTTAGGCAGAGGAAGGAGGTAAACGTTAAGACTGATACTCCATGTTGGAGTTCTGGGGAAGATTGGTTGGATAGAGATGCTTGAATCCCTGGTTTAAATATTAATCTCCAGATTCTTGATGATCATTAACAGCAACAAATAAATCTGTCCTAGTTGGATGTATTTCCTAGCATCTAAGCAACCCTGCACAGCATATGCTAGAATCATAACATCATTGTTTTCTAAAGTCCAGTCACTAATGAAATGCACACATTCATACACAGACTGCAATGGGATCTGTGATTCTTGTTTGAACCTACTGTGATATTATTATAACACATTGACCTGCCAAACACTTATATCATCCATAAGATACCTTCTTTAGTTTTTTAAGCCTTACCAAAGACCTTATACAATTATTTATTCATTGTTTTTGTCATTAATAGAAACTCAGTTCATATCATGTGCTTTTAAGAAAGGTATTCCGTCACTTAAACTTTTTAAAAACTTTATTTTTATGACTCTGATCTCTGTTTAAAAAAAAATTGGTAAAGGGCTTCCCTGGTGGCGCAGTGGTTGGGAGTCCGCCTGCCGATGCAGGGGACACGGGTTCGTGCCCCGGTCCGGGAAGATCCCACATGCCGCGGAGCGGCTGGGCCCGTGAGCCATGGCCGCTGAGCCTGCGCGTCCGGAGCCTGTGCTCCGCAATGGAAGAGGCCACAACAGTGAGAGGCCCGCGTACCGCAAAAAAAAAAAAAATTGGTAAAATACAGAAGCCTAAAGCAAGGGAATTAAACATCATGCCTACCCCAACTCCCAGAGTGTTGCTGATATTTTGGGATATTTGCTCCAGTATTTGTTATTCTTTTTGTTTAAAGTTGACATCCTAATACAGATACAAATTTAAATCATCGTTTTGTTTTCCCACTTGACATCCTAACACAGGCTTTGCTGTACTTCATAAAAATTCATCTTATTCCTAATTTTTAATAACTGTAATTACATTTTTCTATCTTAGGTACCAAAAGTTCCTTAAATTTTTCCTTACTGTCCTTGGTGATCCTTATGTTCTCTTAATTCAAATTAAGACTTTGTATAATAAAAAAGATGAACAGTTTCTTAAATTTGGGTACTTCTTTTTTTTTTTTTTTTTTTTTGCGGTACGCGGGCACCTCACTGCTGTGGCCTCTCCCGCTGCGGAGCGCAGGCTCAGCGGCCATGGCTCACGGGCCCAGCCGCTCCGCGGCATGTGGGATCTTCCCGGACCGGGCACGAACCCGTGTCCCCTGCATCGGCAGGCGGACTCTCAACCACTGCGCCACCAGGGAAGCCCTGGGTACTTTTATATTTAGTATAACTAAAGAAACCACAGTGTGCACACAAGTGGTAACAGCTGATCAAATAAGTAATCAAGGAAACATTTTGAGCCAGTTTTAAACTCTGTGCTTCCCCAAGCCCCTGAAGTATGTATATTATAAAAGTAATTGGAACTCTACAATAATTGCCTATTCGATTATTTAAAAGAGTGCACACATATAAAGTGTTTAGGAGTGTGCTTGGTGTGTAGTGTATTGTATGAGTTGGCTGTTAAGGCCCCTTTTGCTTTGGTGCACTTGTGCTCAACTGCCACCAGGGGGCAGACTGTGTTTGGGAAAGAATGGAAACCCAGCTTGAGCTGTTCTTAGTCATTCACCTCAAACATCTTTTTGCGTGTGTGTGTGTGTGTGTGTGTGTACACGCGCGTGTGTGTGTACACCTTGCTGTACAAACAAGAACTACTCCTCAGACTTTTGACTTTTCCTTCTGACTGGCACTGCTTCTCTTTATTCTTGTAGTTTCTTGCTGTGCTGTTTTTTGTTTTGTTTTTTTTTCTTTGTTTTTTGCCTTTGAAGGAAGAGTTCCCAGAGGATGGGAGACACTGCAGGCCACAGCCACACAGGGCCACGTAGGGTCACTCACAGGGAGAAGCAGGGAGCCTTGCTGTGCTGTTTACAAAGATCGTTAGCAACATTGCTGTTAACTCTGTGTGGTGTAGCTTAGGGTAGTTCAAGTAGACTTTCTAATGAGTATGAAAAATTGGTGGCATGTTGCTAATTTCTTCTTTTGGGTAGTCTAGGCTAAAGGATTTCCCCTTTAACCAGGATACATTAGAGTTTACTGTTACTTAACTAACAAAACTAAACAAACAAAAAACTTATAAACAAAACAGAAAACATCCTATAGGGGGTGGTGTCCTATCTTTAATAATATCAGTGTTCAGTCTTCTGTTTATAATTTTAATGCTGATTTTTTTTTTTTTTTTTTCTTTGTGGTACGCGGTCCTCTCACTGTTGTGGCCCCTCCTGTTGCAGAACACAGGCTCCGGACGCGCAGGCTCAGCAGCCATGGCTCACGGGCCCAGCCGCTCTGCGGCATGTGGGATCTTCCCGGACCGGGGCACGAACCAGTGTCCCCTGCATCAGCAGGCGGACTCTCAACCACTGCACCACCAGGGAAGCCCTTTAATGCTGATTTTTATCTTAGTTTTTTTTAAACTTTTTATGGGGGTATAGTTGTTTTACAGTGTTGTGTTTATCTTAGTTTTTACAAGCTTTTTTTCTTTTCTTGGTGCGTGGGGGGAGGAGAGGTGCTTTATGGCAAATTAATTTGCGGAATCCAGGAAAAAGGTTGCGGTTTAATAATAACAAATTGTGATAGAGTGAAAAGGCACCACCTAAATGTAGCTTTTCTAGACTTCAATTCCTTGATTATTTGTGCTTGCATGGCCGTGGGTGCAATGTTTACAAGATGCCGTGTCTGTGCAGGAACAGGTTGTAATTTTCCCGCAGCTAACCCCCGGCAGGTTGTTGGGTTGGTCTCTCGACAACCTCTCAAGTGGCAGGCTGTGGGGCGAGTGAAAAGGGAGAAGGAATTACTCAAAATTTCCTTTCCTGCCTGTCTCCTTCCCTCTTCACACCCTAAATGCTCTACAGAATTTCTTGAAGAGTAACTGCTTCCTGTGCATTCTCATAGCATTTAATAGTCATTTATGGTTAACAGTTAACTACATTCATTTCTGTTACTGAGTCTTGGAAATCTTGGAAACACACATCGATCATTTTTCACACATTGTTTTCTTGTGCTTTTTAAAATTAAAAGAGTTGACTCTTCCTGGTTTAATAATATTAGCTTTACTTAAGTGAGCATTTTGCAGGTGCAGTTTTCTTATGTCCATGCCTTTATCTTTTCAACCTCTTTTGGTTTTTTTGCCACCATATTTTAATGTGCTTTAACAAAGGACTCTACTCAAACATTTACCAGATCTCAGTTCTTACTGATAAACAATAATCACACCTTCCTGATGTTCCTAGTCTCAAAACATTACTATCTTGAGAGGTCACCTGATTTTGTATAAATGCAATTAGTCAAGCAATAATTGGAGTCCTTAGAATACTCACTAATTTTTATTCCTCTGCAACTATTGTTACATCTGGTAGAGAAATTGCATTAACCCTTTATTGCTGACTCTTAGTGAAGTCCTCAGAATATGAGTGTTAGAGTTGAATTTTAACCTTTTATCAATCCGTCATTAGTATATTATAGTAAAAACATTTTTTTGAAGTATAATTGACCTACAACACTATGTTAGTTCCAGGTGTTATAGTAGGAATTTTATTTAAAATTGTAATTGAGAACATTTATTGCTTGAAGCCATTAAAAATTTTTTTGTCCAGGGTATCAGGTTTATATATAGGTTTACATGTAAAATATCTGAAAAAAATGCCCAGTGCTACTGGGCACATTCACACTAGTAGTGTGAATATAATTACAATTTTAAAAATCCGAACACAGATTACTTTAATGAAGTCTTAATTTTTTATAATTACTAAATAAATATTAGGCACTCCTCGAAGTAGTTATTTCCCCTTAAGGATCCTCCAACTCATTACAGAACCTGTGACATTATTGGTTGTTATATAAAGTGCCTAAGACCACCCACTTTCTCCTCCCCTTCACCATCTCTGATGAAAACCATAATAAGCCCATAAGCATGTTTGGTGTGATGTCATTCAGAGGCTGCTGACTGCTGGGTCTGCTAGGAGGAGATTTTATTCAGAGGAAGAGCGTTGTTTTGGCAACATCTGGGAGTAGAAACGGAAGCCAGAAGCACTTGGATAGCTCTGGGGTTTTTCTTTTGTGCATGTACGGTGGAGTGACGTCTGGCATGTAGGCATGTTTCCTCTCGCTGTATTTCTTGGACTCGAAGAAGGGTGCTCAGTTTAAAAAGACAGTATGTGAGAATCCACGGAGCTGATTCTTCTGTGAAATCTTTCCACCTGCTCTGAAGACATGTTGTTGTCTCCCAAGTTCTCCCTGTCCACCATTCACGTTCGACTCACTGCCAAAGGATTGCTTCGAAATCTTCGACTCCCTTCAGGGTTTAGGAAAAGTACTGTCATTTTCCACACAGGTTTGTCTTGCGCAGATCTCTCTTTACCATTACACGGGGGGCATCTTGATTAACTTGCAGGTGTTTATCAGAAATTTTCTAAGGGGATAGATAACTGGCGAAAGAAAGCTCTAATGAGAGAACGAGGCGTAATTTGTAAAAATAAGCGGTTTTCTCTTATGTTTCAACACATGTGTATGGTACTTTTACTGTCTGCAAGCTGATGTGTGCTCGATTTGTTTGTTGAAAGCAGAACTGTTGCCTGGGTGCGCCCAGCTCTTTGCTCTGACACCAGCCGAATCTGGAAAAATCAACACCTGTTCAATTACATTTTACTTCACATGATTTTGGAAATAGGACACAGGTAAATTAAGACAAACAGTTCTCTTTCCTTTAAAGAAGGAGATGAAATGAGAGGGTTTCTGGAGGTTTTCATTACGTAGTTCCTCATTGAGATTGGACTAGGCTGGTTTGGTATGCTAAAAGATTTCCACGTTCTAAACATTTCTGAAATAAAACATCGTAATGGCCACGGAGAGGTAGGAAATGAACCACAAATTAAGTTTCCCAAGCTTCATGGTGGAAACGTTTGCAGTCACAGAAGACTGCCTCTGATCTTTAATGCTTGTATCTGCTTTTTATTTTCTGTGCCTGAGATGGAAATAAATGTAGGGTATATTTTAGGCACGTGTAAACCTGTGTGTCCACTTTTAGAGGATTCATTTGCCTACTGTGGCTACCTCTTGTTTAGATATAATTGCAACTGTGGGAAATTAAGTTGATTTTATGCTATAAAAACTGGAGTGCTATTATATTGAATTCGGGCTGGTTAGTGGTATCTGTGCTAGAATCATGAGTATGTAAATAGATGATTTGTTGTTTCCTGTGAATGCCAGCCCTTCTGGGTCTTGTTTTCCATCTCTGTCCCCAGTGATTTTTTTCAGCTGACTGCTTTCAGTTTTCCCAGGGGCATCTCCCTGCTCTGTGGGATGACTTTTCCTCATGTTTCATAACTCCCCTTGACCTGTCACTGGAGCCTGCCAGCCTTTCCCTCTCGATCTGAGCTGACAGCTGAAGGTAAATGGATAAGTCAGGAGGGAAACAGTGGCTCTATCTCTCCCAGCCTAAATGCCACTGTCACTTTTTCAACCTTAAAGAATAAAAAGGTGAAAAATAAAAATAAAAGGGTGCCCTATATTTGCAATAATTTGTGTAATCTAAAATAGCTCCAAATGGCTTTTAACTTTTTTTGACTTTAAAAATTATATTTCTATGTTTTAATCAAAACCAGTAACACATTCAGTTCGATTTTATATTCATATATTTGTTTTCCATTAACAAGAATTTTAAAAATCTTGCAAGACACATAAGTTTTGTTTAAATGGAATAATGGAGAAGCCTCTGGTGGTTCTTGACCCACGGCACTTTAAAATATTCATACAAAGTTATCCAGCATTTAGTCATGGCTTTTAATTGTAACTTAAGAAAAAAAAATCAATCCACACTCCAAGTTAAACAGAGAATCAAACAGTACAGAAGGTTGTACAATTCCAAGTGAGCCTCTTTCTTACCCAGGCCGTGCACCCTTCCACAGAGGAAGCACCCTTCCACTCTCATGGGTGCTTGTTTATCCTTCCGGAAATTTTCTAGTCATATATAAGCCTATGCAGGTTCTTTTATATCCCTTTTTGTTTTACAGAAATGGAAGCTTACCATATATGCTCTTCTATAGCTTACTTTTAAACATTAATATATCTTCAATTTTCAGGTTAACACATTTATCTACCACATTCTTTTTAGTAGTCTTGTAACAACCCGTTGTTGGATGAGCCATGGGTTATTTAACCAGTCTTCCATTAGTGAGCGTTTTAGGTTATTTGTACCATTTTTGTGGAGCAGATAGCTTTCCAAGGCAACTTAAGCAAAAGGCACAAGGCTTTTATTACCAGAGTTTGACTAACTAATAGTGATATTTTGGGTACTCTTTATTTTTTTAAATTTACATAAAAATATTTTGAAACATTCATTTGATAGCAGTTGTAATTTTTAGAGCTAGAGTGTACTTAGTGGTGCTCTAGTTTACCTGATTTTACACCAGGAAGTCGGAGGCCCAGAGAAGTGAATTAACTTGCCCAAGGGCACACAGTCAGTGGCAGGGATGGGACTAAAACCTGGGACCTCTGTTAAGAATTTTTGGTTTCTTTAGATTTTTTTTCTCAGCTGTGAATTTTGCTGTAATTCTGTTAGATCTAGTGAATAGCAGTGATGGAAAAAAGAGTTTTGTGTGTGGGAAGCATTTTTAAATTATGTGACAAATATAATTCTACTTACCCCAGTAAGAATCTTATGTGAGTTTATCCATATTACATAACTTGAGGGTCTGAGAAATCTTCCAATAAAATAGATATTGAAGTCATCGCATTTCTTCTTATCCACATGGGCTGTGAGCAGTAGCTTGTGTTTCTATTCTTTTTTTGTTTGTTTGTTTGTTTTGTGGTACGTGGGCCTCTCACTGCTGTGGCCTCTCCCATTGCGGAGCACAGGCTCCGGACGCACAGGCTCAGTGGCCATGGCTCACGGGCCCAGCTGCTCCGCGGCATGTGGGATCTTCCCGGGCCGGGGCACTAACCCATGTCCCCTGCGTCAGCAGGCGGACTCTCAACCACTGCACCACCAGGGAAGCCCTTGTGTTTGTATTCTTAATAAAAGAAGTGGTGTTGGTGGCAGCAGTGGCAGTGGAGTTGGCCTGGATACCAAGAGCCCGGGGCTGTGTAGCCTTGGTTCTGCTAGTAACCAAGTCATTGACCTTGATCACATAACCAAACAAGGCTACAAAATGAAGGAATCAGATGAGATGATTTCCGAGGTCTCTTCAACCTCAAATTCTGTGAATTTTCTGGCTACAGATGAAAAAACCCTGGATGTGTTACTGAAAATTCTTCTTATCTAAACTAGTTCTCTCCTTATTTCCCAAACTCAGTGAATACTCCTGATTTCTTTCTCTTCACGACACCACTGTTTGCCCCCTATTCTGTCCTCACACCTCAGTACCCTTTGAATTATTGTTCTTCCTCATTTATCCACAATTAATTGGTTGCAAGAATCTAAGACTCTATCCTTTGAAATCATTATTGTTTTTACCCTCTGCCTGCTGTAGTTCAGGCTTTATTTTTAGATTGAAGAATTTGAAAATGCTCTTCTTAGAGGTAGAAAATGGTCAAATGTTGACAGTTGCATATCACCCAATCTAATACTTTGGGACTTTTTGAAGGATTTTATATTTTTGGTCTTTGCCACCAACCAGTCTTTCTCTTGCTTCCAAACTGACTTTCACATTGCAGGATTAAGTCATTCGTCTCATAAACAAATATGTATTAGACATGTACTGTGTGGCAGGTGCAGTGCTAGATGCTGACGATGTAGCCAGGACTGAGCCACACGTGGCCTCCTGCCTTCACACAGCCCACAATTTTAAAATTTTGGCCGTACCACATGGCTGGTGGGGTCTTAGTTCCCCAACCAGGGTATTTGAACCTGGGCCACAACAATGATAGTGCCTAATCCTAGCCCAAGACCACCAGGGAACTCCCCTACGCAGCCCACAGTTTACTAGGGAGACAGGCAGAGAACATGAGGCCGTCGTGGTAGGGCATGGACTAGGTGCTCAGGCAGCACCCAGCAGGTGAGGCTGACTTTATCCGGGTCCTCCAGAAGCGCCATTTAAGCTGGGACCCCGGGATAGGAGGAAGTAGCCAAGAAACAAAAAGCGTTCCAGGCAGAGAAAACAGCATGTGAAAGCCTGGAGGTGAGGGAGAGTTTGGCTCCTTTAAGGAAACGAAAGAATTTTAATACGTCTGAGCATAGAATGTGGAGAGGTGCCAGCAATAGGATGGCGGTTATGTGGAGCCAGACAGAACAGGCCCTTTGGCCAGCCCTTGCACAGAACACTGTGTGCTGTAGTATATTGACAAAGTGTGTTGTCCCGTCCAGGATGTGATTTCCTCTGTAAATAGGGGCAAGGAAAGAGAGTGAATTTGTCAGGGTTTTGGGTAACTTAGCAGGATGTCAGGCGTGAACGACGATCTCAGCATCACAAGAGTGCTACATCTTCTAAGAAGTCCAGAAGTGATCTCACTGACTTACCACAGCTTTCAGTTCGGTCTAGTTCAGAATTCTGCCTCATATTTTGAAACTTATTAGTTTCAATTTTATGAGTCAGTGGAGGGAAAAGAATCTTCCACGTAGAACTATTCCTTGCCTCCAGGTTTATTGAAATTCAGGTTTTCTATGAAGCTGGAGATGAGATACTTGTATTAATTATTATGAAAAGTGCCATTTTGAGCCTCAGAGTTAAATATTCTCATTGATTCAAGTGAAGGCAATTCCGTGCACTAAGAGAGAATTCTTTTTGCTGAGCTAGTAAGATTAAAAGCAATTACTCTAGCAAAGGAGAGGGGTGTATGTACATATATTTTGAGGAAAGGCAGGAGAAGTATTATTAATAGAACAAAATATTTTCATTTACTTGAAGCTGCACTAAAGAGAACCATTTTGCCTAGATATTTGGTAAGAGTGAGGCAGAATGCAAATAAGTTTGTTTAATTAGAATGAAAGTCATCAAGTTACGGGCTTGGGTTTGGTATTCATTTTTCAGACTCTCAAGTAGAACTGCTTTTAGCTGCAGTTTAAGCTACTTTAACTAAGGAGGAGCTTGTCTCTCTTAGAAAGCAGCAGCTCTGATGTTTAGAGGCTCAGTAATGTCACGATCAACACCTGTGCTATTTTCTTGGCCTTTTCCTCATGACTGTTGCCTCATGATGTCACAATGCCTGCTGCAGGCAGGAAAAACAAGACCCAGGGAAGGGGTAGTGCTTACATCTCATTGGCTAAATGTCAGTCACATGGCTGTTTCTACCTTCAAGGGAAGCTGGGAAATTGAGTGTTTGACTTCTCCAATCGCTGTAGTACATGCAGGTATAAGAGGGATTAGAGCCCTATTATAGAGACTGCCACAGAGAAGGCAAAACGGTTATTTCTCAAAAGCTAATACTGGCAGCTTATAAATAAGGGAAGTATATCAGTTAACAAGTTGAATCTTGCAACAGACCTCATTGTTTCTTCTCTTTTATGATATGAGTGTTTTTTGGTAATGATTACCTATTTTATAAATGTGTCAATTAAACACTTTCAAGTCATTTTGTTGTTTGGACATAGAGGTTAATATTTGATTTTGATCTCTTGAATTAATTTTTAGTTACAAAATAATGCTTATACTGAGAAAGAATGTTCTCAACCTTATGTGATTTTTATATATTTAAAATGTGTTAACAAAAGATAAATATTAGCAGTGCATTTATGGTGGGGATCCTAGTCATGCATTAAGGTGATGCTAAATAAACCTTAATTTCTCTTGTGTTTCTCACATTGCAAAATATAAAAGCCAGTGAAAGCATTTTAGAAAGCTTTCATAAAAAACTATATATATTAGAATTTTTTTGTAAAAAGTTTTAAAATATTCACCCATTTGTACAATGCAAAAGACATCAAAAGGACCAAATTCAAGAACACCAGATGAGAGATGTGGCCTTCCACCACCCGTTTGTTATCTCACTGTGAATCCACATTCTTCTTTTTAGCTTACTTGAAAGCAGTCTTGAAAGTTTCTCTGGTCTCTTGCCACATTGATAAACGTTTACTAAGAACTGGTGTTGTGAATGGCATTATGCTAAAAATGATGATTCTGAGCTCATGTAGCTATGGCAGTCTTACAGCTTCAGCTTTGCTATGTCATTAAAATGTGCCCTTTCGGGCTTCCCTGGTGGCGCAGTGGTTGGGAGTCCGCCTGCTGATGCAGGGGACACGGGTTCGTGCCCCGATCCGGGAAGATCCCACATGCCGCGGAGCGGCTGGGCCCGTGAGCCATGGCCACTGAGCCTGTGCGTCTGGAGCCTGTGCTCCGCAACGGGAGAGGCCACAACAGTGAGAGGCCCGCGTACCGCAAAAAAAAAAAAAGTGCCCTTTCATAGTTATAGCAGTCTATTTAAGAGAACAGTTATGTGTTAAATGAATTTTCACTCATAATGGATAATATTTTTGATAAGTCTTTAAAAGTTAGGTGTTGAAAGAGAAAGTTAGTATATCTTAATCTCACAAGTTTCAGATAGCTAGTCTTACTGTGCTAAATTGTGTTTTAATGTAGTGTCTATTTTGACACAAACATGGCAAATAAACCATACATTATAGCCTGGAGTTGGATTCAGGATGGGAAGTATAGCAGTGTTTTTCATGAGGAGAAAATGGAGGAATAAGGCAAGTAAAACATATATAGTAAATGCTTATTTAATTAGAACCACTGAAATATTTGGGTTAACTGAGTTTTGGATAGTAGAGAATCACCCTATACATGAAATAATATAGATTATGATACTTTTTATTAGCTCTAAAGCATGTTTTAGAGCTAAAAGAAGTATTTTATTAATAGTATATGCATTTACTGTTATCTTAGGTAAAAAGATGACAGATGTGGTTTTAAATGTATGTAAAATTGAACATCACTTTTCTGTATTTGGCTTAGGTGATACAATAATACTTTGGATTATTTTAGTACATGAGGGTCCTTTATAAAAGGCATCAATTATATAGCTCTGGGGAAAATTAAGACTCATAGAGCCTTCTTTGGGGTGAGAGACTAGGCTTTTTCCTATTGTTCCCTGGTGGCCTGAGTTTTAGGCATCTCTCACTCAAATTGCTTTTCCTTAACTGGTTAATGTTTTGAGAATGACATTCTCTTTTTATTTATTGTTTGTGTTATGGAAATTCCTAATGTTGAATGTTTTAATTGGCTATTCTCATTTTTGTTTCTACTGTCTATTAAGGATAGTCTATTGTCTTAAATTTGCAATAAGGACATTTTTGACCCGCTTTGGTGCATTTTGGGGACTCCCCGCTCCCCCAGGTCTTTTGTCTCCACATGCCTTGTTTCAGCCATGCTGCTCTGCTTGACAAAGAGCATGTGATTGCACATGGCTGCGATGGTGAAGGACACCACCTGTGGCCCACAGGGCCTGGCCTCGCTGACACAATGGTGACATCCCCTGAGCTGGCTAGCTTATGGTGGAAAAGTCCAGAAGAAACAGCTTTTAAAATTCTAAAATGGTACATGTGCTTGAAGTAGATACTGCAAGAAGGGCCTTGTAGACTTTTTGTTTTTGTTTTGGAATTGGTTCCTAGTGGTGACAGAATGTTATTCTTCGTACTGTGTTCTTCCACGTGGTAAATTAAAAGGGATGTCTTGGTGTATGTCATCATCACTGAAATCAAAAACACTGCTTGGCTTTTTGATGCCAGGCATCTTTTTAGGTACCTATTAAATTGGTTAACTCAAAATGATCGTTAAGACAAAAACAAAAATATGAAAGTCCACATGAAGGCCAGCATTTAATATTTTAGGTAACTTGCTTAATAACAAAGGGGAAAAAGCCAGTTCCAGGGCTGCTGTCTTGTGAAGCAGCACCTCAGTCACATCAGTGAACTTGGTGGGCATGTGTGTGTGTGTGTGTGTATATATAATATATATATATATATATATTTTTTTTTTTTTTTTTTTTTTTTTTTTTTAATTTTTGGCTGCATTGGGTCTTCGTTGCTGCTCACGGGCTTTCTCTAGTTGCGGCAAGCGGGAGCTACCCTTCGTTGAAGTGCGCGGGCTTCTTATTGTGGTGGCTTCTCTTGTTGCGGAGCATGGGCTCTAGGCGCAAGGGCTTCAGTAGTTGTGGCACACGGACTCAGTAGTTGTGGCTCTTGGGCTTTAGAGTGCAGGCTCAGCAGTTGTGGCACACGGGCTTAGTTGTGGACCGCAGCATGTGGCATCTTCCTGGACCAGGGCTCGAACCCATGTCCCCTGCATTGGCAGGCGGATTCTTAACCATTGCGCCACCAGGGAAGTCCCACAGATCCATAAACTTTTAGCACATTAAGGTGGACTTGTAGATTATTTAGAAAGCCGACAAACTGGCGGCTGTTTTACCTTCTTAAAAGTATTTCTGAATGTAATGAATGTCTATTAACTTTTCTTTATAGTTAGTAGTCCATTTTAAGAACATAAGAGATCTGCTTTATTCCCTGCCAGCCACATGGAAAACGTCTATGGTCAATTTTGGATTGTTTTGCAGGAAAAATTGTCTAAGCAATAGTTATCCTGAAATAGGTGTGTTTAATATGAATATGCCTTCTATTCTGTAATCTGCTTTTGAAATTAAGAAAGTAAAACCACTTTATATATAATACACATCATTGCAGCACTTCCAAAAATACAATACTGTAAAAATTTTAATAGGTGTCCTATAGTACCCCTCCCCAGCCACCTGCAAAAGAATTAGCTTGGGTAACGTTAACAGTCTAAACACTGTGCTTTGCTGAGCTTGAAATGTTCCGTAGTCAGCAAATGCCATACCTACCCAGAAAAAGAAAAATATTAGGGCTTCCCTGGTGGCGCAGTGGTTGAGAGTCTGCCTGCCGATGCAGGGGACACGGGTTCGTGCCCCGGTCCGGGAAGATCCCACATGCCACGGAGCGGCTGGGCCCGTGAGCCATGGCCGCTGAGCCTGCGCGTCCAGAGCCTGTGCGCCGCAACGGGAGAGGCCACAACAGTGAGAGGCCTGCGTACTGCAAAAAAAAAAAAAAAAAAAAAAATTATATATGGCTCCTAATTATGACTATTAACTTTTCTAGAGCAAACACATAATGAAAGGAACCCTGAAAAGGTTTATATAAATTTAAGCTAATAATTGATAACACGAACATGTTCGTTTGTTTGTTTAAAATGATGGTTGGATGCCACAAAGTAGTTCTCAGTGCCTTAATTGTGTGCCTGTTGTCAGGCCTGAGGGCCTCTTCCATCCTTGTCAAGGGGAGTGCTTTCTCCTTTCATACAACACTGAATAATAATTCAGAAAAAGATCTTGGTAAGATTGTCTAGATTTCCGTGGGGGTGCAGTTCAATTGATCAAGCTGGGAAAGTGTGTTAATAGGCTTGTGTGAGGGGCTGCATTCAGGACAATGGGAAATAAAGAGCTGATTTGCTCCCCAGGAAAATGCCCCTGCAGACGATTCAATTTGGAAAGCGTGATGGAGCAGGTGAGGCTAGAATAGAGTCTCTTTGGAGAATAAGGAGCAGAATGTTAGAGAATGTCAGTGCACTTCGCCACCGGGTCCCACGCCACACGCCCCCTCCCTCTGCCCTCTCTCGCATTCCCACACGCTCCTCTGCTCCTCTCTGTGCTATCTCTGAGCTGGAAACGGTGACTTATCCTGGGTTCCTCTTGATCCAACTGGTCCAGAAGTCTTCCTGTTCTGCCTCATAAACACATTCATCATTTCCTGCCTGTTCTCACTGCCCTGACCGCCAGTTCCCCTCCCTGGGCCTCCCTCCTGGCCACTCTCCTCACCAGCTCAGATCTTCTTTCACTGTGTCTCCAGAGCCCTGCTTGGCACCATTCTGTGTCTCCTACGAGAGAGAGAAAACCTTGTACAGCACACGTGTCTCGCCCCCGTTTATGCTTCCAGCCACGTCATCTTACTTTAATTTCAGGAGAGCTTTGCTGTCAGCACTGAATACCAGGACCTCCAGGGCCTCCCATACCTCTATGCCTTGGTGTTTTCTGGCCTTTGCTGTTCATCTGTCTGCCAAACATGCAAATGTCCATCCAAACTCTGTCTCTAGAACCCTTTCTTGACAGCCCCAGATCTAGGTGTTTCTCCACCTGTGCCCTCACCACACTGTGTACATACTTCTGTTACCTAATCATCAAATCATACGGCCATTGGTGATGGCCTCTTTCTGTCTCTGCTGCATAAAAAAAGTTCCTTGAGAACAAGAACCAATGTGTTAGAAGCACGTGCAGCAGACATTTACTGAGTGTACAGTGGTCATGTTGGTGATCATTTCATAACTGGGTACTCCCTCTTATCGGAACACATATTTCCTAGTAGTTCACGTTTAAGGCTTTGTTGTCATGGAATATCCCAGGGTAAACACCCATAAATACCCATCAAATCCTGAGGAAACACTGACGGAAAGAACTTGTGTAAAGATAGGTGTCCCTAGGAAGGGTTTTAGATGTGTAGGTTCAGATTAAGGCAGAAAGACGGGAATCAGTTGTCTGTCCAGGCTGCTGGTTGAGCCCATTAGCTCATTACTTACATTTTATTAACCCACAAGCATTAGTTTTCAATGCAGTATGTAGTAGAAAGCATATAACAGCCAATGACTCTCACCTTCACAGATAGGTGAATATGTGAGAGTCGAACAGGAAGAGATTAATACCATAGAAACAAGGTGTCTTTATGCATCCTTGTAGAGCACCACCTTCTTCTACGTGCTTCCACCTTTTGATAAGTATTTGGCGAGTGAATGAATAATGAGTCAATAGGCACATAGAACACTAGGCAAACATTAGTTACTGAATGCTATGTATAGTTTTGTGTTTCATTCAGGTTAAGGCAAGCTCCCCCAGTAAGTCTTGTCTCTTACTTGATTTTAATATTCGGAAAGCCAGCGGATTTCCGAATATTAAAGTGGCTTGTTTTGCCTTAGGGTGGATGTGTCCTCAGCAGCTAGTAGGTTAGTCCCTGTCTGAATTGTTAAGTCTCTGCCACAAACATTGTGTTAGCCTTGAAGTGGGGATCTGTATGCCTGAGTGACTTGAGCCTGAAACATGGGCTTGTTCTTCTTTCCCCAACTATTTTCTTTAAGAGGATGATAAATAACTTCGTTAGACGAGTTTTAAATTTTATTAAATTGAGGTTTCTGAGTAGAAAGAACAAAGACAGCAAACAGTGTTATCCAGCTATTTTTCAAGTGAGCAAATGTCTTGGACCCAGGACTTTTATTTTCCTGATGGAGGTTTCAGTTTCATTGGAATGAACCTCAGGAAGGTCAGACCAGACATGGCAGTGGTAATTATCTTGTCAACACGCATCCGAATCTATGTAGAAGTTAACATGTAATTTTAAGGTTTCTGAGTAAGTTGATTCTTTGAAATTAGACAGCCTGTTAATAGGTATAATAAACAAAATATTTTATAGTTTTTTTTTGTTCTTTTTTTTGCTGTACGTGGGCCTCTCACTGTTGTGGCCTCTCCCGTTGCGGAGTGCAGGCTCCGGACTCGCAGGGTCAGTGGCCATGGCTCACGGGCCCAGCTGCTCCGCGGCACGTGGGATCTTCCCGGACCGGGGCACGAACCCGTGTCCCCTGCATCAGCAGGCGGACTCCCAACCACTGCGCCACCAGGGAAGCCCCTATTTTATAGTTTTAAATACAGCTGCATTATCAAAACAGTAACATGTTAATAAATGGAACACAAGGGCAAAGTTTGGTTCATATTAAGCTAATTTCCTATAAATAATGAATTTTGTAGAATTTAAGGGAAACTTGCTTTTTTGGCATTATGAGGTACTCTGTTTATGAGCATCAGGGCTTTGAACATCACTGCAGATTTTTGCATCATCTCTGTTCTTCCGTTGGGCCAGGAGTGAGGAGGAAGGGAAAGATGCTCAAACTGGGTCATCAGCTACCATGTGGTCATCAGCTACCATGTGGTACAATTTTGTCCTCAGGGAGCACAGTATATGGAGCAGAAGATTG
Organism: Delphinapterus leucas; assembly: GCF_059928025.1. Taxonomy (NCBI): domain Eukaryota; kingdom Metazoa; phylum Chordata; class Mammalia; order Artiodactyla; family Monodontidae; genus Delphinapterus; species Delphinapterus leucas. The sequence continues at coordinate 17,224,824 of NC_143149.1, forward strand.
AGGTCACAGTGTGCTTTTCTAGCTCTAGGTAGAGTGCAGTCTGTTTGCTTATTTGCTCTTAGGTTGAAATTTGAAGACATCTAAATCTATTTTACGAATTCACATTTAACAGAAGCTGTGTTATTTAGACTTCTGTCCAGATTCCCCATGGAAGAAACATGGATTGACGTATGTTTGCTTGATGGTTAAGTGTTAAAGATTGAAACTCAGAATTCATTGTAACCATCTTTAAAAAAATGTTACGTTTTAATTTTGAATAGGTAATGTATTTACCCTGTGGTTAAAAAATATTTAAAAATGCATTAGAACACCTATATCTATCTGGTTCTTATTTCCTTCTCTGAAAAGGTAAACATTGTTAGTACTTTCATATGTATTATACAATAGTTTTGTTATGAATTTATAAGCAAAAAAAATGTGTTTATATTCCCATCATCTTGACACAATGGGGCACATCATCTACATTGTTCTTCACTATGTTTTTTATTTACCACAGAGAGCTTCCTAGTTCTGTTACAGCTGTGACATTTCACTATATAAATGTACCATACATTTATTGAACCAGACCTCTACTTATGGACATTTGGGTTGTTTTTTTTTATCTTTTCTTTGCAAACAGGTTTGCAATGAAACCCCTTCTATAGGTGTTATTTTACTCCTGTGTAGGATTCATGATAGAATAAATTCTTGCTTACCAGCTGTGAGTCCAGCAGTTTGTGTGAGGGTGTGTTAGAGAAGGCTTACCACCAAACTTTATGTTCTTAAACATCAATTTGGGTATATGACACTATGCAGACAGACATCATCAGAATTGTTTTAAATGTTTGAATGAGGTTCTCCGTGGGTAGCGTTGAAAACTGCATCGTGATGCACGTGATGATTTCTGCTGATTTCTGTTACTTCCTGAGGCAAAGCGGTGTTTGAGTTCTAGTTGTGGTGTTTGGGGTTTCCATGGCTGGACACTTAGGAACTGATGTTGATGTGTGAGATTCCCCACTCTTGAAATTCCAGTTCTCCAGCTATTAAGAAAGCCTGAGAGACAAAGAAGGTGGTACCGTCTTGAGTCTTCTTGACAACTTGAGTTTTCCTGAAGCGATAGCTTTTTCTCCCCTACTTCTCTAGTTAGATGGAGTTCACACCCTAACACTTAACTGCAAATGATGGTGAAACAGTAGCCAGTCAAAGCACAAATGAGAAAGCAGCCCAGGAGACATGCATGATTGGAATGCAATCAGACTTGGACAGTTGATGTTTTCCAGGGTGTACCTTAGCAAAAAACTGCTTAAGTTCATTCTTGAGTGATCTTAGCAGCGTTTGTAATGTAGTATTAGGTCCTAGAGAATTTTCTAAACTTTCAAAAAATAGATATGCCTTGACACAGTTAACAGTTACAAAATGTGGAGAATAGGACTTTTATAAGCACAAATGCCATTTTGTTACCAAAAGCTAAAGCAACCAAAATGTAATAAAGGAAACGTATAGATACTAACTCACTTGTGGATCTAAGCCATCTGAATTCTCAGCAGCAAACTGGGGAGTAGCTTACACTGTTGCACGGACAGATTTGAAAAAACTAAGTGTTGGTTGGGCCTGGGGGACAAGGCATGAAATGGGGGAAGGGGGTCAAAAGCTACAAACTTCTAGTTATAAAATAAATAAGTCATGGGGATGTAATGTACAGCATGGTGATTAAAGCTGATAATTCTGTACAGCATATTTCAAAGTAGCTAAGAGAGTATATCTTGTTCTCATCACAAGAATAAAATTTTGTAACTGTTATGGTGGCAGATGTTAACTAGACTTATTGTGCTCATTTCGCAGTATATACAAATAGTGAATCATGTTGCACACCTGAAACTAATATAATGTTATATGTCAGTTATACCGCAATAAAAACATGTCAAATTACATTTCGGATGGTAAAAAAAAAAAAAAGTTTGTCTCGGGAATTTGAAGCCACAATTGCATAAAAAGAGCCTTTAACTAGATTTATTGAAGTAAAATAAAAACCATCATAGTGGTTTCAGAGGACTAATTCAACGCTTATTTTTTACAATTTTTTATACACTTTTTCAAAAAGTATTGACAGATTCTTAACATTATGTAAATATATTATTTTAAAATCGACTTTATGTCCATGGAGAAACACTAGAGTTAATCTCTTTAAACCAAGAAAAGATAGACATCTTTAAAATAACATTAGAGGTGGAATTAACAATTCAATAAGAAAAACAGATAAAGGAAGGTATATTATATACATATAATCAAGGAGTTTAGCCAAACAATATTACTAAGCAAATAATTTCCGTAGGCTTGTAAATCCAAAAAGTCTTGATAATCCAGTGAAAACATTTTAGTTTATAAAGGAACCAAACATAAATACTTAGCTGCTGCCCAACTTTGGCATAAGAGATAATTTGAAGGAAAAAAATTTTGGTGTTACCAAAAGAATACCTGTATTCTGAATGTGAGTGTAAAAAACAATGCTTAATGAGTTAATTTACATTTAAGTTAATATATTTCCTTAGAAATAACTTATTAGAACATGACTAGTTAATACTAAAATTCATCTGAGAGACTAAGTGGGCAAGAAACTTCAAGAATGTCTTCTCCAAAAATGTTAATATAAAAGATTCATTTCTCAGATTTTGTAAATAATTATAACCTAACAGTTTAAAAACTGATATTGTGGTAAATAATAAAATTGATTAACAGAAATTCTAGGAAGAGAATGGAAAGTTGTTAAGGATTCAAGAAATGGTAACTTCAGAGCAATGAATAATAAATGAATACATATTTCAATAAGTATTTGTAGGACATATAGCAGTGATATCGGTCAGGAAAGTGAACCTGTATCTATATATGTTGCGGGAAATTCTAGATGGTCAAAGAGCTAAAAGATGTTTTTTGCTCTCTGTTTGTATAAAATCATATAAAACACTATATAAAAGGTAGGTATTTATCCGTAAATATTGGTAGGTATCCGTAAAAATTTATCTGTAAATATCCAATAATATTCATTATTGAAATGAATAGTTAGCAGATAATGGGCTTGGATGAATTAAAGTAACATTTTGTTAAGATTATTGCATAAATGTTTCTTTTTAATTATGTAATATATTACATCCCCACCCCATCTCCACTTTCCAGAATGGGTGGGAACAGAAGCCTAGGTTCTGACTTGGAGTCTGTCCTGTAGAAGCTGTCTATGCCCGGGCTAGGCCCTTCGCATCCTTGAACTTCACCTTCCTTATGGAGGGTTACTGGGAGGACCACAGAGAGGGAAAGTGAGAAAACACTAAAAACAGTAAAACAGTATAATTATTATATGTTATATGACAAATATAATCCCTGGGAACATTTTATTTGTTTATTTATTTTATTTTTTGGCCGCGTTGTGCGGCATGTGGGATCTTAATTCCCTGATCAGAGATCGAACCCGCGCCCTCTGCAGGGGAAGCGCAGAGTCTTGACCACTGGACCACCAGGGAAGTCCTTGGGAACATTTTAAATTTTAGAAAATGACACAGAGGAATACTAATCTCAGATATTTGGATAAATTGTAAACTAGTTAGATTATTTTTCATCAGTATGTGACTATAAAGTTCTCCTTTCAGGACTTTAACGTTATGACTGAGAAGTTGGTTACTGTCTCTGCCTGCTTTGGAAGTGGCAATTATTGCTAGGCAGTGAATAACGGTTACTAACAAAGACTAATGCATACTTTCCCTTCTCTTTAAGTATTTTTAAAACACAATAAATATTTTAGTCATTTTAGAACTGAGAATTATCAAGTATTAATACAAATGTTGAGTTGTTTAACCATGGAATGCTACCATAGAAAATGAGAGCCCTTTTCTTGTTTTGTTTGTTTGTTTTTTTAACTTAAGATATTGAGTGTATTTTGCCGTTGCTTCTTGGAACATGAATACTGAGGTTTCGTTTCCCTTCAAGAAATCGCTGTTTTCTTCCCTCTAAAAAATTAGAGAAAATTAATTACTGTCTTAGGTTTGTTTGTCACCATAGAATGTGGATGCCACAGGGAATGACTTTGAGAATAAGGAAACATTTATTTTTTTAGTTTCTTGTCTTTTTTTCCCCTAGATTTAGATTTGTTTTGGTTATTCAGCCTACTTATTTTAAGAAGCTAAGCAGCTTGTTTCCTGTTTTTCCAATTCTGTTTGACATTTAAAGTGACTGAGACATTTGGAATGGTTCCAAAATGGAACAGTTTTTTCATGTAAAATAGAGTAGAGTAATTCCCAGGGCACCATGACAGAAAGTGAGAAATCACTTAGCATGGCGTCTTAAATGGATTTGGAATACTAGCGTGTGCTTTAAAATAAAATTTTTTAAGCCGTATTACCGCTTGAAGGGGGAAAAGAAACAACAAAGCTTGTATTTGATAGAAAAAGGAAGAGTATAGTCAAGAGTATAATACTTTTTTTTTTTTTTTTTTTGCGGTACGCGGGCCTCTCACTGTTGTGGCCTCTCCCGTTGCGGAGCACAGGCTCCGGATGCACAGGCTCCGGACGCGCAGGCTCAGAGTCCATGGCTCACGGGCCCAGCCGCTCCGCGGCATGTGGGATCTTCCCGGACCGGGGCACGAACCCGTGTCTCCTGCATCAGCAGGCAGACTCTCAACCACTGTGCCACCAGGGAAGCCTCCAGGAGTATAATACTCTTACTGAATCACTTTGCTGTACACCTGAAACTGACACAACATTGTAAATTAACTCTAGTCTAATATAAAATTAAAAAAATTTTTTAAAAATATAATACTCTTAGCAATGAATTTAAAGATCAGGGGTTAAATATGAGTAGATTTTCAGTGTATATGTGGTGATTTATCAGGAATTAGGAAGTGATTCATTTAGAGTATAAATCTTTATAAGGACCAGGCCATCAGCAGGGAGAGGACGGGAAGTTGGTAAGAAACGTATAAGAAGAGGGAAAGGCATTTAAAGTCCAATCATTCGTGTGTTGTTTTTCAGCCTGTGTGATCAGAATGGACAGTCAGGGTTCTCCTCACAGACAAATTTCTGTACCAATTTACCTGGAAAATTAGAAACTATGAAATCAACGTTATTTTGCACGCCATTTTCATGTTTCTGGATTGGTACATCTGTTTGTTTCATGCCCCTAATTCTCTGCCCCATATATGACTTATGTCAGAATTAAAGCCATCGTCTGTGTTTCTGAGTTCCAGAAATCCTGATATTTGATTAATCCCTGTTCTCATCCATATGCTTTCCTTATGTAAACATAACTTAAGTGCATTTCTCTGGCTTCTCTAGTTGTTTGTGAAGCCAGATGGTGGTAGTTATAAAAAATTAAAGTCACATATTTTCCTACCTATATTCATTCCTTTTGCAGTTGAAAAGGGCAGACAGGAGAGTCCCAGAAGTTTATGTATCCAGACCCAGACATCTCCAGATGTGCTCTCCTCAGAAAAAACACTTGAGTTGGCTCAGTATAAAACAAAATGTGAAAACCAAAGTGGATTTATCCTGCAGCTCAAGCAGCTTCTTTCCCGTGGTAATACCAAGTTTGAAGCATTAACAGTTGTGATTCAACACCTCCTGTCTGAGGTAAGGATGTGTACCCTCTAAACAGCCTTCTCACTAAGGTCGGGGCAGGCGGGGGGATGGGCAATGCTCATGCTCCTGTCTTGTGAATATCTTTAAGTTAATGATTGGTAAGATCACATATAATTCACCCAATTATGCTTTTGTCAACTCATTTGATACCTGAGTCACTCTCTAGAAATCTGGGATTGAAACGTTTCTTAGTACTTCTCTTTCTCCTGTGGGGTCTGTTAGACCAACAACAGTGAAAACGTAATTGCCTGTTAAACCTCTATATACCTCTAGACTATATTAGCATTGCCAATTTAAAAAAGTTAATCAGTCGATCTAAAAAAGAAATGCAAAATTTTATTTGAGCCTAATTGAGGATTTTAACCTGGGAACAGCATCTCAGAAAGCTCTGAGAATTGCTCCACCCCTTAGAAGTCAAGGCACAGTTATGTATAAGGTTTTTGAGACAGAGGGCGACACATTATTGACAGTTTACACAATCCAGATCTGCGAGTACAAAGTGGTTGGTCATGTGACCCCTTACAAGATCTAGAGGGAATGTTATCTTTAAGGAGTTGGCTTGGTGCTGGAAGAGTATTGCTCTTTATGGTTGAGTAGGTATTTCTCCTGATGGGGGAGGTCTGGTCGATGTGTAATACAGATACACAATGCACAATAGAAGGGAGAGAGGATGCCGAAGGGCAGAGAAAATTTTTTTATGTTTAAATTTTTCTTGCCATAAAATATGAATTTTATTTCACAGCATTAACTTTTTTTTCACTTAAATTTTTATCTAGCTATATGTAGTTTTCCATATCACACTGAAGTTAATGCTTTGAAAAATGAGGTTGATTATATTTATGGGTCAAAGAACACCTTTTTTTTTTTTTTTTTGCGGTACGCGGGCCTCTCACCGTTGCGGCCTCTCCCGTTGCGGAGCACAGGCTCCAGACGCGCAGGCTCAGCGGCCATGGCTCACGGGCCCAGCCGCTCGGCGGCACGCAGGATCTTCCCGGGCCGGGGCATGAACCCGCGTCCCCTGCATCGGCAGGCGGCCTCTCAACCACTGCGCCACCAGGGAAGCCCTAAGAGCGCTTTTGAGGTAACTCCCAGTAGTGGTCTAGAGAGTCTTCAGAATTTCCATCCATTCCTAAGATAGTTTGTGGTACAACAAACATGAAACAGATTTTCTTTGCTTACTTACTCTTCCCTGATATTCTACAGGGATGTTAATTCAGGAATTAGTTAAAATTCATTGAGAAAACCAAGTTTCTATGAACGTATGCTACTGGCATAGCAACAAAAAGTATAATTATTTAAGGGGAAATACTGGGTTGAGAATGTAGCTTGAGCTTGCTAGATATTTTTAAATCACTGTTTTAAAGATGAGGATACCTGACATCTCAAGAAGAATACTGTTCAATCTGCTTGTTCTCTAGTTCAGTTCAAGCCAACAAACCTATACTCATTTCTTACAGAGGCTACTCTGATGTGGTTGCCGTCTGGGGCAAAGGGAGATGCAGGTGAATGAGACTTGGTCTGTGCCTTTGACGAGCTGCTAAGCTAGCAGACAGTTTAAATCAGTATTTGGTGAACAATTTACAGCTTTGTTCGAATGAACTTTTTTGAGGGGAAGATGCAGACATTTACCTAGTTTTTAAATTACAGTAGCATACAGTATTTTTGTTTTTCTTTATTATATGAGAGGAATTTTGAGAGTTGGTTTATGTAACCAAGTAAGCTAAATTGGAAACTACATAACGTCAAATGTAGGGAACAATTAGTTTGTCTATTTAGTGATAAACCAATTATTTATTTTACTGTATCTAGCCTAACAACCCCATGGTCAATTCTTTTCTCTCCTTTATCTCCCACATGAAAGCAATCAAGTATGGTGAGCTCTCATCCCACAGTGTTTCTCCCCTTCCTTCATCTCCTCTTTTCTCTCTCTACCGATGCCAACCTTGTTCAAGCCCTGGATAACTGTCTCCTGGATTATTTTAATAACTTCTTAACCAGTCTTGAGGCTTGCACTCTCTCCTCTGTAATCCATCCCAATCACTGCATCCCAAAGCATTCCACTCTACTGATTACCTTCAGTGGTTCTCCATTGTCTACAGCCAGTTTTCCCAGTATGGTAGCCACTAGCCTTATGAAGCTATTGAGCATTTGAAGTGTAGCTAGGCTGAACTGAGATGTGCGGTAAGTGTAGAATACACACAGATTTCAAAGACGATATGAAAAAAGGATGTGAAATATCTCATTAATAACTTTTCTGTTGACTGTATGTTGAAATGATAATTTGGACATACTGGGTTAAATAAAATATATTGTCAGGTTAATTTAATCTTTAAAAAATGTGGCTACTTGGAAATTAAAATTACATACAGGGCTCACATTATATTTCTCTTGGATGACTCTGGTGTGTAACTTGGAGTATAAGACTCTGTAATCTGGCACCAGCTGCCCCTTTTCACCTTCCCCTCACTGCCGCTATGCTCCAGCTGTATAATCAGGAAGGTAAAGGAGAAGCAAGAGGGGTTTAATATTTGTTGAATATTTACTAAGTACCAGACGTTCTTACTTAATAAAATCCTCTCCAAAATGCAAGTTGGAGTTCACAAATAAGAAAATTGAAGGCTTCCCTGGTGGCGCAGTGGTTGAGAGTCTGCCTGCCGATGCAGGGGACACGGGTTCGTGCCCCGGTCTGGGAAGATCCCACATGCCGCGGAGTGGCTGGGCCCGTGAGCCATGGCCGCTGAGCCTGCGTGTCCGGAGCCTGTGCTCTGCAACGGGAGGGGCCACAACAGTGAGGGGCCCGCGTACCGCAAAAAGAAAAAAAGAAAAAAAAGTTACTTTCCTTCCATACGACTTGGCCCCTAAACACAAACCAAGCATTTTATCAGGTGATCAACTGGAGAAAGATTAGGTCCAACACTAGAGAAAATATTTCACTGGGTCGGGCACACTGAGAGATGCTTCAGTCCACTGCAGGGCAGACTCTTAATGAGTTTCATGGATTCTTGTATCGCATGTGAATTTCATCTCACACCCAGTTTAGATCCTAATGCCCATGTAACTGTGACTCCGTTGAATTTCTTAAAATTCAGCTCAAAAACACCCTCTTTTATGAAGACTTTCCTGGTCCTTCTAGCTCTATGTTTTATCTACTCTCTGTATTCTAGGAGCACTTATATTTCTCTGTCACTCTCTACCTAGTAGGTAACCATTTCTAAGTTGTTTTTACTTTTTAAGACAGTCAGCTCACTGAGAGCTGGATCTGTTTCTGGTGCTTTCTTAGGAAACCACCCCAGGTGCTATGGCAGTGCCTTATACATAATAGATACGCAGGGTGTATCTCAATGAACAAATGGATCAATAAAGAGGATGGGGGCTTCCCTGGTTGTGCAGTGGTTGAGAGTCTGCCTGCCGATGCAGAGGACACGGGTTCATGTCCCGGTCCGGAAAGATCCCACATGCCGCGGAGTGGCTGGGCCCGTGAGCCATGACCGCTGAGCCTGCACGTCTGGAGCCTGTGCTCCGCAGCGGGAGAGGCCACAGCAGTGAGAGGCCCACGTACTGCAAAAAAAAAAAAAAACAAAAAAAAACAATAAAGAGGACGGAATCCCAGATGTAAGATGAACATATAAAGTCTTTATGTAAATGTTCTTTGCTCTTTTCTAGCTCTTTATAATCAATCAGCAAATATTTACTGATTGCCTAATGTGTACAGGGCACTGCTAAAAAGCAGTTGGGAAGGAAAGATATAACCAAGGGAAAAGTTAAGCAATTTTTTCAAAATTTTTACTTAACCCTTTGGTTCTCTCATACCCATTATAGAAGTGATTGATGTATAGATATGTAGATAGGTAGATATAGATTGTAGATCTATACTGATCTATATATACATATATATCTCATTATTGCTGATTTTTCCTAAACCATTTCAGAGCATTAAAATATAGGTAAAAATCGTTGATTATAGGGAATCCTAGAACTGTCACTTATCCTTTTGTTGCAAGTCTATTTAATAACTACAACCTGGGCTTCCCTGGTGGCACAGTGGTTGAGAGTCCGCCTGCCGATGCAGGGGACACGGGTTCGTGCCCCGGTCCGGGGAGATCCCACATGCCACGGAGCGGCTGGGCCCGTGAGCCATGGCCGCTGAGCCTGCACGTCCGGAGCCTGTGCTCCACAACAGGAGAGGCCACAACAGTGAGAGGCCCGCGTACCGCAAAAACAGAAACAAAAACAAAAAAACTACAACTTTACCACTTTAGCGGTAGACATCATTCATTACAGAGCAGAAGTTCTAATGCATGTCTCATGAATCTGGAAACCAATACCACACTTTCTATTTCTCAGAGGACACACTCTTGTTAGTTTTAGTTCTGATTCTTGGTTTATCCTTGAATAGTTGTACCGTGTTCTGTGCAGGCAGACCAAGTGCCAGACAGTGTTGATGGTAGTGATCCCAATTTCCCAATGAAAGTTTCTGGGTACCTCAACCCAACATCTGACCAGTTATTCAGTGTGCCTCCAATTCTGTTTTTGCTAGTGGAATCTAACCTAAAGTAGCACCTGAACAAAGATGAATTTTGAATGACACTAGCAGTCTATAAATAAAAATGTCTCAGACCGAAAAATTGGACACGATTCATCATGTGGTAGTGGGGATGGAGGAGGTCAGAGAGAGCATACATCTGAGCCATCCGACGTGGCTCTTTCCTGCAAAATCCCCTGTGCTTTTGACACTCTCCCAAGCTAGCAAATTGAGGCTCAGTGATGGGATGACAGCCGGAGACTAAGTGCCTGTGTCCCAGGGACTCCTAATTAAATTATGGTGAGTCCATTTTTTTCTTGGAGCACTTCATATATTTAATGTATGAGTATAAAAGCATTTTTCCCAACCAGATTCCCACCTCCCTCTTTTTTTTTTTTTCCTTCGCATTGTGTGGAACTCTGCATGTTACAATACAAAGAAAATTAAATAAACTTGTTATCTGGACCATAAAGAGTTTATCATCTAAGACAGAAACACTGATACAGGAGCAGCTAAACAAAAAGAAACAGGCAGTCAGTATCTAAGTGACAAATGCATTTTGTCATCTACAAAGAAAGGGTAAAGGTCTTAAAGGGCAAGCTACCAGGAGAGTCAGGTAGAAAGTAACACTGAGTATGTGCCTATTATGATATGGGCACTGTGGTCGGCATTTCACATAGGATCATATTTAAAGCCCTTGGTTTTTCCATTGTCCTGTACTGCTTCCCCTCAGATGAGGTCATCTGCCTTGAGTTATTGGGCCTGGATGTCTTAGTTCTACCTAGGTCTCAAGCTTCTTGAAGCAGGAGCCATGTCTTAATTTTTTTTCCATATTTTCCCCAGCATCTGGAATGGTACTTGGTAAGTTGGTACTGAGTACTAAATTGCCAACCAATTCAGAAGGATAAATGTCCTGTCTAGGTGTGTGGGGGAAGGGAGTAGTATCTATGATTGACAGTTAGTATTCCCTGAAGGCTTATAGAATGGGTCAGGTACAGAAGACCAAGCCTTCCAGCTTGTGGAGGTGGGACATGCATGGCAAGCATGACTTGGACAGAAGAGGAGTAGGGTGCCTAAACAGGAGCTGGGTGATTGAGGTTCATGGAAGTTTATTTTTTATGCACTCAATGGAAGACTCTTGTCGAGCAAGGGCATTTATTTGTACCCAGAATATGGGCTAAAAATCTACCAGTCCTCTGCAAAATTGTGTGGAGGGAGGCTTCCCATAGTTCAGGAGTGGGGTTGGCGAGGATGAGGGCTAGGGTGGAGGCATCACTAATAGAAAAAGTGCAGTGGATTCAAGACACCTTAGGAGGGAAGAACTGACCGACTGTGGCACAACCCATCAGACAAGGAAGAGTCCAAAACGATCCCATGGTTTTCCTGTTGCTGCCACTGGGATTGACAGAGGTTGGAAGACATCGATGGCTTCTGGGCACTGAGGAAGGCTGAGTGCAGTGAAGCTGGGGGCAGTGTCCCCATGCGTGCAGTCGGCCCTTGGTACCTGTGGGGACTGATTCCAGGACGCCCCCCGCCCCAACAGCAGGTACCAGCATCCGTGGATGCTCAAGGCCCTCATATAAAGTGACGGAGTACGGTTGGTCCTCCACGCCTGCATCCCAGGTTCCACATCAGGGATTCAACCAACCTTGGATTTCAACTCTACTGAAATTGCTTGTCCACAAAGTCCCTTTAATAAGCAAAAAGACTGCCTTGTAGATACTTGTGATAGGATGTAAAAGTTCACAGAATCACTCCTGGAAACTTTACACCAACTTAAGTTTTCAATTTTCCATATTTAAGGATTTCTGTAAATTTGAAAAGTGATTTAACTTCTTGCCAGCTTTTCCTTCTATTAAGGATTTAGCTCTTAGAAAAGAGTGAATTTTAAGCAATGTCACCGAATGTGTTACAGGACTGCTTGCGTGTATCTAGCAAAACAGTCTTCTGGGTCTCTTGTCACTCGAGTGATAAAACTTGCTGATACTTAACTTGAACTAGAGTTCAAAGGCTTAAAGGCTTTGAATCACACAGGCTTAAATTTGAGATTAAGAGAAGTATATAGTATATATATTTTTATTCGCTTTTTTTGCCAATTTTGTCTGGGCTGGTTTTCCTCAAACTTTAATTTTTACATTAGAAAACTCATTGCTTGTTCACTTAAAAAAAATGGACTTACTGATTTGTGATTTCAGAACAACCTAATACTACGTTTTAAAAATCAAGCATTTAGAATATCATTAGGGCCAAAATGTACTCATTGAGAAAGTGTTCCTTAAATTCCAGTCACTGTTAAATGTCCAGGACAGTGCTAGTGTATCGTTAACTTCCCTAGCTCTTTCGTGAGAGACTTACAAAGTAAAAGGGGAAAACCATAACATATATCTGATCTCCAACTCTCAATTCAGCAGCTCACACTTCTTAAAATGCCAGGGAACCACGTTGTAAGCATTTAAATGAATTTTTCCGGAAAACATCATTCATTTTATAATGTCATGTTAAATTCTCCGTCACAACACACACTTTCACCGTTCCTCACCTCGTCCATAACTCACTTAGCACACAGGTTTTGGAGAATAAATTTCCTTTTTCTATTAGCAAGTATGCTCATCTAATGACCCCTAATTAGAGAGGGGAATAAAAAGGTTCACAAGTCTAAAAATAACTCCATTATCCACGCGGAGGCGGCCGGTTTTTCTTTCCCCTGTACCGGCTGATATTTGAAAGTAAGTGGCAATCGATCAGTCTAAGCGCTGGCTCTCGTTTTTCATAAATGAAGGGCTGTGGCTTTAAGCAGTCGCAGGCAGCCTGTGCCAAAGGCAGAAGCTGCAGCCTCAGCTCCTGTGAGGAGAGAGGCGTCCCAGGCACACGCTAACCTGCAGGATGCGAAGTAAGGCCAACCGAAGACCAATGGCGCTCCTCCTGGTGGAGCTTTGAGTGTAGACCGACCGGACTGGTGGGTGGCTTGGCCACCTGCGCGGGGCCGGGAGGGGGGACTTGGAGAGACAGAAGCTGGAAAATGGGCTGCTCCCGTAGCAAATTGTGCCACTATTCTCCATGTGCAGCAACGAGGGTAATTAGTATTTGTTTATAGTGCTTTTCTGGAAGAATGCCAGGGGCGAAGGCAGAGGTGGTCTGGCGTGAGGGGGAAACGCTTTGAGTGACAAGCAACTCTCGCCTGCAAAGGCCGGTCTCATGATCTCCGTCCGCAATGCTGCGACCCAGCTGCGGTGGGAGCTCTGTCTGGGGCGATCCCGGGGAGGGCATTTCCAGAGAGCTTTGAATTCTGCCTTTTCCTTCCTTACACGCTGGTGGGAGGGAAACTGCCTTGTAAGAAACTGTATCTAATTGCTGTGTTTGTACAAGCATGTGTGTCTGTGCGCTTGCGGATGAGTTGCTGGTAACTTAGAAATGGTTCTCCTTGGCAAGATTGATAATTGCTTTTTTGATTCTGAAACAGCTGCCTGGTTTTCTTTGATTCATTTCTCTAACATCTCCTCAGAATGATCGCTGATCCAACATATTATCATCCTTAGAAAATAACGCATAGCTGAGTAAAATTAATTTCATTTTGTTTGTAAAGGATTATTTTTTTCGCCGTGGCTTTATAAGAGACTATTGCGTCTTCCTTTTAGAAGTAAAGGATTGGCCTCCTAAGGAAACTTTTCTATTTGCAAATACAGGATAAAGTTCATATAAGTGCATGTGTTTAGAACATTAAACGTTTATCTTAGACTGATTAGACCTTTATTGCCCTTGGAGGAGGAGAATGCATTACGTCTTAAGTATGCCTTAGCTGAAAGGTTCTGGGATCAGCAGTGAAGCATGGCTCAAAGTAAATATTTTTAAACGGGCCATTCAGTGCCTCAAATGAATGTTTCACGAGGACCTGAGAAAATACAGATTTTTGAAATGTGCATTTCCTTAACAACTAAGGGACATCTGTGTTTTTTAACAACACAAACTGTTAGCCTAAATGATTCATATCTTGGCTTCTCAGTTCTGAGTCTCATTTTCCTGGTGATAACAAATGTGTGCTTTACTGAAAGGGACCCTCTTGAAAACATGAGTAACTTGATGTGTGTTTTCCACAGCGGGAGGAAGCATTGAAACAACACAAAACCCTATCTCAAGAACTTGTTAACCTCCGGGGAGAGCTAGGTAAGAGCTTTTTTTTTTTTTTTTTTTCCTTCTTCCAGTTTTTCGGGTGGAGGGGAAAATTGTCTCAGTTGGTTTTCCTGTCTGCGTGGTGTCTGCCGTGTCAGCCCCTCACTCCAGCATCTGTGCAAACACTGACCATCGACGTTTCTGTTGAATCTTGGCAGTTTGACCTCAAGTTCATGGAATTCTGGGCACTGATCTGACTAAGCCTAGCAGAGTTTCTGATGACCAAAACATTTCTTTTCCTGGAGAGAGGGACGGAATGCTTTTTGTAAGTGTGTGGATTACAGTTAGATAATTCCGTCAGGTTTTTTTCTTTCTGGAACCATCTTTCACATGAAAGAGTGGTGAGGAAATTCCCTCTCCAGTAGCAGCAATGATATTGCACTTCCTTGGGTGCTCTGTGACTAGTGGGTATAGCATTAGAAGGCGTACTCTGTGCTAATCTTCCAGCTGGACTGGCAGTGAGAAGGACCCAGCTCCACAGGAAGCCAGGTGTCTCTCCTGCCTGTGGCACTCACCCCCCAGGGCTGCTGTTTCCAGGCCGAACTCTCTTCTAGTTCTTGTCTTTCCTGGAAGAGCCCTGGGTTCGTGCAGCCTGCGTGTTAGAGCGAGCGGACTGCCTCGGGAGCCCCATGCGCTGTAGGCACCACGGCCCTAGACAGTCAGCTTCCTGCTGTAGCTTCAGCCAGGTCTGGAGCAGTTCATTGAAAGGCTGCCTTCCTTGCCCTTTGCGGTTTTCTGTGTGTGCTGAAAGCGTGTGTAGGTACGTGTATAAATAATGGAAAGGCCACAGCCAGAGTTGAAAATTATGTTCGTCTAGTTCCAGGAGAAACTGCTCGTTTTTCTTTGGACAACACCAGAGTTGAAATACTGTCAATATAATTTGCTGGACTTGAACCCTCTTAAGTGCCCCTCCCCTACCATGCCCGGGCAAAGATCAAGTAGCCATGAACGTGGGGCGAAGACTTCCGTCTATATTCCTCTTCTCTCTTCACCCCCCAATGCAGGGCAATGCCAGACTCCTGACTCGCCCAAATACCTCGTCCTGGGCATCATTTTCTCCTGATCTTAGGAAGGACTCTTTTGGGAAGAGTAATTGTGAGACAGATGGAACTTCAGGACCCCAAAGACTTGAGAGTTCTAGGAAAACAGTTCAAGGAAACCACAGATAAGAAACAGCCTGGCTCCCAGGGACGTTTAAGGCTCTCTGCCAGGTTACTGAACGTGACTGGTGTCCTTTTGATTACCCGGATGACCAACTTAACTTGCTTTTGTCTGCGCCTTAAGTAATGTAATGGATATAGGGTTAGCAGATCAGGAGAGAGGTCTTTTTGTGTGTGTTTCAGGGTTCGCTCTAACCCGGTAGAGGTGGAGAGGAGCCTCGCTGGGGGTTCACGTTTCAGCCTCCCCCAAAGACGAGGCAGATGCGCCAAGGGAACACTGTTCTCATTCAGTCAGTTTGAATGGGGGAATCCTCTTTCCACCTTTCAGTGGATAGCGCGATTCAGTGACCTCAATGGGACCCAGGGACTCATTACCTCCCGTTAGTTACTTAGCCCGACAGGAAATAGCTGTAGCCATTTGCACCCACTCTCACCTTCCCTGTGATAAGGAGCCGGTGCCCCGGTGTGGCTTTACTGCTGCTCTCGGAGTGTCAGGATGCAGTGTTTGGCCC
Source organism: Delphinapterus leucas (assembly GCF_059928025.1). Taxonomy (NCBI): domain Eukaryota; kingdom Metazoa; phylum Chordata; class Mammalia; order Artiodactyla; family Monodontidae; genus Delphinapterus; species Delphinapterus leucas. The sequence goes on from NC_143149.1 coordinate 17,240,785, forward strand.
ATCCATATCATCCGGTCACCCAAGGCTACTCTCTCAGGAAGTGTGGCATTACTGCTGGTGAATCAGATTGAATTGTTCACGTAACAGCGTAGAGCATTTGGGGGAAGATTTTTGGTTCCATGAGGGGAAGGGAGAGAAGCCTTCTTCTGATGGAACAGTCCAGGAAGAATGTTCTCAAAGCTGCCGGTTTGATTGATTGAGCTGCAATAGGAATAAGTTCACCCCACAAAGTTTACAGCTCAGTTTTAAAATGTGAGGCAGTGGTACAAAGCTGTTAGACTGTGTGGTCATACTGTCCAGGTTCAGATCTTTGGTAGCTGGGTGACCTCGGGCAGGGGAGACAGAGCACGCGCCTCCTGTCCCAACTTCATTCTTTGTAAAATGGCGGTAGTGTCTGCCTCAAGGGTGGCCACGAGAATTACACGAGGCAACTGTTGCAAAGCGCCTACCACCAAGTATTAACTGCTGTCAAATAGTAGTTGTTCAGATGCATGCAGTTGACAGATGTGTAGTAACTGCATTTGCTATTTTGCGAGGGCAGAGACTCTGGTGCAGAAAGGAATAGTAATTCGACTAAATATTATTAGAAATGCCTTAGGACAGGTTAATTTTGCTCTTCACGTACAAATGGAAAGGTGAGATGTGATGGATCCCTTCCTGATATGTTAGAGGCACTTGGGGCGTGGAGTCCACCGTCCGGGTTTTTGTCCATCCACTCCTGGTTAGAAGTTACCTGACTTCTTTGAGCACAGTTTCCTCACTGGTGATAGGAAGTTAATATGCATTTTGCTGGATTGTTTTGGAGTTTGAATAAGATGGTAGTACATGTGAAGTGACTGGCATAGTGACTGGTCCATCACAGGCAACTCAAGAAAAGAGAGCCGCCACCATCAATGCCATCAAAGTACCCACCTTTCCCCTCTGACATAATGGGGCATCGTTGGTGTCGCTTTCCCATTGAGTAGTTTTTCTTTACCTCCTCTATGAAAATTGAGGCAAGGTTCCCAAACTGCTAAGAACTGCAAAGAATAAAGGACAACTCATAAGCTCAGGGGCACTGAAACCCAAGTAAAGTCTGCACTTTTGATCTTCAGACCTCACTGTCTCTGATGATCTCCTCCCCTGACTGACTTGCCCACTGTGGTCTCACTTGTTTCCTGACAGGTGCTCCCTGCTCCCAGGTTAACCCAGCTTATTACCTCCAGCACAGCCTGTGCGTATCTGCATCTGAGCCATGCCTGCTTTGTGGAACAACATAACATTTGCTTCTGCTAAAAAACTCTTTGAAAACCCCCTCGCAGTCTCCTCAGAACCAAAGCGTGAGGCTCCCTTTGCTCCAGAGAGCCCTTGATATTTTGCATTTGTGTATATAGTATATCTTGTGTTTTCCTATTGTCTTCAGACAGTAAACTCTTTTTTGCGGGGGGGGGGGGTCTTTGTTGCTGCGCACAGGCCTTCGCTAATTGTGACGAGCGGGGGCTACTCTTCGTTGCGGTGCGCGGGCTTCTCATTGCGGTGGCTTCTCTGGTTGTGGAGCACGGGCTCTAGGCACACAGGCTTCAGTAGCTGTGGCACGTGGGCTCAGTAGTTGTGGCTCACAGGCTCTAGAGTGCAGGCTCAGTAGTTGTGGCTCACGGGCTTAGTTGCTCCGCGGCATGTGGGATCTTCCCGGACCAGGGCTCAAACCCGTGTCCCCTGCATTGGCAGGCGGATTCTTAACCACTGCACCACCAGAGAAGTCCCCAGACAGTAAACTCTTTAATTGCAGAGATCCATTCCTGCTTCCTATGAAAAAATATATATGTGCTTTCCATTTTCATGGGTAATTGATAAATATTTATGGGCATTTTAGGTTTTAAAGTTTCTTTTCTCTCTTTTTTTTGGCTGCGCCACGTGGCTTGTGGGATCTTAGTTCCCCCACCAGGAATCGAACCTGGGCCCCTGGCAGTGAAAGCATGGGGTCCTAACCACTGGACCGCCAGGGAATTCCCTAAAGTTTCTTTTTATTTAAGAACAATGTGTGAAAATTAACGAAAATTGTGGAGTGAGGGGTAAATAACCCATAGCTCCATATTTTGGCATATTCCTTTGTTTATATGAATATATACCACTTTGCAGTCTTTTATTATTATTATTATTATTAAGGTATAATTTACATGCAGCGGGATGCTTATTGTTGCATCAGTTTGACAAACATACACACTCATGTAACCTACACCTTTAGGTTATGTTTCCAGTAGACCCTCTTCCCCTAGAAGCAAACACTGACCTTATTTTTATCACTCGAGGTTAGTTTTGTCCATTCTGCAATAGAGTTTCATGTAAATGGAAACACACAATAAATTCTCTTTGTGTCTGGCTTCTTTTACACCTCATGTTTTTGAGATCCTTCCATGTTATCGTAGATACTCTGATGTTTAAACTTATGTCGAGCACTTTCCCATTTTGCCTCTTGGTCTTCATACGCTCGTGGTTAATGATCACGGTAATGCCTTTTGAGTGGATGTAGCATAATTTCACTTACCCCTTCAATAAGGTCATCGTAAGGCTTTCATCGTCGGCTGTTTTTCTTACCCATTCCCATGGTTTCAACTACAACCTGTAGGGTGATGACTCACAGATTTATTTTTCTAGTCCCCTCCTTCCCCAAGCTGTAAATACTTTCTTCCCAGTGAAGAGCTGCCTCTAGATGAGCCAGTCCAGTGTAGTCAGACCTTCCTGACTCCCCAGCCCCTTGCTTCCGGAATACTCTGCAGTGTCTCCTCATTCAGACCTATGCCTCAGAGTCTGTTCATCACCTTCTGCGCTGGATTATTATTCACTTACCACCCAGGCTGCCAACTAAGGTCATAACCCTCTTCCTCCATCCTCCACATGATACCAGGCTGTGTTCTAAAGGTCGCCCAGATCCATCTTTCTTCAGCATTCTGGCTGCTTCTGTCCTAATTTAAGTCCTGTGATTTCTCACCTGCAGTATATCCCAGTGGTCACCTTGCCCCCAGGCCTGCTTCTCTCTTCTCCAAGTGCTACCAGGACTATACTTGTAATAAATCTCATGTGTGTCCTCTATTGGACATCTTTAACAAGCATAAGTGACTCCATTTTGGCTTTGGGAAGAAGTCCAAGCATACTAAAGTCACCGTGTATGATGTGTCTGTAACCTTCCGGTGTAGCTTCATGGTGTCTGACCCTCGTTCTCCTCTCTGCACACCTCCTTTTCCCTCCCAAGGTCCCAGGCAGAGAGGCTGATTCATGCCTCGTTTGTGCCTCCTCTCTGTTTGAAAGGCTCTCTCCTCTTCCCACTATCTTTCTATTTTTGCCTCTCAAACTCCTCCTTCTTCTCATTGCTTATTTTTAAAGTCTTAGCTAAAAATACCTTGTCTTCAATTCAGTTTCACCCAAATCCTTCAGACAAGTGAACTGCACCTTCTACTATACCCTTCAAGTACCTTGCTCCTCTAGGTGTTTGTTTATAGACCTCTTTTCACAGTGCAGAGCTGTGAGCACTTCAAGGGCTAGGCCAGTACGTCCTTCATCTTTGTAGCTCTGCCAGCTAGTACCTTGGGCCTGGCAGTTAGCACTTCTGATGCTTAGCACTTCAGAGAATGAATGAATGATTTTACTGCTGAGGATGGTAGCTAGGGAAAGTTGGTTTTATCCTTATAATATGCTTATACTTGATGGTTTCTGTACACAGATATTTTCCTATAAACCGTTAAAACTAAGTAATAAAGTAAGATGAGCTACAGTTCTCTTGAAGACATTTTCCATTATGCCTGATAATCCCAGTTAATCAGGTCATTTTGAAAATGTCAGCCCTCAAAATAAATTACAGTTCAATTTAATGTTCTACATAATCCACAGCAAACATTTTACCTCTGAGATATGGAATAAATGTGTCATTCTGATCTTATGGTCATGTTGGTGTAATGGAGCGCCATAATTATGATCTTTTAGGGTTCCTACTGTATTTTTGTATTGATCTTAATCATTGGAATCACATTTTTTCATCTAAATTAATGAAGAAAAAGGTAGTTTGTATTTCACAATTATTTTCTAGACGTCAGAATTAATAGCTAACTCACATCTTTTTATACATTTGTCCTGATTGTTCCTATGTCATGATACAAATGAGATTTTAACCCTTTATTCACTAAAAATTCCTGGAATTCCCATAATAATGGTTCAGAAGACTAGTCGATTTTGCCCTCTGTATGTAAGGATGATGGGTATGGCAGCAACATTTATTGAGTGCTTACTTTTTCCTAACATCAGTGTTCATCTCTAAGTCTACTGGTTTGCATTGTATAGGAAGGGAGGGAGGGACGGAGGGAAGAATTGAGGCTTAAACGTTATGTAACTTTCTTAAGGTCAATAGGCCAGAAAAGCAAAGCACCTGGATAAAAACTAGGATGGCTAGACCACCAAACTCCCGTTAATTACAGAGAAAGAAACCATGGTGAAACTGTTGGAAAGATGGGGAAATCATTTGATATAAACACTGGTTTGCATTGATAACTACTTTTGGGATCTTTTTGTTCAAGTCAAGAAGTATTAGATTAAAATATCTTGTTATTATGTACTAGGAAAAAGTGACTTGGCTCTGCCTAAAGCAGTGTACACCTTGTCTGATCAACACTTGACTGTGTCTGTGAACTAACCTCCCTTAACACCTTTATGGAATGTGTTAATTCTTTCACTAGTTTTGTGTACAGTTATGGTTTAACAAGGTTGTATATTTAGAGTAATTTTAAAACTCTTTACACTTAAGCCACTTTTGAGTTGCAGAATTCCAGAAGTGATTTTTGAAGTGGGCTTTAATGAAAAATCTATTAATATGTAATGAAAACCAACCGTATGCCAAAACAATTCTTTATCTCACTGAGTTGATTGAAGAGGGAGTTGATTCCGTCTTAAACTTGGCTTGTTCTTTTTCTATCCTTGTCTGTCTCTTCTAAATTTAGACTTTGGCTGGCTGTCTCTATAAGTGAAAGGTTAGGTTCTTTCACCTGTACAGACGCACCATATTACCAAGCGTGTCTGTTCTTTTTGCTCCGGATGCGCAGGCTCAGCGGCCATGGCTCATGGGCGCAGCCGGTCCGCAGCATGTGGGATCTTCCCTGACCGGGGCACGAACCTGGGTCCCCTGCATCGGCAGGCGGACTCTCAACCACTGCGCCACCAGGGAAGCCCAAGCATGTCTATTCTGAAAGCCTGTTGAGTCTTCTTCCTTGTCCTGGTCTTTTCCCTCACTTGTCCTTGTCCAGTTTTGATATGTTCAGTATTTCCTGATTTAATGTAATCTGTCGGTGGTTCTCAAACTTCACTGTGTAATAAAATAGGCCAGATTAAAACTGCAGATTCCCGGTTCTGACTCGGGTGGCTTGGGATGGAGGAGTCCACTTGTAATGATCATCCAGGTGACTGATGCAGGTGCTCCCTGGGCCACACTTTGACAGCACACTAGCTGTCCAGAATGTTGTTCACTTAATGTAAAAAATATATGTATGTAAGACTTATGTGAGCAGAGTAAGAGAATAATACCAAATAGCTCTAACTGAACTGAATCCATTCTTGTACATAGGCTTCCAAATCATATGCATACCAGTAACTTTGGGGTTTTTTTGTTGTTTTGTTTTGTTTTAATTCTAGGTGGCTTTTTAAAATTAATTAATTAGGTTGCATCAGGTCTTAGTTGTGGCTCTAGGGCTCCTTAGTTGTGGCATGCAAACTCTTGCGGCATGCATGTGGGATCTAGTTCCTGGATGGATCAAACCAGGGCCCCCTACGTTGGGAGTGCGGAGTCTTATCCACTGCACCACCAGGGAAGTCTCTGCCTACCGGTAACTTTGACCTGCCCTATTCAACCTTGCCCCCTAAACATGAATCATCAGGGAGGAGACACAGAATAGTATCAGACTCACCTGTTCATTAATATTAAATTTATTCTCTTGATTGAAATGTGATTTCCTTAAAATGTTAACTTACTTTCCTCAGGCCTGAAGCTTAGAACATTTATGCCGGTTATTCAGCCAGGCTCTTGACTCAGATCCACTTTCCAGCCTAAGTGTTTTGATTGGTCCATGGAACGTTTGCTGTTGTGACTATGAGAGCATCTGTTTTGCAGCATGTTGTTGGCCAGTGACTAAGCTGAAAAACAGCAAAGCCTTTGCAGACTTTTATTGGCGGGGAGAACCCGGGGCTCTGTGGAGGTCCAGCTGGCACCTCTGTACTAAGATCTGTGACTGGGCCAGACCGTCATCCCGCATGTGAATAAGATTTCATCAGGACTAATCAGTGTAGGGAGAAAAAAGATCGTTTTTTTACCTGCCTTACTTTGCAGTCTCTCTAGCTTGCACAAGATAATTAAGCCCTGTTATTCTGAGGTGTCCATCGTATGAATGCGTGAACTTCTCTCTTAATGCATCTCAAGTTGAGAAAACAGCCACTTGGATCAGGTTGTTCTGTGTTCTGTGCTATAGAACCTGCATTGAGAAGGGCTGAGCGGATTGAGTTCTAGACCCGGTTCTGCCACGTCTGTTCCCCCTACAGTCTAGTAAAGTGAGATTTAAGATAATACCTATGTTATTAACTCAAGACATGACTATGTTCTATTACATGGAATAATAAATATGAGAGCACTTTGTAAAGTATGAACTGAGCTTTAAAGGGAAGGTGCTATTATTTATGGGAGAATGGATTTGACGTTGCGGGAGGTTTGTGAAAGTAAATTCCCAGTAAGATGTGATTAGTGGAAGGCTTTTGAAATCAGTTCTTGTCAATTCATATAATGCCCAAGAGCAATCTGAAAGCTATTTGTAGCTAATTTCGAAATTCAGAAAGAGACCTTTGTCTCTCTCACATGTCTGCCAAATTTCTTGGTCTTGTGAAAAAGCAGTACCTTTGGGGAGCAAAACCTGGGGCTTTTATGAGTAGATGATCATTCCACAGACAGCCTGTGAAGACTCACTCTACAAAATAGAGCACTCTTTCACTTTATCCTCACCAAACTGTAAGGTTAGCAGAGCAGGTGATATTTAGTCCTACCTGGCGTATCAGGAAACTGATCTGCAGAGTTGGAAATGCTTGTTGTTGATAGTCTAGGTCCCTGCCCTTCTGTTGTTCTTTGGGCACCAGCCTCTCCACAAAGTAGCATTTTACTTTTTAAAAAGGGCTTCTTGGCTGCTTTGTTCAGGTATATTATCTCCAATTTGAAGCAGATTAGACCCCAGTTTAAGAGAGTAACCAACACGGTCACTTGCCCTGGAAGTGTGTCACGAGCAGATTTCCCTTCAGAGAATAATACTCTGAAACAATCGTGCTACTATGATAGAAGGTTATGTCGCCATTTATGGTTCTGGGGCTGGGGTACAGGAGAAGTAACGTAAGGTAGATATTTGTTTCCCCTTCCTTTTATACACAGGTGGCAGAGCATTACACGTGCTGTTCTGCACCTTGCTTTCTGCTTAGCATTTCTTAAAGATCAGTACACAGAGAACTTCCTCAATATGTTTTTAAACAGCTGTAAAATTACTTTTTGGAAACGATTCCATTATATAGGTATACCATAATTAATTTAACCAGTTTCTTCACGGTGGACATTCGGTTGTTTGTAATGTTTTGCTCTTACAAAAAATGCTCTAGTGAATAGCTTCGTATGTCCCTCATTTTGTATGTGTGGGAGTATGTCCCACACATATATTCTTAATAGTGGAATTCCTGGGTCAGAGGAGTATGCAGAGAAAATGTCAGACAAACCCAAATTGAGGGACATTCTGTAAAATGCCTGGCTTCAACATTGTCAAGATGATGAAAAGCAAGGAAAGACACATTCACAGATTAGAGAAGATGAGGGAAATGTGATGAGTAAATGCAGGTCGCTATCTTGGGTTGGAAAGCAAGGACAAAGCTTGGAGTTTAGTTAATAGTAATGTGCCAGTAAAATTATTTCTTAGTTTCGACAAATGTCCTGTCATAATATATGATATCAGCATTAGGGGAAACTGGGAGAGAGGTACCCGGGAACTATTCTATCCTTACGAGTTTTATGAAAATCTAAAATTATTCTAAAAAAGTTTATTCTTAAAAAAGCGGGGGGGACATTAGTAGAAAAACTGGTGAAATTGGAATAAAGTCTGTAGTAGAGCTAATAGTATTGCTTCAATGTTAAAACCTTCGTATTGACAAATGTCCTGGCTTTACATAAGATGGTAACATCTGGGGAACCTAGGTGAAGGGTATACGGGAGCTCTTGGTACTGTCTCCTTGTACCTTTTCTATCAATCTAATAAAATTATTCCACAATTATAAGTTGTTTTTTTTTTAAAAAGCATGTCTGCCCTGAGAAGTGTGGAGGGGTGCCCAGAAATAAAAGCAGGTGAGGTGGCCGGAGAGAGAGACTGAGAGAGACCCAGAGGAGGCAGGAGAGGCTGGACCAGACACCCACCTCATTGCCCTCCTGGATGGTGCGGAGAAGGGAACCGTGCTCAAGGAAGGGCTGGCACTCACAGCAGGCCTGCTGGAAGCGTCTAGGGAGAGTGTGGGTGTACAGCTGGGGAATGAAGTCATCTTGCTTTCCTGTTTGTCTCTTCTTTCGGTCACGAACTCTTGTATGGCATCGTGAAACTTTGCATGAGCTCCTGAGGGACCTTACCTCCCTAGTTTTCTTTTTCTTTTTTCTCTTCCATATTTTATGTCTAATTTAGATAAAATTACCTAAAAGTTGGAGAAATTCTATTGCATATAATGCCAAGAACAGTAGTATTGGAAAGTGAAGCTTTGGGGTGGATGTGTACCCTGTCCTCGTGTGTGTGTGTGTGTGTGTGTGTTTACCTTCTCTGAATACTAGACGAGCAATGCATCTTTGTAACTGTCACACTGTGTCATGGACACCCCTCCCCGCCAAGCATGTCTTTGAGGACTCTTCAGACACATTTGAATCAGTGGACTTTGGCAAAGCTAGCAATAATAACAGTAACATTTGTTGCATACTTAACTCTGGTCAGGCACCGGCCAAGCGCTTCACATATATTTAATCCTGCAGTGGAAGGCACTAATATTAGCGCCACTTTAAAAGTAAGGAAGTTCAGGCTTAGAAAGCTTAAGTCATTTGCTCAAATCACATAGCAGGTAAGTGGTGTGGCTGAGACTTGAACCTAAGTGTTTAGCTCTATTCTGTTAAGACATTTATTTATGTTCCTGAGAATTAAAGTATTTCTAGTTGTCTCATGACGAAAACTGCTACTCAGATATAAAAATTAAGAAAGCCGTGTATCATTTCAAAAGAATACTAACAATTTAGGGCCATGGTTGTATAATGTTTTTCATTGTAAACAGTACATTTATCAGTCACCAAAGGGAAATTGGTCTCCATGAGATGGAAATAATAAAAATCTGACCCTTCCTCTTAGGAAAGTCCACCAGAACCAATGAGGTAATGGCTGTACTTCACTCCTGGGGAAAACTCCTAAAGGACCCAGGACGAAGCCAGTTCTCTTCTCAAGGTTATATTTGATTCAGGCATTGGACCTTCTGTAGATGTCATCCAAATAATCGAAAATGAAAAATTTCAAGCATTTCACCACTTGTGAAATATTTTTTCCTTGCTTAGTTATCCATGTTTTGAACTGTCAGGGGAGTGTCTCTCTGTTTTTCCTGTTCTGTCCTTGGCCTCGAATTCTTCTAAGGCCTGGTTCGTCTCAGGTTGAAATGTCAACTTCCAGCTTGTAATGTGGCCTTATGTTTTAGGGCTGATCTTTTTGTGTGTGTGTGTGGTACGCGGGCCTCTCACTGTTGTGGCCTCTCCCGCTGCAGAGCACAGGCTCCGGACGCGCAGGCTCAGCGGCCATGGCTTACGGGCCCAGCCGCCCCGCGGCATGCGGGATCTTCCCGGACCGGGGCACAAACCCGTGTCCCCTGCATCGGCAGGCGGACTCTCAACCACTGCGCCACCAGGGAAGCCCAGGGCTGATCTTGTAAATGAGTTGGTTTCTTTCTTTCGCTTCTTAATTCTGAAAACTCTGTTTCTCATTTTAATTAATAGATTGCTGGAGAGGGCTTCTGCATTTTCCCAATATGGGCACAAAAATGATAATCCATCAATTTTTCTGCAGGCAGTGGTCTCTTTGGTGGGCTTTATCACAGACATGCTTTTAAAACTTGTCTAATAGAATGATTAAAACAGGACAAAAGGACTACTTTGTAGTCTGTGGATTTTGCGTCCGTGCACTAACTTCATGAAAACAGTATCGCCTAACACTGTGCGAAAACTCCTTGCTTAGTCCGAACTCTGAGATTCACGTTTGATTTTGGCTGTCTTGGGTGTTTGACTAATTGACCGAGAGTGAGCGGAATTCTGGAGAAAGGAAGGAAGAGACAAAACTGAGAACAGGAGTAAGAGCCCAGCTGCATAGAAATCTCTCCTAAACTGAAATAAGTACAAGGAAAAGTCCAGGACTGAAGCCCCAGGCTGGCGTCCCCGACTCTCCCGACGAGTGTGTCCAGCCATCAGGGGTCCTGAGAACCCTTGATACAGCGTTGACATGTGTGTCCTTTAGAAAAGTATTTCACGAGTCTTTATGCCAGATAAGTGCTTCCCCAGGAGCCCAGGCCCGTTAACTCAAAGTAGAGCCATTTGTGTGAGGGATCACTTCAGCCCAGCTGTCCCTGCACAGCTGCAGGCTGATGTCACCACCTGGGGCCGGGCCTGCCTTGGGACTGTTGTCCTAACAGCAGTAACCACCGCTTCCCCATCCGACCCATTTTTTTTTCCCTGTACCCTTCCTTCCCTCCTGTCCTCCCTTTACCTCTCTGCACAGTGGCCAACAAAATCAAACACTAGTTAAGCTTCTTTAAAAAAAAAAAAAAAAAAGAGGAAACACCCTGTCCGGCCGCCAGTGTGAGAGGACTTCCATCAATCCTTTTTGATTTTAAAGTTATACAGTTACACATTCAGACTGACAGTCTTTGATTACAAGCAGATGTGTTGAAATCCGGCAGGCGTAGCATACTGCTAACTTCTACACGGAAGCTCTTCTAGTTTTTGGTTCACTTAGACATTTTATCTCAGATATGAGCCTTCAGATGAGCTAGAATTTTTTGTTTGTTTTGTTTTTTACTTTGCTGTTATCTGAAATCCTGAGGCAATTAAGTCAGAAGGCTGTGTGAAATCAAGATTTCTCTGAATAGAAAAGCTATTTTGATGCCTTTATTGACTGCTCGCAAATAGTTCTCTACTGCCTTCTTTCATATAGAGCTGTAACATGGAATTCACACACGGAGGCTTGTGGCCCTATCATTTTATTTGTACTATTTTGGAAAGGCAGTGGAAGCGAATACGTTTACCTGTTTGGCTAACATTTGCCTTCATGAATCACTTTTTCCTCCTTTGATAAATAAGTAGTGATATGAGGAGCATATTCTGTAGCAATCAGCATGGCCATCATCTTTTAATAAATTCTTTTAAGGAAAAAAATCGCTTCCCAAACAGAGTCCCAAAGGCCTGAGTTGTTGGTGATGTTGATGATCTCTGTAATCTGGCCTACACCTGCCTTGTTGAGTCTTCTCTCCAACTTTTCTGCCTTGGGAATGTTCTAGCTCCCAAGGTGCACTGTGCAGGCTCCCCATTGCTCATCGTGGAATACAGTTTTTACCCTCGATATCAGGGTAGTAGTTCTTGCTTTGTTTTTGCCTTTACTGTTCAGTAAACATTTGTGGGTTTATTTGAATTTTAAGGGTGCTCTTTAGCAGACACTATGCTTGTCATTATTTCAATGTGACTTATTTTATTTCTGAAGGAATACTGATATGGGACAAGTATGGGCTGGTATTTCTACTGCCATGTGGCATATTCCCAAGAAAACAAGTCTACATCATTGCCCGAAATCCATCCCGGGAGCCAGCCAATTTCCCACTACTTAGGTCAGAATAATCATTGATCTAAACTATCCTCTTCTCCTCCCTAAAACAACCTTTTTCCTTCCACTACTCCACAAATACATATTCCTTACCAAAAGAGACATAAGGATTACTTTATAATAAACAGACTTACCAGTACCCATTTTGCATGAATCCATGGGCACTCTGGGGTGTTGAGAACATGCATCCTCCTTACAGAGTAGCACTCCTTTCCCCCATATCTAACATAAGTACAGGAAGGCTGCCAAAGTCCAAAGTCAGGCTTCCCAAGAAATGATAGAGCTCTTTCAGGATTTAAAAAAAAATTTTATTGGCATATAGTTGATTTACAATGTTGTGTTAGTTTCCGGTGTACAGCAAAGTGAATCAGTTATACATATACATATATCCACTCTTCTTTAGATTCTTTTCCCATGTAGGCCATTCCAGAGTATTGAGTAGAGTTTCCTGTGCTATACAGCAGGTTCTTATTAGTTACCTATTTTATATATAGTAGTGTGTATATGTCAGTCCTAATCTCCCAATTTATCCCTCCCCCACCATCCCCTGATAACCATAGATTTGTTTTCTACATCTGTGACTCTACTTCTATTTTGTAAGTTCATTTGTACCCATTTGTTTTTAGATTCCACATATAAGCGATATCATGTGATATTTATCTTTCTGTGTCTGACTTACTTCACTCAGTATGACAGTCTCTAGGTCCATCCATGTTGCTGCAGACGGCATTATGTCATCCTTTTTATTGCTGAGTAATATTCCATTGTATATATGTACCACATCTTCTTTATCCATTCATCTGTCGATGGACACTTAGGTTGCTTCCATGTCTTGGCTATTGTAAATAGTGCTGCAATGAACATTGGGGTGCATGTATCTTTTTGAATGGTGGTTTTCTCCAGGTATATGCCCAGGAGTGGGATTACTGGGTCATATGGTAGTTCTATATTTAGTTGTGTTTTTTTAATTTATTTATTTTATTTTTGGCTGCCTTGGGTCTTCGTTGCTGCGCACGGGCTTTCTTCAGTTGCTGTGAGTGGGGGCTACTCTTTGTCGTGCTGCGCGTGCTTCTCATTGCAGTGGCTTCTCTTGTTGCAGAGCCTGGGCTCTAGGCACATGGGCTTCAGTAGTTGCAGCACACAGGCTCAGTTGTTGTGGCTCACGGGCTTAGTTGCTCCAAGGCATGTGGGATCTTCCCAGACCAGGGCTCAAACCTGTGTCCCCTGCATTGGCAGGCAGATTCTTAACCACTGCACCACTAGGGAAGTCCCCTTCCGCCCATTTTTTGATTGGGTTATTTGGGTACTTTTGATATTGAGCTGCATGAGCTGTTTGTATATTTTAGAGATTAATCCCTTGTCGGTTGCTTCATTTGCATATATATTCTCCCATTTCTTTCAGGATTTATTATAGTCTGTGTGGGTATGTGTTTATGTGCAAGTTCTGCAAGGTATTGTTAGTACTTCTGTTTTTGGTAGTGGTAGTGAAGAGTTAGGATGCTCTGATTTTATGTTTATCAAATTACTTTGCCTTTTAAAAATGTTAACCTTTCAATATATTTACATTGTATTGTAGCTTCTCAACGTATTTTTCCTAAAGTTTTTATGTTCTGGTGATTTGTGTTCAATATAGTCTAGTATTTTGTTTCTATTACTGTATTTTTGATGTAACGAGTTTAAATTGGCTCCAACTGCATACAAGCTTAAAGTCTATTTATTGCTTCTCTCTGGTCTTACCTGCTCCTTCTACATCTCGGCTGCCTCCTCTAGTGGTTGGCCTGCCTTAGAGACGCCTCGGCCAATCAGAGCCTCCTCTCATTACAGCCCCTGCACTGATTGGTCACCATGTGAAAGGGTGCTCTTCACTTGGGAACCTGGCTCTGCTCAAGGACTTCTCTTACTGCTTGATAGACAGTTGGCTTTTTGCTGCCAGAGACCATTTCCTCTCATTCCCTTTTATCATTCATTTTTATACTATTATGTTTGAAAATCTGGTCCTGAGAGAATCGAGTACTCTGAGAGCCCTGTGTTTATGCTTCCAGAGTCATCACATCTGTGTGTAAATGTTATGAATTTAGGACATTTAGCAGGTTAAGTGTCATTTTCCCTTTTCTTTTTCCATCTCTTTTCAGTCACTGCTTCAACCACCTGTGAGAAGTTAGAAAAAGCCAGGAATGAGTTGCAAATAGCTTATGAAGGATTTGTCCAGAAGCTAAACCAGCAGCACCAGACTGATCTAACAGAGCTGGAGAATCGGCTTAAAGAATTTTACACCGGGGAGTGTGAAAAGCTTCAGAATATCTACATCGAAGAAGCAGAGAAGTACAAAACACAGTTACAGGAGCAGGTCGGTGCTTTTAGAACCTGCGCATGTGCTTGGCCATGGCTATTAATTTGAATTCTAACTGTTGTCTGATGATGGCCTTGCTTTGATGGCCTTCTCTTTGTTGGACATCCCTTGATGAACTTCTTTAAATTTTAAATAAATGAAAAGTTTTTTAAATTAAATTTTTTTATGATCAAAGCAATGTACATATGTTGAGCGAAAGATCAGAAGAAAAAAAGATAAAATTTAAAACAACCCTTTAAAAAATTTTTTTTAATTGAAGTATAGCTGTACAAGATTATGTTACAGGTGTACAATATAGTGATTCACAATTTTTAAAGATTATAACTCTATTTATAGTTATTATAAACTATTGGCTGTGCTCCCCATGTTGTACAATATCCTTCTAGCTTGTTTTATACCTAATAGTTTGTACCTCTTACTCCTCTACCCCTATCTTGCCCCTCCCCCTTCCCTCTCCACATTGGTAACCACTAGTTTGTTCTCTATATCTGTGAGTTTGCTTCTTTTTTGTTATGTTCACTAGTTTGTTGTATTTTTTAAATTCCACGTATAAGTGATATCATACAGTATTTGTCTTTCTCTGTCTTATTTCACTTAGCATAATGGCTCTCCATTTTGCTGCAAATGGAAAATGTCATTCTTTTTATGGCTGAGTAGTGGTCCATATATATATATACACACACGCACACATACCTATATACGTGTGTGTGTGTGTGTGTGTGTGTGTATATATATATATAGTGTATCACATTTTGTTTATCCATTCATCTGTTGATGGACATTTAGGTGGTTCCCATATGTTGACAATTATAAATAATGCTATGAACATTGGGGTGCATGTATCTTTTCAAATTAGCGTTTTTGTTTCTTTTTGGATATATTTAAAAAAATAAAATAAAATATCCCTTTATCCTACTACCTAGAAATAATCCCTTTGCAAACATTCTGGTGCTGCTGAAACATTGGCTTGTGTTTCTTCTTCTTTTTTAAAATGGCTCTTGTTTAATAACTCGTATTTTTCCCTTAATGGTATACCCTAAACCTCTCTTTAATTTCCTTGTTCCCATTTCAAATCAGTTTTTCATTTAGCTGATAGTTACACAGTGCCAACTATATGCCAGGCATGTGCTAGGGACCGAGAATATAGAGGCCAACATGACAGATGTAGAGCTTATATGGTCCTGTCACCACGGAAGGTATCCTCGTTCCGTATGGTGGACTCAGCCCTTTCCACCCGTGAACCCTGGAGAGCTGCGTGTTGTGTTCCTGAGGCACGGTGGACTGGAGCATAGCGACTGGCAAACCCCAGTTGGGTTGTTCTTTCCATGTGTCTGGTAGGCCTTAGACTTGAATGCGAGCTCATGTGTCAGATTTCCTAACACTGCTGCTTATTATTCACCTTAGGACTTTTTATTGATAAACTATTGTTTTGTTTTGGTTTTTTTCTTATAGTTTGACAACTTAAGTGCTGCCCATGAAACCTCAAAGTTGGAAATTGAAGCAAGCCACTCAGAGAAAATAGACTTGCTAAAGAAGGCCTATGAAACCTCCCTTTCAGGCAAGAATGCTTTTTTCTATTGAAATAGAATAAAAGCTAGTGGAACAGTGTGATATGTTTTAAAACGGAAATGATTCATAACTTGCCCCTCTAGAGAATACCCTGTGGTGTTCCGTTTGGAGTGTTTTTTGGTTTCTTTTTGCACTGTTCATTGTGAGGAGATCCCCTTTCCCCTAAGGATGCAAATAATAGTTTGTTATAAATGCCAGCCTTTTAGGAAATATAGTTTTGGGTGTTTTTTTTTAATTTATTTTTTGGCTTTGTTGGGTCTTCATTGCTGCTGGGCCTTCTCTAGTTGCGGCGAGCAGGGGCTACTCTTTGTTGCAGTGTGTGGGCTTTTCACTGCGGTGGCCTCTCTTGTTGCGGAGCATGGGCTCTAGGTGCATGGGCTCAGTAGTTGTGGCACGCGGGCTTAGTAGTTGTGGCATGCGGGCCCAGTAGTTGTGGCTCACGGGCTCTAGAGCACAGGCTCAGTAGTTGTGGCGCACGGGCTCAGTTGCTCCGTAGCATGTGGGATCTTCCCGGACCAGGGCTTGAACCTGTGTCCCCTGCATTGGCAGGCAGATTCTTAACCATTGTGCCATCAGGGAAGTCCCCCTTTTAGGAAATAGAATGAACTTTTAAGGAACTTTAAGGCCCTTTTGGTAATAGTTGTGCTTGACCACTTCAGATCCTGGGAAGTTGAAAGTGTCAGTTTATATCCTGACCATGGTGAAGGATCCATGCCAGGCACTTCACAGCAGCATTGCTGTGAAATGTAGATGGCATTTGTTGAATAAAAAGATGTGTTTTATTATTTCATCATGATTGGAAGTGTTGAAATAAAAGGAAAAGAATAAGAAGCCATTTTTTACAGAAGATAAGTGCCCATGTAGCTGAAGTTATTACACCGAACCCATTGCATCTACAGAGAAACATATGGACACGTGGTGAGAACTGACCCTGTGAACTTTGTCAGGGGCCTTCTCATCAGAAAAACAGACTTGTTGTGTGAGGTCAGAGATGAGAACATGTAAAAGTGACTGGCCCAGGGTAGATGTTGGGTAAACATTGTTTTTCTTCCTTCCTGCTGGAGATGGGTTTAATTTGAGACTTGTTTGGTTCGTGAAGGGCAACTGGAACAGAGCACAGGGCCTCCTGACCAGGAGTCTGAAGGCCAGTGTTTGATCGCCCCCATCCCCACTGCCCCCAGGCGTGCTCTTTGTTCTCTGAGGTCTTTTGGCCTCTCTGGGCCTCTGTGTTCTCATTCATAAAAGGGGAATTATCTGCCCTACTCACCTCATGGGCTAATTTGAGAACAAGTCGTTTAATTTCTACAACAGTGCCGTACAAATATGAAGTAATGTAGGCGCAGCGCCTCATAATCAACTGTTGCCTCCATGTGCTATAATGACTGTAGAATACAGTGATCTCGTAGGATGTTATTGACTCAAAAAAATATCGCTCCCAGAGATCAAGAAAAGCCATGAAATGGAAAAGAAATCACTTGAGGATTTGCTTTACGAGAAGCAGGAGTCACTAGAGGTAGGTAAATCTCAGTCACCACCACCGCTCCTGCCCACCTTCCCATCATCATTCTTGACGCTTGTATGGTTTGGGTACATTTCTGTGCACATTTGCAGTGTTTCTGGTGCCCGCTTGTTTACTTACGTTCCACATTTCACTGTTTGTGTTTTAGAAACAAATCAATTGTTTGAAGAGTGAAAATGACACTTTAAATGAAAAGTTGAAATCAGAAGAACAAAAAAGAATATCAAGAGAGAAAGCAAATTTAGTAAGTTGCGTATGCTCCCCCATCACTAATGAATTTTTCTTCTGCTTAGCTGTCTTTTAGAGTCAGTTAAGTGTTCAGCAGCTAGAGAAACAGTATGGGTTTGGAATCTTTTTCATATCTTGCCGTATGATTTTTAAACTGTATAAAGTGGCTGCTTTGGTTACTGGTGTCTTTTTAATTCTAAAAACTGACATAACAGCTGAAATCCAATATATTGCAAGTGATCTAAGCTAATACCTATAGGAAGACAGGAAAACTATCAATTAGGTTCAGGGTTTTATGTAAAGACTTCATTTTTTAATTAACTTGCTATATTGTGATATAATTTACATACCACGATATTCACCCTTCTAAAATGTACAGTTCAGCAGTTCACAAGTTATACCTTGGTCACCAGGATCTAATTACAGAACACTTTTATCACCCGCCCCCAAAAGACACCCTGCACCCTTTAGCAGTCATTCCCCATTTCCCCCCCAAACTCCCTAGCCCTACGGGATCACCAGTCTCCTTTCTGTTTCTATCCATGTACCTGTTCTAGAGATTTCATTGACATGAAATTGTGCTATATGAAGCTTTTTGTGTCAGCTTCTTTCCCTCAGCTTAAGTTCTCAAGGTTCGTGCATATTGTAGCAGGTACAGACATTTCATTCCTTTTTATGGCTGAACAATATTTCATTGTATGGATAATCCTCACTTTTTTATTTATTTATGGATGGCTGTGTTGGGTCTTAGTTGCTGTGTGCGGGCTTTCTCTAGTTGCAGCGAGCGGGGGCTACTCTTCCTTGCCTTGCGCAGCCTTCTCATTGCGGTAGCGTCTCTTGTTGTGGAGCATGGGCTCTAGGCGCACAGGCTTCAGTAGTTGTGGCATGTGGGCTCAGTAGTTGTGGGCTAAGCGCACGGGCTTAGTTGCTCCGTGGCATGTGGGATCTTCCTGGACCAGGGATCGAACCCGTGTCCCCTGTGTTGGAAGGTGGATTCTTATCCACTGCACCATCAGGGAAGTCCAGTCCTCAGTTTTGAAAACTACAAATTTCTCTGGTAAACTTAACTTTCTCTTGCAGCTTGTATCCTTACTCCTCTGTATCCCCCCAACTTTTTTGTGGGGCGTGGGTGCTACTTCTGTCTTTTCATTCCATGTATTTGTGTCCGGGGCTGCAGAAGCAGAGCTTTTGTGCCACTTAAGACCTGTCGCAACTCTCGAAGTACCTGGCTCCCTCAGTGAGCTCTTCTGCTATGTCATTGAGAGACCCTCTAGACATTTGAATGCAAGTGAATGAGGTCCTATTCAGTGAAATTTCAAAGCTATTTATTCTGGAAGATTCTTAGAAAAATTCGATTGCAAAAGAAATGTGTAGACTTCACACGCAGGGTGTAAATCTTATGAGTGGTTCAGGGAATGCTTTTAAAGAGCTTCCTGATCCTGCAGCAGCTCCTGAGAAAGTTCAGAAGGGAAACAGGTTGAGGAAAGCAGGACTATCTCATGCCTTACCCCACCTAAGCCTGCCCAGGTTGTGGGAAAAGAGCATGTATGAGGGTGGTGGCAGAGAAGTAGGGAAAGGTGCAGTGGGAACGAGGCTGCCTACACTCTGACTTTAAAAATCAGCAAGATGGGATTTGCTCTCTTTATGGTTTAAAAAAAATCATATGTAAAAGGATAACAGTATATGAAATGTAGGAAGTTTCTGGAAGAGCCCTGGAGTTGAGGATCGGGGGTTGGTCCCCACCCCAGCACTTTTGGGGCCTGAGCAGGTAGGTCGCTTGAGCTGTGCAATTCTGTCTCCTTCTGCGAAGTGAAGGGTTTAAGTGATTTTCCAAGGGCACCTTCCCTGATTCTCCCTAAGGGTTGCTCCAGAGCGTTAACCACTGTCCAGGAGGATAGGTTTGATGATCGACACCACTGACTCTTGTCTAAGAAATTCCCTCGCTGAACACCAGATCAATAGATTTTGTGCCTTTAACGTGTGTCGTGCATTTTGGAAGGTTCACTTGAATTTCAATAATTAAAGCAAGGAGTTGAGGAATCCACCCTGGTCTCGTGCTCTCAGAGGATGATCTCCCCTTACATAGTGTTTATCTTGCATAGAATTTTCACAGTTGCACGTGCTCTATGCCATGTAGGTGTTCGGGTGTCACATAAATGATGGGCTGTTAATCCTGCTCTAGAAGTACGGCCAGGCTAACCTAGTCCTGTCATAGCGAGCGTCCAAAAGACTCAGCACGTGATTGCCATTCCTCTTGTTTTCCAGAGAGCCCAATAAACACACTGCCTGTTCATTCCTCATGAGTTACTGACTTTGGATAGAGAGAACTATTGTTCCCTTTCTCCCCCCAAACACCTGGCCAGGACTTGGAATTGCGTACTCTCTAGCCACTAGAGTTCTGTTTTGTGTTGTAAGCTGTGGTTTTTAGCTTACTTCCAGTAAAATATTTGGTGCTACCAATGTTTTTTCCATGTTAAGTTACTGATACGTGAGTGAAGTGTTTGTTTTCAAATGTGAAATGTTTTATTTCATTCTTAAGACCAAAGACTTTGAAGTTAAAGATGTCTTAACCCTTCTTTTCATCTTTCTTTGAAACTGCCGTAAGAAGGTTGATGTCTCTTGCTACTTAATTTCTAAATCTAATCAAATGTCTTTATATTAAGAGTTTGAACCATGTGATTGTGTTAAATGATCAGTCACAGCCATATCCTGCTGTGTGTTTTCCAGAAAAACCCTCAGATCATGTATCTGGAGCAAGAGTTAGAAAGCCTGAAGGCTGTTTTAGACATCAAGAATGAGAAGCTGCACCAACAGGACATCAAGTTAATGAAAATGGAGAAACTGGTACATTTCATTCAGAACCTTAAACGGGGTAATACCTGAGGCACAGGAACTGGCCTCTGAACTAGACCTGTGGAATTGTCTTAATTGCTATTTAAAGATAGGAAACATAGGACAGGTAGAAGAGGTTAAATTTTCTTTTCCATGTCAGCTTAAGGCTTATTCATTGCTACCTTCTAGAACATTTTTTTCAAGGAACGTAAAAAAGGTAGCATTCAGTGTTTGGAAAAATGACAGCTCGCGAGTGTCTCCCGTTTCAGTGGTCTGGGAATATCCACCTGCATAAGAAGACTTTTTAAATAACGTAAACGCTGTCCTTTAATACACTACCACCTCTGGGTGGGTTTCTTTTGCTCAAAACTGTTGAGTACATAAATTAATTCCATCAGAGCAATTGAATCTTGCTATCTAAATTCTTCATCTTGCTTCATGTGAATTAGACTGTGATAAAAGAATTGCCCTTTTATAAAATTAATCTGGTTGTACAAGTAGCCAGCACTATGCAAAATATGAATAAAGTTTAGTTTACGGCCTCTAGGGCAGAACGGACGTTAGCATATGACGAGTCCATCCAGGACTGCGTGTGTGAGCCCAGTGCCGTGTGAGCCTTGGTCCAGCCCTGGAACGCGACTGCTAAGAGCCAGGAGTCTAGCCAAGCCTGCAGGGCTTGCCGCGGCAGCAAAGGTGTTCCCAGCCAGTGCTGCACTTTGTACACCACTTTTGACTGTGCCAGGCCCCTCGCACTGCTTTCTCCCCCTAATTATGGGCAACTCAGTGTTGAGTAAGTACCTCAATTCAAACCCAAACCAGCCCTGGACAGTAGGGAGCATGGAAGTCACTCAGCATTAGTTTGTTTGGTTTTTGGTGTTTGGTTTTCTTCTAGAGACTATTACCTATCAAGGGAAGTAAGAGCTAAGCCCCCATGTGGATAGACGGGCACTTTGAATGACCAGGAAGTTTTGTTTCTGTAAAGGAAGGAAAGAACTCATGGTCTATTAATGGGCCCAACCTAGAATATACACCAGTTCCTGCCAAAGCTCATGCTGTTGTATCAGGTCTCATGACTGCCAATGTGGCCATCAACAACGACTCAGATAATCCTGTTAATAATTGGTTGCCCTATATGCCATGCACACATCAAAACTCTTCAAACCATCATGTGCAGTAAGAACAGGCTCTGCTGTAAAATTACTCATAGGTCTTGATCTTTGTTGATCCACAAGTATTTCTGTCCCTTGCCATGCCCAAGAGATTAGTCAGTATGGCATGGTGTATATGCAGAAGAAGGGGTTAATACAAGGACAGACAGGTAAACCCACTGTTACCTTGTTTATTTGTAAGCTCCAGGCCTTTATTGAAAATAAGCCACTTAGAAAGCAAGGAGGCTTTCTCAGTGTAAAAACTAGCTCTGCTGCTAATTAGCTCTAAGAGCGAAATTCCAGGGCTAGTTTCCTCTCCAGTAAAATGAGGAATTAAGGCTAATTCCTACCCACAGTCTTTAATTCCAGATTTTCCCACCTCATGTTTTTATCTTGAATTCCTTTATACTTCCTGGAAATTCCAATGCCCCCTTTTTCTTACACGCTAGTCACATTTGTTTTGGATATTTCACTTGGTTGGCTTGTCCTAAGCTTTTTCTGGATAATAAGATGTTAAGAACAGTAGGACTGCAAACTAAGAGCCAGAGTGACAGTCGCTTAGTCACGGGCAGCAGTGACAGGGACTTAGAGCTGTGATGTCGCCTCCGAGCACGTAATCAAATCTTACCTTTAGAAACTAAGCAGGGATGTAACTGGCAGTTCATCGTGTTAACTGATTCAGCGTCTTCTGGGCTTTTATCCTTCAATCTCTCAACTGGTCAGTTTGTTTTCCTTGAAAGTTTAGCCTGGGCAAGCCCTAGGCAAACAAACGTACCTTTAGTTCAACCAAGGAGGAATGCTTTCTGTAGTGTCACTTGTTTATTTTAAGGCTCTATAGAGCTTTGTGGATTGCCTTATGTGACCACTCGGAGGTAAATGCTGAAGAGTAACCGGGAGACCATGATTAAAGTCATATTAAACATTGCCACGAACTGAATTTTCATCAAATGTGGGATTTTTTTTTTCTTTCAGAATTTACCATAAGAAGCTGTGGTGCCTCTGATAAAGAAAACGGCCGCTAGGCAGCCAGTGTTTATCACCTTGAACCTGAAAGAGGCACAGCCCCCAAGGGTTGCCGAAGGCAGGGCACCAATTCTTGGGAATTCTGA
Source organism: Delphinapterus leucas (assembly GCF_059928025.1). Taxonomy (NCBI): domain Eukaryota; kingdom Metazoa; phylum Chordata; class Mammalia; order Artiodactyla; family Monodontidae; genus Delphinapterus; species Delphinapterus leucas. The sequence goes on from NC_143149.1 coordinate 17,263,455, forward strand.
AACAATGTGAACTTGAACAAATCACTAACGCCCTGGGTTTGTCCATTTTCAAGTGGCCTGGCATACCTTTAAAAAGTACTATCCACGTGCTGTTTTGCTGCAGTAGATTCTTTTTGCAGTGCGTCAGTGTAGAGACAGTCAACATACCATTAAACTTCCCCGAATGAAATCTCTCCAGTGTGTGCTGGTGTCAGGAAGGTACCTTAGGGAAATAAGGGGCTTTATGTAATTTTTAATGTATAAATATTGGTACTCTTGTTGACACCAAGGTGGACAACAACACAGCACTGGTGGACAAACTGAAGCGATTCCAGCAGGAGAATGAAGAATTAAAAGCTCGGATGGACAAGCACATGGCAATTTCAAGGTAAAAATAAAACTGTCCTATTCCCCACCCCCACCCCGAGCTCCTCCCTTCCTGAAACATCGAGAGTGTTACTTTCTCACCACACTCCACCCATGCCCCTCCTGGAAATGCAACAGAAGCGGGTAGTTAACGAGGTTCTGATTTCTATCCAGAAAAATACAATTGTAGCGTTTAGTGCCTTTACCACAGTGGCCTGGACCAAAGGCTGAGCCCTCAGCGGGCAAGCCTTCCCTTCCCTTTCAGAGAAAGACCACCACAAGACCAAACAGCCCCACACATACGAGGGTCTTAAGACATGCAGTATAGCTGTGGGAGCGTCACTCACCCTACTATGAAATTGCCCGAAAGTGCAGCTTTTTCTTTGGCTCTAGGTCACACTTCCCGGGTTTCTCTGCCAGCCCAGTACCCATGCACGGTAGCTCCTTTTATTCCAAAGAGATCATTTGGGGCTCTTAAATTTAAAATAGTAAGATTTTTTTCAACCTTTAAAAAAAAGAAAGAAGCAATTCAGAATCACAGGATTTCTGGCTTTTTTTTTTTTTTTTGTCTTCCAGGCAACTTTCCACGGAGCAGGCTGTCTTGCAGGAGTCGCTGGAGAAGGAGTCCAAAGTCAACAAGCGCCTCTCCATGGAGAACGAGGAGCTGCTGTGGAAGCTGCACAACGGGGACCTGTGCAGCCCCAAGAGGTCCCCCACGTCACCCGCCATCCCCTTCCAGTCTCCGCGGAACTCCGGCTCCTTCCCCAGCCCCAGCATCTCGCCCAGATGACCTTCCTGGGAGCTGGAGACAGACTGCGTTTCTGCAGTACTGACCCACCCACAATCGTGGGGGCGGGGCTGGAGCCACCTTCGCTGACACGCACAGCCTGTCCTAGAACTGGAAAGTCATGGGCCGAACCAGCCCCTTCCAGACAAGACCAGAACTCTGGAGGAAGACGTCCGACTCAGTCCAGGAGACTCCTCCCCAAACGATGCTGTCGGAATGGATCTACATGGACGCTGTTGCACAAAGCACTTACAGAACGAGAAGATCTTGTTCGTTGCCTTTTTCACCTACGCATAAAGGGGAAAACTCTCAGGGGCCTGTTAAGATAAAGATTTATATAACCTTTGTAACGTTCTTCACCACAGACACCTCCTTGTGATTTACATTTTGGTCTGGCTGGGGATGTGTGAATGAAGTGGATGTAACCGAGTGTCACGTGTCTGATGCTGCCTCCTTTGCTGAGTCTGTCTGGAGATGTGCTAATCAAATAGTCAGTGTATGCATCTCTGCAAAAGCCATAGAAGAAAGAGCAGTAGTTGCTAGAACTAGAATTCTTTACCACCAACCCCGCTCAGCCCTTTGCCATGGTGGGGGAGAGGGAGAGACAGACAGAGCTCTGACTTGCCCATGTCTGTTCATGCTTTGCATCCTTTCGGAGTAACTTCTTGGCAGCCTTTCAGTGTTCAGCCATGTCAGTTGAAACTAGCTAGATTTTTTAAACTTACCCATGTGGACATAAAATACTACAATCCATTTTCTTAGGCTATGAGCAAATGTAGAACCCTAATTTTGCTTTTTAAAAAATGTGTATAAAGAAAGGGCAGTACCCATGGATTGCTTTCTGCCTTATTTTTATCTTGATCTGAGCTATCCTCAGTGATTTCAACTGGCTGCTTCTCTCCCACTATCTCCATTCCCCCCTCTCCTTTCTCCCCCATCCAGAGCCACAAAAGCAAACCTTCTACCTCCTTCCTACTTTTTCTCTGGGACAAGGAATATGCTTTTCCAGAGCCAGCTCATCTTCAAGGTGCTGAACCACTTTCCAAATAAACCAAGGCCTGGATCCGACAGTATAAATTTGGGGAAATCCTAGAGAGATTAAAGAATGAAAAGGAGTCATTGGCTCGCAGAACTAAGAAAGATAGGACTCAGTGCTTATGGATGAACATGAGCACCTTGATAATAGAACAAAACAGTCTCTGGAGATAATGCTAAAGTTCCACGTACCTTTGAGGAGTCCTTCTGTCCTTGGGAAGGTAGCAGAATGACCAGCTGATGAGAGAAGAATGTGGCTTGTACAATTCTTCTCCAATTTGCATTTCAATTTCTTTTCAAAACTTCACTTATTACCTCCCCCACTTCTGAGACTTTGGGGGAGGTGGAAGGAAGAACTGTGGCTTTTTTCTTTCTCCCTGCATGTGTCAAGCTTGTGCTGTATTTACTGATCAGCATTACTGATGTTCGATGGCTGTACAGATAAGCGCTATAGTAAGAACAGATTCAGGCTACTAGAGGTGGACCTTTGAGTTAACATTTACATATACACTACAAAGCAGATTGATATTCATGATGTATGTTTTTTTGTTTGTTTTTGTTTTACTAGTGATTGTGTCTGAAGTTTTTAACCTCCAACCGTTGATTATGTGTGTAACCTTCCATGTTTGTTTCTGATAAATGGGAACGTAGGTTCACTGCCACCTCCTGGAATCTCTCTGCTCACCTTTCCAAGTTGTTCTCAATGTCCTTAGCCAAAGTTGGGTTTGCCATCCTTTCCCTGCACATGGTCAATCTCGTGCTGTTCCCTGCTGTGCTCCATGCCATTTAGGTGTCTGGGGAAATGATCCTTACACAGTTAATATAAAATGTCTTCAGAGAGTGGGAGACAACAGGAGAGAAGATAGGAAACAAAACACGGAACTGTAAAATTATCTTCAAACCAAATGTTATCACTTAGGATGCAAAATGTTGGCACGTCATAAAAATACGGATGTGTAAACAACTGTAGTTGTGCTCAGTTTGTAGTGATGGAAAGTATTTTCCTTTGATCAAATAAATAATGCTGGAATATTCAATAGAAGAATTGCATCCTCTGACATACTTCACCCTCCAAAGTGTTACCCAATTTATAGCAGCACAGGAATTGACATCGTGTCTCCTTCTTAACCTATTTCCCAGGAATTTCCAGTGCAACCACAAAATTGGTCATGGGCTGAAATTTGGCTCACAGAGCTAGACTTAGAGCTTTTCTTTTCTAAATTCAAAGCTATGTGTATTTGAGAAATAAATTTTTACTGGTTTTAATAATAAGTTCTGCTGTATAAGGTAAGAAAATTGGAACAGCTACAGTCTAAATATTTTTGAAGATGGTAAAAAAAAAAAAAGCCTAAAGTTGAATCTTCCTTGATCTGTGCATCTATTTTATATCAAAAGTTAAACTTTTAAAAACACATGCTGTGGTTCTTATAGAATGTCTAATCTAGAACTAGTACTTTTGAGTGCAGTGGTTAAAAAGTTTACATATTTTTTGATACCTTCATATCATACAATAGTTCATGTTGTATAGTTGAACTATATTATTACTCTGTTTTTAGATTCTCATATTTTGTGGTTGTTATATCAAAGAGAATATTAGGTATTGACTCAGACATTGCTGCCCAAAAATCCTTCTGGATGTACTTCAAGCCAACTTAAAAAACTAGCACTTAGCCCATTTTTTGTTTTTTACAAAAACTTGCTCGTTTAATAGAAATGATTATATAAAGTTGTTTACATATATGCCTTCTTAGTATAAACACTAGAAACCCATATATGTAGGTCAGCAGTCAGAATACATGCTTTCTGCTAGAATTAACACTTCTATAATTAGACCGGGTGACTTCCTTTTAGTTTGGAGGTCTGGGTCTGACTCACAAGGCAGGGCCTGGGGTTTGGCGCTCGACATCAGCCTCTGGCAAAGCACTAGTCAAAAGAACCCTGGAGCTGGTTGTGTACACAAGTGGGCTTTCCATCAATTCATTTATACTTCATCTTCCAAGTCAGGAAAACTCCACAGTGGTAGCTACTGAGGTCTGTCCTCGGAGATTCTGAGCAGTGCAAATGTAATAACCTGCGTCAACCATCTCAAAGTCTTCAACGATCAGGACGCTCTGGGAGATCCTCGTGGTGTGGCCCAGTCCTCTGTGGATCAGCCGCCAAGTGTCTTGAATCGTCACGGGCCTTTCATCCTGTTGAACGACACCCACCGGGGCTGAAGCACAAACCGCAAGCTGCTGTAAACAGCTCCCATTCATCCTCCTCAAAGTGCAAAACACATGCTTCTAAAAGACTATTTGGTATGCGCAGCTCAACACTGTCTAGTCAGTTTAGGCTGCATTTTTTCCAAGCAGTCTTGAATTTCATTATGCTGTTTGGCTTTCACTTTCTGCCCTTTTTTTTTTTTTTTTTTTTTTTGCGGTACGCGGGCCTCTCACTGTTGTGACCTCTCCCTTTGCGGAGCACAGGCTCCGGACGCGCAGGCTCAGCGGCCATGGCTCACGGGCCCAGCCGCTCCGCGGCATGTGGGATCTTCCCGGACCGGGGCACGAACCGGTGTCCCCTGCATCGGCAGGTGGACTCCCAACCACTGCGCCACCAGGGAAGCCCTCTTTCTGCCCTTTTCATCAATGTTTCTACTTAATATAAATTTTATTCTTTTGGAACTCCAAGAATGTGGGACTGGTATTAGGCATAAGAATACAGATAAAATTTTCCACTGCTCTCCTGTTGACACTCCCCACGTTCACCCCTTCGCACAGTGGTTCTTATTCACAGAACTTAAAGTCAAAAAGAAGCCCGAAGCACTCACCGTGTAAATGAATATGAGCCCCTAATTGTTCAGACTGGGAGGGGGACATAAGATGAGTCAAATGTGCCATAGGACTACAGTGGGAGAGAAGTTGTACCGAGGATGGATAACGTGACACCCTAGGTGACTTAACTTCGTATTTCTAGAAAGTGAGATGGTCACTTTTGAGATGCTTCTTCCAACTTTGGTGATAAGTAGTGTTTTCTGGATTAGTTTAACATAATTGTAATATTTATAGTATTACTAAATTAATACCCTTTCTGCTAATTAGCAACGTAAAAAAAAAACCCACCTCTAATGAAAATTATTAATGTCTTCTAAATGGAACAACACTTTTTAAAAACAAGTACCTAGTACCAGAAAAGTACCATTCTCCAGGGGGAGTTATTTTCCACCAATCACAGCCCTTAAAGCAGAAGTGTATTTGCTACCGAGTGAGTGCATCTTAGGAGGCCAAATCTCTTCTGGCAACAAAGGGATTATTCCATGTTGGTAGCAAAGCTGTTTATTTTTGTGAGCAGAACAGGCCCAGAGGCTACATGTGCTGGAGTTGTTTTTATGGGAAGTCTATTTTAAAATGATCTCGGCCTCACAGCCCCTTTTTGAAGGCCTGGATTTATATGCCAACTTGGTGGTTGTCTACTTAGAGCTCCTTGCTTTGGGGCCCAGCTTTTATAGGGGAGAATACTGAAGGATTCCAGAAGGAGGTTAGATTGGCCTCCAATTGACCCAGAATTAAGATTGAAGATTGAGGTTGCAGGTGAAGGAAGGAGGCCCTCCTTTCCTGTTCATGCCCCGTCCCCTTCCTTAAGGGTCATGAAGAAAAATAACATGAAGAGAGTACATTGACTGAATTGCCTAATGGAACCCAGTCACCCTTTTCCTGTCCTTTAAAAAAAGCCATTTGTAAATATACTGAAACATCTTAGGAGAAAACAAGTGAGCCTTAACCCTACCATAGCTGCACACGTCTCTCATACGTCTTTAAGTTACAGTCCGTATCAGTGAGTTGAGGGTGGGTAGGGAACAAAACAAGTAAGGCAGCTGGCTGAGGCCGGGGTATGCTTACCTTCTGCCCTGGGTAGATCCACCTGAATTCCACCTCCACATCCGGCTCCCCGAGGACCGTGCAGAGGACGCTGATGTCATCCCCACCCTTCACTTTGTTTGCAGATGCCAAGATGGTTGTTGATGGAGGACCACTGGGAACTGGAAGTGAGCAGGGGACAGGGGATGTGAGATGAAATCCATGGGCCATGGCAGAGACAAACCAACAGAGGTGTTCTCTTCTTTGGGCAGGTATGGAACATTCCTGCCTTTCTTCAGCTCCCCACCTAGCATCGGGCCTACCCTCTCCACCACTTCTGGTTTCCTCTAACACCTCCTCTTTCTCTACCTTGGTGGTCCAGAACGGGGTGGTCATCCAGAAGTCCCCAGGTCCAGGCATTACACTTGTAATGAGGAGAAGAGCCCAGAAGGTCTGCCAGGAGCTCACGTGAAGGGAATAAAAAGGTAGAGGGAGAATAAGGGAATAAAAAGGCAGAGGGAGAAGAGGGGGACTGGGGGCAGAGCAAGTAGAAGGAAGAGAAGGCAGCCTGGAGGGAGAGCGCTGATGGGTGAAGATGGACAGGTGTGCGGCCTCAGGAAGTACAGGAGAGAGTCTGAATCTACCAAAGGGAGAGACATTTGTAGGAAGGGTGCGTGATGTTTCTACTTCACAGCATTTCAGAGACAAAATTCTTCATTAGGCTCAGTTCACTCGAGTAAGTTTGACAGCAGCCTTGAGCAAGGCCACGTGCTGGGAGTGGAGGCTATGGCAGCGAACCAGACAGACGTGGTCTCTGAGCTCTGGGGCCTCTATTCTAATGGGAGAGGTAGACACTCAGCAGGTCACTGTGTGGTTGGCTTAGAACCTGAGTTGTGGGAAGAACTTGAAGGAGAAGCCCAGAGTGCTGGGGAGGTTCAGGATGATCTGAGAAGCAGGAGAGGCTTCCTTAAGGGAGGTTTGAACTAAAATCTGAAGGAAAAAGAGGAGGCACCAGCAGACAGGCCCGGAGGGGAGGTTAGGGAAGCCTGGGAGAGGGCAGAGGCCGGCCATGCAAGAAGACCTTTCAGGCCACGTGGAAGATTCTGCTAGGAAAAGCAGAAACCCACTGAATGGTTTTAACTGGATATAATCAGCTACAGTGTGGAAGATGGAGAAAGCATGGGCACAGAAGAGAGCAGTTGGAAAGGTATTCATATTGGCTCAGGGAAGAGATGATGATAGTTGAACTCTTAGCAGTAGGATGGAGAGAAACAGCGGAATTTGGGGGATTTGATGGAATAAGTCCAAAGAACTGGGAGGAGCCGGGAGTGTTTGGGGCTCCTGCACCCTGGAACTGCAGTGCCATCACTGGGAGGAGGAAAGCTGGAGAACCAGACCTGGGAGGAAGGCCCAGAGTCCAAGGAAGGGCCTGTGAAGCATCTCAGCACAGATGTTAGGGAGAGAATTGGATACACGAAGCTGGCACTCCCAGATCCGGGCCACATACATTCCCCTGGGAGTGATTAGTGAATAGATACGCAGCAGGGCATGGCTATGGCTGAGAACACCCAGGAAGAGGATGAGGATAGACAAAGAAGGTGCCTTGGGGAACTCCAACACTTAAAACCTGGGAGAGGCAGCTCATTCTATGAGGCCACCATCACCCTGGTACCAAAACCAGACAAAGGTACCACAAAAAAAGAAAATTAGAGGCCAATAACACTGATGAACGTAGATGCAAAAATCATCAACAAAATACCAGCAAACCAAATCCAACAACACATTAAGAGGATCATACACCATGATCAAATGGGATTTATCCCAGGGATGTGAGGATTCTTCAATATATGCAAAGCAATCAATGTGATATGATACACCACATTAACAAACTAAAGAGTAAAAACCATATGATCATCTCAACAGATGCAGAAAAAGCTTCTGACAAAATTCAACACCCATTTATGATAAACTCTCCAGAAAGTGGGCATAGAGGGAACCTACTGCAATGTAATAAAGGCCATATATGACAAACCCACAGCTAACATCATTCTCAACAGTGAAAAGCTGAAAGCATTTCCTCTAAGATCAGGTACAAGACAAGGATGTCCACTTTTGCCACATTTATTCAGCATAGTTTTGCAAGTGCTAGCCATGGCAATCAGAGAAGAAAAAGGAATCCAAATTGGAAAAGAAGTAAAACTATCACTGTTCGCAGATGACATGATACTATATGCAGAAAATCCTAAAGACGCTGCCAGAAAACTACTAGAGCTCATCAGTGAATTTGGTAAAGTCGCAGGGTACAAAATTTAATACACAGAAATCTCTTGCTTTCCTATATACTAACAATGAAAGATCAGAAAGAGAAATTAAGGAAACAATCCCATTTACCATCACATCAAAAAGAATAAAATACCTAGGAATAAAACCTACCTAAGGAGGCCAAAGACCTGTACTCAAAAAACTGTAAGATGCTGATGAAAGAAATCAAAGATGACACAAACAGATGGAGAGATATACCATGTCATTGTCAAAATGACTATACTACCCAAAGCAATCTACAGATTCAGTGTAATCCCTATCAAATTACCAATGGCATCTTTCACAGAATTAGAACAAAAAAATTTTACAGTTTGCATGGAAACACAAAAGACCCCAAATAGCCAAAGAAATCTTGAGAAAGAAAAATGGAGCTGGAGGAATCAGGCTCCCTGACTTCAGACTATACAAAGCTACAGTAATCAAAACAATATGGTACTGGCACAAAAAACAGAAATATAGATCAATGGAACAGGATAGAAGGTCCAGAGATAAACCCAAGCACCTATGGTAACCTAATCTATGACAAAGGAGGCAAGAATATACAATGGAGAAAAGACAGTCTCTTCAATAAGTGGTGCTGGGAAAACTGGACAGCTACATGTAAAAGAGTGAAATTAGAACTCTCCCTAACACCGTACACAAAAATAAACTCAAAATGGATTAAAGACTTAAATGTAAGGCCAGATACTATATAACACTTAGAGGAGAGCATAGGCAGAACACTCTCTCACATAAATCACAGCAAGATCTTTTCTGATTCACCTCCTAGAGTAATAAAAATAAAAACAGAAATAAATAAATGGGACCTAATGAAACTTAAAAGCTTTTGCACAGCAAAGGAAACCATAAACAAAATGAAAAAACAACCCACAGAATGGGAGAAAATATTTGTAAATGAATCAACCGATAAGGGATTAATCTCCAAAATATAACAACAGCTCATGCAGCTCAATATCAAAAAACAAAGAACCCAGTCAAAAAATGGTCAGAAGACCTAAATAGACATTTCTCCAAAGAAGACATACAGATGGCCAAAAAGCACATAAAAAGATGCTCAACATCACTAATTATCAGAGAAATGCAAATCGAAACTACTGTGAGGTATCAACCTCACACCAGTCAAAATGGCCATCATCAAAAAATCTACAAACAATAAACACTGGAGAGGGTGTGGAGAAATGGAAACCCTCCTACACTGTTGGTGGGAATGTAAATTGGTACAACCACTATGGAGAACAGTATGGAGGTTACTTAAAAAACTACAGACCTACTGTATGACCCAGCAATCGCACTTCTGGGCACATATCCAGAGAAAACCATAATTCAAAAAGATACACGCACCCCGATGTTCATTGCACCACTATTTACAATAGCCAAGACATGGAAGCAACATAAGTGTCCATCGACAGAAGAATGGATAAAGAAGATGTGATACATATATATATAATGGAATATTACTCAGCCATTAAAAAGAATGAAGTAATGCGATTTACAGCAACATGGATCGACCTAGAGATTGTCATACTGAGTGAAGTAAGTCAGACACAGAAAGACAAATATCGTATGATATCGCTTACATGTGGAATCTAAAAACTGGGTACAAATGAACTTATTTACAAAACAGAAATAGAATCATAAATGTAAAAAACAAACCTATGGTTACCAGGGGAGAAAGCAGGGGGAGGGATAAATTGGGAGATTGGGATTGAGATATATACACTACTATATATAAAACAGATAACTAATAAGGATCTACTGTATAGCACAGGGAACTCTACTCAAGACGCTGTAATGGCCTATATGGGAAAAGAATCTTAAAAAGAGTGGATACATGTATATGTATAACTAATTCATTTTGCTGTACACCTAAAGCTAATACAGCACTGTAAATCAACTACACTCCAATAAAATTTTTTTTAAAAAATTAAAGAGCTGGCAAAGCAGAATGAGAAGGCTGTGGGAAACGCAGGAAAAAAAATGGGACCAGGGGAGAGAGGGTTTCATGTAGGCAAAGTAGAATCTAGAAGGACAAGGACAGAAACTTGTCTGCTGGACTTAATGGCCTGGGAGGGCCTTTAGCCAAGGCTGCTTTGGTGGAGCTTAGGGGAGAAAGCTAAGGAGCATGTGGGAGGGGAGAGGACGGATGGGTACCGCGAGGGCTCTTTCAGGGAGTTTGGCTGTGATGGAGGAGAGAGATGGCTGCAGTGGAGGGTGGTTAATGGAGGGCTGAGAGGCTTATTTCGTAGCGGAGTGTGGGAGATTGTGGCCTTGTGAATAAGTCTCACGGCTGAGAATAAGGGGCATGAAGGAGCCTAAGTTCTCATCTCAGAGAGCAGCTAGCTCTGGGGCCACTCTTCCCATCACAGGGTCCCTGAGCAGGACCCCTCCACCCCACACGCAGACCACTCACCAGGCTCATGTCAGAGTTCCTCGGAGGGAGGAGAGTCATCAGTGAGGGACCACCTCCTCTCCTCCCTCACAGGGCTGGGGAGGGTGCTTTCTCTCCTGCAAGTCGGGGGAGGGAGGCCCAAGAGAACCACTTGTCAAGGGAGGGGAGGTGACGGGTGGTGCTGCAGTAGGAGAGCTGCTCGCTGGCTGACCGCGTGCCCGAAGCTCAGGCTGGAGAGCACAGGAGGTTGACATGGGGATCTGGGATCTCCATGATCAATCACACGGAGGCAGGACCAGAGTGAATGTTACAAGGACTTGAAGAGAAGGGAGTCGGGGGGAGTTGCGTTGGGGTCACGGGCAAGGAGGTAGAACGTTCTAGAAATGGCGGTGCTGCAAAGGAGCCTTTAAGAACAGCATTCTGTGCCTAATTTCCCTCCATAATTGGGAACAGCAGAACCTGATGCTGACCAGCTGTAAGTGACTGACATCTCGGCCCTGGAGGGGAGCGGGCTTACCTTCTGCATAGAGCAGCTGGTACTTGACAGAGATCTGAGACTTGCCCCCGGCCTCCGCCTTGCAGTAGACAACCCCCTGGTGGTCAGAGTGAGGTTGCAGATACACAAAGCCTCTCTTCATATCATAAACGATGTCTGTTCCGTTGGCCTGGATCTCCTTGGCCGGGAACTCCCTGTGGAGCGTGACTTTGGCCGACAGGACAGTCACTCGACAAGGAACCACAGCCTGTCTGTCCGGGTTCAAGTAGACGACATCAAAGTAACTGGAAGAAGGTACAAAGAGTTCTCCTTTCTCTGCAAAGGTGAAGACACAGCCTCATTTATTCTGGAGAAACAAGGTAGCAGCACTTAAAGGGATTCTTATATTCAGGGCACAAAGATGAGGGTGGATCGGCAACATACTCGGATAATGGAGTCCTTATGAATTGAAAAGGCTATTTTAAAAAAATGCTTTTCCTTTTTTGGGAGAAGGACGTTACTTCCCATCTTCTTAAAGGAAATAAAATAGGTATTAGTTCAAGCCCAAATCAGGCCCATTGGATTGTCCCACTTAGGGAGCAGGGAAGGAGGCCGATTTCCTTGTGTTAAGAGCAGCTTTAACACCTGTGGACAATCTGATGTGTGTCTAGAGAAGTCAGCCCCACAGCCCTTGCTTAGTATCTGCCCGTTGGGAAGAATTTCCTGGCTCAGCAGAGCCTCTCTGAGACGGGCCCAGTGAGGGTGCTGGTGTCCTCTCAGCCCAGAGGACTCGTTCCTGGCAAGGTCAATGGAAAGGGAATCAAGGAGGGACATATGAGGAACCTGCTGGTCTCAGGTTCTGGGCTCTGCTTGGCTGCCACTGGGCTGGGGACCTTCAGCCATTTGCTTACACTTCTCCTGTTCCCTTTGAAATCGCGCTGCATGTTCTTTAAGCTCTAGATGATGGCATTTTTATCTTACAGAAATAAGGACTGGTTTATCCATACATCCCTCAGGACAGTCAAGGGACTCTGGATTGGGTTTGGGGGGTTTTGTTTTTTGTTTTGGGCATGGCACATTAAATACTTTGTTTTCTGGATCATTCTGTGAGAGATTACACTAATATCTAAGAGAAATCTTTGAACTGAATCACACTCAACATTTATTAAATTGTCTCCCATGTTTTCCTACAATATTCCCGAAACAATTATTCTTGGCTTTCTTCACTAGCCTTTGTGCCCCAGTTGTACGATTTTTTTGTTTTTTAGGTTGGGGACAGAATTCCTGGACACAATAGCAAATGTCTTCATGGGCCAAGAGTTCTTTAGCTCTGAGTGCCAGCTTCTGTAACATGGAATCATGGCTTACTGAGTCTCCATCTTTTGCAAGACTTTCCATCAGCCTGGGTGACTTGTGCCACTTCATGATAAACTGACCTTCAGGCGTAGGCGAGGGCACCTTGATCAACATCGTACCTAACACCCCTGTGTTCACACAGAATAAGTCCGTGTGGCCTTGAATGTGTCACTTCATCTCTCTGTGCTTCAACAACCCCATTTGTAAAGAGGAGAATCTGGCAGATAGTATTAAAGATCTCTTTTTAGCAAACGTATTTAAGGAATGTATGGCTGTCAGATTCAGAAACAACTTTTGTTTTAAGGTTTTATGGAGGAATCTGAAACAACGAGCAAAGCCAGTAGACGTGGACAATCCGAACTTCAGAACACAAAAATGAGGTCTTACTTCCTGTACTATAATCCATGCTTTGAAAGAAGTGACCACACCAGTTGCTTTAACAAACAGAAAAAAAATATGTATTTGCCAAGTGAATGGAGTAAGAAAGGCTGCAGGAAGAATATATGAATGAGTAAACAAATTATTATCTATGAATTAAACCTGTCAAATTTTCATTTATTCATCACTTGACATTTATTAAGCATGTACTACATAAAATATTTTATTAATTCATTTGATTATTGTAACTTGAAAAATAATAATACTGAATTTCCTTTAAAATAAAAAAAATATTTGCCATCAGTAGATTCCATCTACCAAAAAAAAGTATGTTCAAGTTTATATTTAAAATTATAGATCACATATGCCCCCCACTCAAAAAACTTAGTTAATAGGCTATAAGCTAAAATCCAAATTATAACAAACTCCACATTTGGTAAAGTGCTTGTTAATGTGGTTTTACTACATTTGTAAACTGGAGCTTATGCCTTTTCCTATGAAGAAGGCCTACTGCTGGTAATATCCTCCTCCTTGATCTGGGTAGTGGTTACATATGTACAGTTCCCTTGAGGAGCACCCACTGAGCTGTAGAGTCATGATTTGTGTATTTCCCTTTGTATACATTATACTTCAATATAAAGTTAGAGAGGGGGGAAAAACCCTCTGAGAGCCTCCTGGATGCAGACTAAATATAACATGTGGCAGTTGCTTAATCAAAAATTGCACAAATTAACCACAGTCAAAAGAAGCTTCACAGTGTTTGCAATCAAACCATAGGAAACATAAAAACGTAATGAATGCCAGACTTTTCTCTGTGTGGGTGGTAGGGAAGCATATGTTCTGAAAGACTCCAGAGCCAATAGCCTCCATAACAGCCCATCCTGGTTTTCCAAACCCACCCAGTGGCTGAAAAGACACATTGCTAAACCTTATACCGAAAATCCAACCGGACTCCTAATGCCGAGGAATAAGAAAACGATACAACGCTTTAGGTCGCGTCCCTGATCCAGGTTTCTTGAAGGTTGAAATAAATATTGATTTTTCTCAGCCTTCCTTTGATGCACAAAAGGGCTTCCGTAAGTTAAGAGGATCTACCTCCAGAACTCAGAGAACCTATGACCCTAGTGAGACAGTCTGCTTGAGGGAGGTCTTCAGTTCAAAACCTCAGCTCCAAAAACCACTATTTGGGGAAGACATGACAGTGCTAATCACCGCATAGAATTTTCATTCTGCAATTTGAAATATGGTATCATTTCTTGTCCAGAACAACAGGCTCTGTTAGTCTTCATTAGTTGCCTTTTCCACTGCTGCTTCCTGGTGTCGTATCATACTAAGGGCACATGGGCACTTCTGGGTGGCACATTCCAGAATGAGACTCAGAAGCGATGGCCCATGAACAACTGTCAGCAATTCTGACGACACCATTTATGCCAGCTCGTGTGTGCCTGTCAATCTGTCCATCACCTTGTCTTAAAAGTGGGTTGAGGCAGTAAGAACACTGGATCCTGGATCAGAAAAACGGGGTTTGACTCTCTACTCCGCCACGTGAAGTCATGGAACGTGGAACACATCACCTTGCCCTGTTGCGTCTCAGCATCAGCATTATTATTTCTAAAACAGATAATTAAGTAGTTTCCACTTACTTCCTCATGGTATTGTGGAAATGAAATGAGAGGCATGTGTTTCCAGGATTGCAGAGCACCCTGCTCGTGTATCTGCTTGCCAGAGAGGAGCTCTTTGGGTAGGAGGGGAGAATGTATGAGATTTTTGCTAAAGCGTTCATTAAAGACCAGAGCCTAAGGTCATTTGAGTTGTAGACCTAAGTCACTGTGGCAGCCCCTGCCCAGACACTCAGAAAGCCTCCTGGCTTCACCTGAAATGCCTTGGACAACAGCAGCGCTAGGGCATAGCATTTGAAAGATTCCTGAAAGCTGTTCCTGACCTCTGAGTCTTGTCGGAGAACTTCTTCCTCCAAACTCTAGAATTTAGAGATGTCAGCAGAGGAAGGAGGCTGGCAAGCTACTCTCCAGGGCCCGTTTCTCCAAGTGCAAGTTCCACCTGGCAAACCCAGATCTGACCCTACAGGGGAGAAGATCTGCATATTTTCAGGCACCTCACTTGGATTCAGGCATCAGGATTGGAGCCACACAGGCTGCAGCCTTTGGGAACACTGCTCCCAAACCTCAGCTCGTAGTACTCACAAAGACAAACGCGCGGAGGCCTTTAGCCAGGCATCCTGTGACTATGGGGCTTCCGGAAAGGAGCTCATCAGAGATTGTGAGAGCACAGTGACCGAAAGTCTACAGCAACGCTGTGCAATAGAGCCTTCTGTGACGATGGGTGGTCCTCTGTCCCCGCCATCCATTAGGACAGCTACAGCCACACGTGCCAGTAGAGCGCTTGAAGCATGGCGAGTGCCACCCAGGAACTGAGTTTTTAGCTTTAATTTTAACTAATCCCCATTTACATTTAAAGTCACACATGTCTAGTGGCTACAATATTGGACAATGCGGTACAGACTCTGGAACCAGACAGTTCTGGGTGCAAATCCAGGTTCAGCCACTTACTTGCAGTCTGACCTGAAGGACTTACTTAATCTCTCTAAGCCTCAACTTTCCCATTGGAAAAAAAAAAAAATGATATTAGTACTGACCCTGAAGGGTTCTTGTGAGACTTACATGAAATAATTGACGTAAAGCATTGAGCCCAGAGCCTGGCAAACAGTGAGCGCTCTGATTGTACTTATTTGATAATCAGCAGACAGTGGGAACCTTTAATATGGACCAGGTCCAGAGGTCTGAAGAGTTCCACTAACGCAGCCAACCTTTTACCTGTAAAAATGATGTAGGTGGAGCCCGTTTTGGCCTCGTCCCTCCTGCAGATGTAGCCGTTGCAGAGCTGCCCCCAGCAGCTGAATTCACCCGTGTCGGCTGCGGTGGAGTTGACCAGGGTCAGCTGGCCGTAGCGCTCGTGCTGCTTCACACTGTCAACAAGAGCAAAGCCGGGTCGCAGTGGGGCTGGGGCCTCGCGCCCATCTCTCCCTGCTCCATCATCCTCGCACATAAAGCCCCAGCGGCTCCAGGCAGAGTGCCCTTTCTCAGATGGCACTGACTAATAAAAGAGTGTATTTGGGGAAAAGTGTGTTGGGCGGGGGGGTAGATGGGGGAGGCAGAGAGAAAGGCCTTTCCTAGAAGGAAGTCACGTTTTCTAAGGAGAAGACATTCTCTTCAACCTCAGGACTGGGGTTTCCTTAAGCAAAATCACTGGTGCATTGCAACGCAGCTGCACAAGTTCAGCCACAAAGCCTTGGGCAGGCATCTTGCTTTCAGCTTTCGTTTCTCATGAGTTTATTTAAATAGCAGTCAACAGGAATGAAAGCAAAACCTCTTTGATCAATAAGAATAAGGCTCTGAATACAAGCTTGGAATCTTTGAGGTGCTACATTATTAAAAATAAAAACTTCCCTTTCAGGAAAGGATGCACTGGTTGCTGAGACGCGGAGCCCCTATCATGCACCCACCTCTAGTCAAGTATTTAGAGCTTTTGGGCACTTCTCCTCTGGCCTCACACTATTATTTCTTCTTTTAATTTCTCATTTTTTAATCTCTTGTATTTTTATCTTGTTGCATGTGAATATATTTGCAACCCCCTTCAGGTCCTTTTTGAAATGAGGAGACATAAATATTTACTATTATTAAACACTAATATTAGCCGATTGTCATGGTAATTAATTGTATTATATTATGTTAGGAACCCATATGTGTCATCCTCGGGATGGATGCCCTCCCGCACCGTGGCCTTGGCATGTGAGGATGCCAAAATAAATGGTTTCAACCTGAGGATGCATCTCAAATCCCCTCTGGGATCCACATACTTTTCTGATGTAGGCGAGATTCTCCTGTGATAGGTTTTGCAGTAACAGCACGGTCACCACTTTAAATTTAGCACGCAGCAGAATGTCTCGCTGGTTGGTCTTCAACACAGCCTGTTCTGGTCTCCGCTGAATAGCTGCTTTGCCCACCCGTTCTGCCAGGAGATGCTCTGTACTCCCACTCCCTCAACTGCCTCCTTTCAACTGAGCGGAAATCTCTCCTCCTTCAGGAAGCTTCTAATTAGAACCAACTCAGAAATCTCCCTGCTTTCTCCCAGTGATGCAATTGGCTCTGTCCTCTCACCCCTCCGACACCTCTGGCTTCCTGTTATTACGGTGGATGGTGAAAACTTTGGGGGCACGACCAGTACCCTATTTGTTTTATATTCCCTAAGCAACAAATCCGTGCGCAGTATACAGTAAAGTTTCTCTAGAAACAAGGGGACTGACATGAAATTGAACATCAGTGTTGGAACTGGAAAGAACCTTAAAAAGCAGGAATCCAGAAAAAAAAAAAGCAGGAATCCAGTTCCCAATTTTGCATATGAGGAAACTGAGTGTCAGAGAGCAGAAGGGACTCCCCTGAGACCCACAGCTGGAGAACAGCTGAACAAAACTGTCTTCCTTAACTCAATTAAGTATGTACCCAATACACATTCATTAGATGATAAAATGCATACAAAGTACTTCATGCCATGCCCAGTTCACTGTATTTTCCTAATTATATCTTAATTACATATAACTGCAGGTTAGTAGTAGTTATTGTGAATACTACTACAACAATGAAAAGTATGCACACCCAACATCAGGGATGGCTAGCACCGCAAATAAAAACCAGTAGCCCAGGACCTCCCTGGTGGCGCAGTGGTTAAGAATCCGCCTGCCAGTGCAGGTGACACGGGTTCGAGCCCTGGTTCAGGCAGATCACACATGCTATGGAGCAACAAGCCCGTGCATCACAACTACTGAGCCTGCGCTCTAGAGCCCACGAGCCACAACTACTGAGCCCACGAGCCACAACTACTGAAGCCCACGCACCAAGAGCCCGTGCTCCTCAACAAGAGAAGCCACCGCAATGAGAAGCCCGCGCACTTCAACGAAGAGCAGCCCCTGCTCGCTGCAACTAGAGAAAGCCTGCGCGCAGCAACGAAGACCCAATGCAGCCAAAAATAAATAAATTTATTAAAAACAAAAAAACCAGTAGCCCTCAAGGATATTACAATCCAGCTGAGGAGCTAAAACTAATATACATGAAAATATCAGAGTGTAACTAAAGCGCTGCTCACAGCAAGAGCAGTAGGAATTCTGAGAAGGGATTCATCACTGCGGGTGGAAGAGGTTGAAGGCAGCTGGACTTTGAAAGGTGGAGGTGGAGGGACAGCAGGGGCTGAGAGACAGCGAGCTTGCTGGCTCCGGAGAACACAGCCCCAGGGGGCTGGGAGGGACCCGCTCTGCTCATTTCACTGCCGTGTCCCCAGTGCATGGTGGGCAGAAGGCACTCAGTGCTGATTTGGGGATTTAATCCATTAATTACAGAAGGAGATGGAGGGAGGGGGTTGGAGTCACAGGGCATGTGGTTGAGAACAGCGAGAGGGGTACACATTTCACTCACCAGGCAGCAGGGACCGCCCTCGGTCTGGGAGGTGGGAAGCGCTGGGCCCACCTTAGCCAGGGTACGAGTGGGGAGAACAGGCATGGGAGAGGCAGGGGGAGGAGGGAGAGGGAGAGGCCATTACTGGGGTGAAGAGCAAGCACTGGGGCCAGGCTGGGTGTTGGCAGTGGAATGGAAGTGAATACAAGGCTTGCTTTCTTGGGGAAGAGTTATGACAGACTGGGTATAAGAGGTGGAAGAAAGACACATGAAGAATGACCACTTGATCTGTATTTCCACGCGGTGGAAAGAATGAGGTTTTAACTGACTAAGATGGAATAGCTGAGAAGAGAAAGGAGATGGGGCTGACCAAATAATAGATTCACTACTGGAGATTTTGAATTTGTGATAAAATGTGGGTCAGGTAAGTGTGGATGTCGTGTGGTGTCATTGGAAATACAGGCCGGGCACAGAGGAGGTAAAACAGCTCTAGATTTGTATTTGGGGGAATCGTCTGCAGTGGGTACGGGCAGCAGCTAAGGAATGAATGAACTCAACAAGGAAAAGTGTGGAGAAGAAAGAGAAGGCTGAGGACAAAATCTAGAGCCAAATCGGGGCGAGTAGGAAAAGTAGAGGTGGATGGAGGGGAAAAGTAGAATCAGCAATGAAAGAAGAATCAGGAAGGGGGATCATCAAGGAGAAAGATTCAAGGGCTTCCCTGGTGGCGCAGTGGTTGAGAGTCCGCCTGCCGATGCAGGGGACACGGGTTCGTGCCCCGGTCCGGGAAGATCCCACATGCCGCGGAGCGGCTGGGCCCGTGAGCCATGGCCGCTGAGCCTGCGCGTCCGGAGCCTGTGCTCCGCAGCGGGAGAGGCCACGACAGTGAGAGGCCCGCGTACCGCAAAAAAAAAAAAAAAAAAAAAAAAAAGATTCAAGAAATTGATGGTTAATGCCTTTCAGAGAGATTCATGACCACATACACACACACTTCATCTGGCAGAATGAAAGTCTCTGGCAACCAAGATAGTAATTTCAGTTGTGAGGATGGAGCTTGATTTCAGCAGATAAAAGCTGCACAGGTGGACAGACAATGGAGGTGAAAATCTTCCCAGGTGGAACATAACATCCGGCCACATTCCCTATGGAGCTCAGACCCCAGGGTATGAAATCAGTAAGTGATCAATAAATGTACTGAGCACCCTCTGTGGGCCCAGCATGTCCTAGCACGGGAGTGATAGAAATTGTAAGATGCCATTCCTACCAGGAAAGAAACTGCACACATAAAAAGGTAGCACTTGGGGCTAACCCTACCACCATGCTGTATCTTTAGCAGGGTTGGGGGTGGAAGGAAGGAAATGCACTGGAAACCATTTCTGGATTTTTCCACCCCCTCTTCTTGTAAACAATGTAAAACAGGAAACAAATTATTTAGCAGGATTACAGTTTAAATGCCTGGATTTAAAATGTCCATTTCTACTACTGGGCTCACATAGTCCAAGCAGCAGGCTACCCAAGGGGTTGGGATGTGACCTCAGGCCTCTGGGGGTAGAGTCTCCACCAGGAGGTGAAGACGAGGATTCACTGAGTCCTGCAGAGCCCGGTCCCAAGATGCTTCAACCGTAGACCCTCCCTCCTCCTGTAGCTACTTCACAGATCCCTGGGGATGGAAGAAGTGCAAGATGTGAAGTTTGAGTGGAGCTTTTAAAAAAAAAAGGTGCTGCAACAAAAACAGACTGACAGACATAGAGGACAGACTTGTGGTTGCCAAGGTGGGGTGGGGAGGGGAGGGAAGGATTGGGAGCTTGGGATTAGCAGAGGCAAACTATTAGACATAGAATGGATAAACAACAAGGTCCTACTGTATAGCACAGGGAACTATATTCAATATCCTGGAATAAACCATAATGGAAAAGAATATGAAAAAGAATATATATATGTACAACTGAGTCACCTTGCTATACAGAAGAAATTAACACAACATTGTAAATCAACTATACTTCAATAAATTTTTTAAAAAACTAGAGAATCACTCTGAAAAAAAATTAAAAAAATAAAAAGAGGTGCTGCAACAAATTGCCCCCCTAAAAAAAGTAAAGCAGAATTTACATTAATTGGAGGCAGCTCTGAACACCCCAGCACATCAGCTCACCCCAAACATTTTTATTCCAAACCAGCACTTCCAGACCTGACCCACAGTGAACTATGATGGACAAATCCAGGTTTCAAAGAGTATTTGTCCAAACTTTAGAATTGTGTGTATGTGTGTCTTCCAATGGGCTACCCTGGCCTTTACATACACAGCATCCATCCCCATCGGTGGAGGCTGGAAACTTCGTGTATGCAGCCCAGCCTACTCTTTTCTGGAGGGGACCATGTCATGGGATGGCACAGAGGAGGGGACTGATGGCTCCCAAAGTCAGGGGGAAGTGACCAGGTGACAATGGTGGGGTCATCCACACTCCTGTCCTTCCCCCAGACTCTATAAGACAAGCGTGGGAGGTGAGCCCTGGGTTCCAAGATAATCAGTTCATTGGTTCCATTAATAGTCAATTAGTGCAAATGAAATGGGAGTATTGGGAGGAGAGAGGCAGGGACACAATGATGTCTGAAGAGTTCCCTGCTCTCAAGTTCCTTCATGCAAAGTGCCCTGGGCATTCCAAGGAGGGTGACCAGGACAAGCTTCAAGACAGAGAGTTTCAACATGCACCAAACAGAGGGTGTATGTTCCCAGGGAAGGAGATCCCTGAAAGGAGACCAAGGCAAGTTCAATTCATAACAAAGACAGTTGGGCTGGAAGGCAGGTGGCCAGAGGACTGGGGTGACAGGCAGCATTCACATGAGGTATAAGATCATAGACTTTGGAGCCACACTGATAGGATTCAAATCCCAGCTCCACCAGGACCTTCAGACTCCTTATCTAGAGCTCACGCCTTCCAGTCCGGCTGCACCTACAGACTCCTAGTAACAACAACAATAATATCTAACACTTATGGAGGGCATTAGGCCAAGCTCTTCAAGTTCGCTCAAGACTTAGATCAGAGCCTGGCACAGGGCAAGAGCTCACTATGCTTTCGACGTTGTCACTGTGACGGGCCTCACGACCGCATCAGGATGGAGCTACTATTTCCCCCCTTATGATGAAGACACTGAAACTTACAAAGTCCTTTATCCAAAGTCTCCCAGCTCTAAGCGGTAGAGCTTCTAATCTAGCGTCATGTAGACTCGGGTTACGAATGTTTGTAAATGAAAAGGACATGGATTTCCATCCTACCGAAATGAAATGAACGGAAGGAATTTTGACTGAGAAATGGTGCCTCTATCTAGCTTGTAAATCTTGTTAAATATTGTCACACACACACACCCCAAAAAAACTCCTCAAACCTGGAAGATCTGATTAAATTAGCTCAGTATTATTCATGACACCCCCTTTTCTATTTAAATGGACAATTAGCCATTCAGCAAGTGGTTGAAGGAAACAAGGGCAGCAAAACAACCAGCTATTACCATTATAACTGACAGCACCCAAGGTACACGTTACTCTTTCTCAATCCCATGGGATGGTGATGATGAAACTACGACTCATAATTAAAATCTAAGTAGTGCTTAACACGTAGTAAGTACTGTTTCAAGCCCTTTGCACATTTGGACTGATTTCATCCTCAGAACAGCCCTGAGAGTTAGGTGCTATTATTATACCCATTGTCGTAGGTGAGCAAACTGAGGTTAGGTAACTTTCCCAAGTCAGTGTTGGAGTCCCAGGAGGAGTAGTTGAAGATCAATTTAAATAACTTTCCTAGGGCCACCCAACTATATGATCCCAGATATTCTGCCTTGGGAGACTCTGTGATGACTTCATTGCATAAAACAGAAAGGTAAGGAAGAAGGTGAAAAGATGGAATCAGACCTAGAGACTGTCATACAGAGTGAAGTAAGGCAGAAAGAGAAAAACAAATACCATATGCTAACACATATATATGGAATCTAAAAAAAGAAAGAAAAAAAATGGTCAGAAGAACCTAGGGGCAAGATGGGAATAAAGATGCAGACTTACTAGAGAATGGACTTGAGGTTACGGGGAGGGGAAGGGTAAGCTGAAACAAAGGGAGATCAGCTCGGTGCTTTGTGACCACCTAGAGGGGTGGGATAGGGAGGGTGGGAGGGAGGGAGATGCAAGAGGGAAAAGATATGGGGACATATGTATATGTATAAGTGATTCACTTTGTTATAAAGCAGAAACTAACACACCATTGTAAAGAAATTATACTCCAATAAAGATGTTAAAAAAATAAAGATGACTTCAAAAACAAAAAAGATGTAATCAAATATCCTCCTTATTCAAATAACATTCATTTCAGAATCATAAATTATTTATTAGCTTCTACTACATGCAAGGAACGGTGCCAAGCATCAAGGGAGATAAAGATTAGTGAGTATTTGCTTGTCATGTTTCCAGTGTGTGTACAGGGCCTGTGTTTACTCTAAGGCTCCTTTTAAGAATGTGTCAGAAAATAATTGCTCCACCATATGCTGGGAATGGAGCCACATCAACAGAGTACAAATCCTGGGTAAAATATATCAAAGCTCCACAGTTATGACCAAAAAAAAAAAAAAAAAGATGAAAAGAAATATGTATGAGGAACTAGTAGAGAGCCCAATATGTAAACTGAGGAACTTCAAAGTGAATATAGTTCCAATATCAGAAATTAAGCTGAAATACATCTATCTATCTAGATATCTGTCTGTCTGCATATTTGAATACTGTCCAAGGACGTACTCAAAACCCTGGCAATATAACTACAGTACTTCTATCCCAACAACAGCTTATGTGAATGTATATGAAATGTGACTTGGGTCTTTTCTATTACAATGACTTATGCCAGATTCCTCTGTGCTATTTAAAAAGAAGTTATAGTAGGCATTTTTCAACTGGTTCACAGGAGCTCACATTCATGATGTCCCTCCAGCCCTGCCAGCCTCTCTCTCATTCTCCAGCTCCTTTCCTGGACACCCACCCCACTCTGACCGCTGTACTGGAATGTTCCCTTTCTCTTCCCACCCCACCTCTTCCAGCCTGCTGGCGGCATCTCTCCTTTTTGCCTCTCTTGCCAACCCATCTGGCTTCTTTACAAAGGAAAAGTTCCTCTTCCTCCTTCAGAGATTTCCAGATCTTAAGAAAACAAGGCATGGATATCCCTTTGACACCACAAGCCCACACCAGGCCTGATACACCAGAGGTTAACCAAACAGAAAACCCTGTCAGGCCGCCTAGAATAATGTGCACAGCCACATGCTATAAAGGCAACACAATATAAAACTCACCTCCAGATTTTTAAAGTACCAATGAGCCATCCCTGATTATACATTTGCAGAGCATCCATTCTGCTTTTGTTTTTTGTTTGTTTTGTTTTTTGCGGTATGCGGGCCTCTCACTGGTGTGGCCTCTCCCGTCGCAGAGCACGGGCTCCGGACACGTAGGCTCAGCGGCATGTGGGATCTTCCCGGACTGGGGCACGAACCGGTGTCCCCTGCATTGGCCAGCGGACTCTCAACCACTGAGCCACCAGGGAAGCCCCATTCTGCAGTTTTTTAAGCAGTTTAACTTGCTTTGCTTTTCTTACAGTTTTTCTTCTCTTATGACAAATTAATACGTGTTCATTTAATTTAGAAAGTTAGAAACCCCATGGATCAGTTAAAACAAAAAAAGGAAGGTCACTGAAAATCTGAAGACACACTGTCAACACTGTAAGTGGGGAATCTTCAATTTTATCTAGATCTTGATGTCAACATCGACTCTACGTCTCTCTTCCATTCCTTACGTTCTATGAGCCTATAAATCGATCCTTCTAGAAGAATGTTTCAGATGCTCTACAAAACCATCAGATTACTTTCCTAAGAACCATTTTATCACCTCCTCCAGCTTTACAACACAAGCAGCTCCCAGTGTGCACAGAATCGAATGCCACCGCCTTTGCCTGGAATCCAAGGCTCCTATGCTCTCCCAACACCTCCATCGTGGACCCTCCTCTCCATCCAACCCAACTCCTCACCCACCCAGACACATCCGTTCGTTTCCATCCCAGCCCTCCAGCCATCTCTTTACCTCTGAAAGGCTCTCTTCTTTTTCCATCTGACCTAAACCTCATTATTCTTTCAAGTTCTATTCTTGGGAAGACCTTTTATGGTTGGTGGTATTTGTAAAATGGTGGTTAAGAGCATGCACTGAGTCAGATTTCCTTGGTTCGATCCTGCCTCCACTACTTACTGGCTCTGTGACCATGAACAAGTTATTTTACTTTGCTTGTGCTCAATTTCCTCATCTGAGGCAGGGAGATTAATCGTCCTTACCTTCTAGGGTTGTTATGAGAATTTAGTTAGTTAATAAATGTACAAGATCCTGGAAAGATGCTGGCACAGAGTAAGTGCTCACAAAGTTTAGGTGCTATTGGGGTTGCCCTAGTACACACTGATCTAAGCTTCTTCTCGCACTCTGCACTTGATCCCTTTATCACTATGTGTGTGTGTGTATACACATACACACATACTGCTTAGTATGTAACCTTTTCAACTTCCTATTATATTTCTCTAATGAAATGATCCTTCTTAAGCAGGAATCAGGAACACGTCTCACGCTTGTCTGTGTCACTCACAGCCTTCTACATGGCGTGATGTGATGCAGACAGCAGTTACAGGTGACCATGTGCAGAACAGAATAGAATTCACATGGGTTGAATTCTTGTCCAAGGGTCCTAACTCCTTGGTCCCCGTATCATCTAACTCACGTTAGATTAAGTACAAGTTCCAGGGTCATTTTGGAACCAGAAGGGACCTTACAGATCATCTGGTTGAATCCCTCATTTCACAGAGATCCAGTGACTCACCCAAGGTCACAGAGCCAGTAGTCAGAGCTGGGAATGGAATCCTTGGGAAGTCCTGGAAAAGAATCTGCCATGCTTCCCACTGTGCATTGGAAAGGAAGCATGTGTCTATTATTTCAAATACCTAACCAAATCCTGACCAAATGAGTGACGTAGAGGAAGTGTGCAGTGATGGCAAAAGATAACTTAGCAGATGTGTGTGCTCCATGTAGAGAAACTCATAGAAATAACAAGTAAAGCATTGTTGTCACGTAATTTTGGTGAGGTCAAATTTTAAACCTGGCCCCCATATGATTCTGTGTATGGGGTAATTTATGTTAACAACTTCCATTATTACATTTCTGGTAATTCTAATTTCACTGTGTAGAATAAGGCCATCAGCACTTCTTTGCCAGGAGGTCACATGAAAAGAGATCTTCCGGTTCTGCTGAGCTGAATGCTCGTGGCCACGCCTTCAGGGAAGAATAGGCCCAGGAAGAGTAGTGACAGGAGACAATGGAGCAAGCCTCCACCACCCTTGTTAGGAAAACAAGCTGTGGGTTACTAATGGGCTGGCATTTGGCCACAATGGGCGTATTGTGGCCAAGTTATAATAGTGAATGCAGATGCTGTGGGCTGACCTCATTCGCACCTGGCACAGTGGATTCACAGCCCAGAGAGTGAGGCACCAAATCTCCCACCTTGTCAATGTATTCAAGGCGCCCACTCCTCCTGAGGCCACTCGGATGGCATATCTTCTGAGCAAACATCAGAAACGTAAGAAATAGATTTCTTGGTGTAGAGACTAGAGGGGCCTTGGGAATTAAGTTCAAGTCTAATTTACTTTCACTAAAAGCTGTGCAAACTTGAGAAAGCCCCTAGCCTCTGGGTGGGTGGGGGGGGGGGTCTAACCTAGTTCCTTATAAAATGTAAGGGTCCAGGGCTTCTCTGGTGGCACAGTGGTTGAGAGTCCACCTGCCGATGCAGGGGACGCGGGTTCGTGCCCCTGTCTGGGAGGATCCCACATGCCGCGGAGCGGCTGAGCCGGCGTGTCCGGAGCCTGTGCTCCGCAATGGGAGAGCCCACACCAGTGAGAGGCCCGCGTACCACCAAAAACAAAAAAACTGGTCTCCTACAGTTAGGTAACCAATCACTCAGTGAATCAACCTGCCTGTCCAGCCCGTGCTGACAGCTGCCTTCTCTCCTCCCATGGGCCCCGCACACTCACACTGGACCACAGGCTGTAACTGGGTCTGGGATGTATGTCATTTATTCCACGAGTTCATAAGCTGCTTGTGGTCAGGGCCACTTCTGGTTTTCTTCTCACATATACCTTCCTGACTTAGTGGACTGTCTTTATGTATAAATTAGTCTAACTATAACTCCGCCTATTACTCTCAAGCTGTGACACACCCTGCAGTCACCCCTTCTGCTTTTATATGGACACTTCCTGTCCTCAACCTCTTCCTCCACGACGCCCACCAGCCGATGCCACATCACAAGCCATTCTGTGAGCCCCCTCTGTAAACGAAGTGCATGAGAGCATGTTCTCTCTTGTATCAACTTTGCTTGGTACCCAGGGTCCATCACCCCTGCCTTGTCCTAGTGACTAAGTCAAGTTCGTAAAGAAGAGCAGGGTTGTTACAGGGAAGGGTGAGCTTGCGCTGTGTGATCTCCCCTCCGCGGCAGGTGGGCCACCGGATGGAAGCTGAGCGCTAAGCTGTGGGTGGGGTTAGGAGCCGGGCTTCGGCAGTAAAGTAGCACGTGCTCTGAAAGGCAGAGGATCCAGTACAAAAGGCAGTCTGAACAGAGGATCTGATCACTAAAGCACCAAACAAGAGGAGATAGCAGGATCCTGAGGCCCCAGGGCAGAGGGAACAGGTCGGAACGTGGGATGGGATGTACCGGGCAGATTCCCAAGGGCAGCAACTTCACGCCTGCCTCTGTGGGTGGGTGTCTCTGCTAAAGCAGCCAAGCCAGAGACTAGAGGCCAAGCTCTGACCTCTTAGTTTTGCTGTTTTTTTTCTTTTCCTTATAAAGTACCGTTCTCTACAGCTGTATACCATGTATACCGGGGACATAAAAGTTCCCATAGCTTATCCTTTATTCCTCTTTGCTTGCTTCCTCCTCTGACATACCTCACAAAATGGTTTTATTTACATTTTGCCTATTGAGATACTTGGCAGAAAATTATCATGCTACGGCAACTTCCATCTTCACTTTTGCGCATTAAATCCTAAACCTCACATCTATACACATTTTTTAAGGCAGGGTTCACTCGTAAAATACATGCAATCACTTCATGGTATACTGTAAACAATGTTGCATTTTGCAACAGTCTCCAAAATTACCAATGACATATAAGTTGTGGTATTCCTGTAGTGTCTTCGGTTTGATGCGTTAACTTGACTTTACGATCATCATCGTACTGTATTTGAATGCA